>NC_069107.1:7010484-7359412 GCF_947172395.1 Bicyclus anynana
TCAACGAGTCGCGAAGCTCAAATTCAAAGACCCCAAAGGGGTCCCAAGGTGTTGGAATGGCGACCCTGCACTAGTAAGCGCAGTGTTGGTCGACCCCCCACCAGGTGGACTGACGTCATCAAGCGAGTCGCAGGGATTCGCTGGATGCAGGCAGCTCAAAATCGTGATGTTTGGAAGTCCCTACAAAAGGCCTATGTCCTTCAGTGGACGTTCATCGACTGATATGATGATGATGATGATAATGAAAAACTTTAATTGTCGCCGAAAGCGTTCGTGTGATTGGTTGGTTGCGTAACTGCCAAAGCTTGACTGTATCCGCTAGTTATATTAAAAGCCAAATCCTTGTAAAAACCTTTTTTGACAGCCTCCGTGGCGCAGTGGTATGCGCGGTGAAGTTACAAGACAAAGACGTACCGCCAAGCGATTTAGCGTTCCGTTACGATGTCGTGTAGAAACCGGGAGGAGTGTGGATTTCATCCTACTCCTAACAAGTTAGCCCGCTTCCATCTTAGATTGCATCATCACTTACCCAGGTGAGATTGTAATCAAGGGCTAATCTGTAGAGAATAAAAAAAAACACTTTACTAATACCAAACCCGTCGTGTTAGTATTAAAACGTAATGTAAAAAGGGAATCCCCTGGTTAATGTGACCGATATTAACCAGGGGATACCCCTTTTTGTTTTTATACCCAAGGATCATAACCATAAGGATGCCGTAAGAATAACAATGGAATGGTTCTGAACTTCCAAAGAAACCGACATGTTTAGTTTATTTATAAAACTTATTATTATTATAACCATGCAATAACTTATAAAAGTAGGTATAGCATAATATAACTGATCACTGAATGCCATAACGTTTTAGTTAAAAATATACTTTAGCTCATCATGCTTAGGACATTAAATAAGAGTGATGAAAATGGCGATCCCGCACCGGAAAGCGCAGTGTTGGTCGACCCCCTACTAGGTGGACCGAGAATGTCAAGCGGGTTGCAGGGAGCCGCTGGATGCTGGTGGATCGAGACCGTTGGAAGTCAATGCAAGAGGTCTATGTCCAGCAGTAGACGTCTATCGGCTGATAAGGTAAGGTAGGTAAGGTAAGGATAAAACTTGCAGAGGTCCTCGTTGGGCCAACTAATCTGAAGGGTCTAAAAGGTTTGCTAGTGACTACCTATTATTATTAGAGTTGTATATGTTTAGTCACTGTATATGTTTACACACCTTGCTGAAGAATTACAGACCCATCTCGCTGCTAAGCCATGTTTACAAATTGTTCTCGAGAGTCATTACGAATCGTCTCGCTAATAGGTTTGACGACTTCCAGCCTCCCGAACAAGCCGGTTTCCGAAAAGGCTTTAGCACCATAGACCACATCCATACGCTGCGGCAGGTTATACAGAAGACTCATGAGTATAACCAGCCACTTTGCTTAGCGTTTGTGGACTATGAGAAAGCCTTCGATTCGGTGGAAACCTGGGCTGTGCTAAGGTCATTGCAGAGATGCCGAATTGATTACAGGTATATCCAAGCGTTGAAGTGCTTGTACGAAAACGCCACTATGTCAGTCCGTATTCAGGATCAGACTACGAGGCCAATCCAGTTGCAGCGAGGAGTGCGTCAGGGAGATGTGATCTCTCCGAAGCTATTTACCGCCACATTGGAAGACGTCTTTAAGCTTCTGGACTGGGGCGGACTTGGCATCAACATCAATGGCGAGTACATCACTCAACTGCGGTTCGCGGATGATGTAGTCATCATGGCACAGACTCTGTATGACCTTAGTACCATGCTCAATGACCTCAGCAGCGTTTCTCAACAGGTGGGCCTGAAAATGAACATGGGCAAAACAAAAATAATGTGTAATGCTCATGTATCGCTCCACCCAGTTATAGTTGAGAACGCTGCACTCGAAATTGTAGACGAATACATATACCTAGGACATATGATCCAGTTAGGTAGGTCCAATTTCGAGAAAGAGGTGTACCGTCGAATCCAACTCGGCTGGGCTGCATTCGGGAAACTTCGCGACATCTTTTCGTCCGAAATTCCTCAGTGCCTGAAGACAAAAGTCTTCGAACAGTGCGTGTTGCCAGTGATGACCTATGGTTCCGAGACTTGGTCGCTAACTATGGGCCTCATAAGAAGTCTCAGAGTCACACAGCGGGCGATGGAACGAGCTATGTTAGGAGTATCTCTGCGTGATCGAATCAGAAATGAGGAGATCCGCAGAAGAACCAAAGTCACCGACATAGCTCAACGAGTTGCGAAGCTGAAGTGGCAATGGGCGGGGCACATAGTGCGAAGAGCCGATGGACGTTGGGGTCCCAAAGTGCTGGAATGGCGACCCCGCACTAGTAAGCGCAGTGTTGGCCGACCCCCCACCAGGTGGACTGACGACATCAAGCGAGTCGCAGGGATTCGCTGGATGCAGTTGGCTCAGTATCGTGATGTTTGGAAGTCCCTACAAAAGGCCTATGTCCTGCAGTGGACGTCCATCGGCTGATATGATGATGATGATGATGATGTTTAGTCAGTTTATTCCGAAGGCCGCTTTGGCTTTGATGAGCGGGGCAAATAGTTTAAATTGCCGATAGACAATGGGGTCCCAATCCCAAAGTGATGAAATGGCAAGCCTCACTCAAAGCGTTGTGTTGATCGACTCCCCACTAGTGGATTGACGACAGAAAGTGTGTCGTAGGATGGATGCAGGCGGCTAGATGGGGGCCTTACAGGTTCTGCAGTAGACGTCCGTCGACTGATGTGATGATAATGATTCCCACAGGAAACGGCTAGTGCGCATCATCATTATGAGCCGTTGGACGTCCACTGCTGGACATAAGCCTCTTGCATGACAAAACACAACGGTCTAGAGCCGCCAGCATCCAGCGGCTCACTGCAACCCACTTGATCTCCTCGGTCCACCTTATGGGGGTCGATCAACGCTTTCCGGTTTTGAGGTTGTCATTCCAGCATCTTGGGACCCCAACGTCCATCGGCTCTTCGATCTATGTAGCCTGTCCATTGCCACTTCAGCTTCGCGACTCGCTGAGCTGTCAGTGACTTTGGTTCGTCTGCGGATCTCCTCTTTCTGATTCGATCATGCAGAAAAACTGCGAGCAGTTCGCTCCATCGCCCGCTGAGTGACTAATACATATAGTGCGTATACTAATATTGTAAAGAGGTAAAGTTTGCGGTGTTGTAGGGGGTAATCTTTGGATCTAAGTTAAGTTAAGATTAATAGTAGTCTTACATATATTTTTAGTTTCTTTAATTTGTGTTTGTAACCTTATTATGATAAATATTATGAATATTAGTATTAAATAGATTTTTAGTTTTAAATTGAACAATTTCCTTTTAATTTATATAAATTTTCTTTTTTTTCTCTTTTTTTCATGTTTTTCTTCATTCTTAATTAACGCAAATGTATGTAAATTTTTTCAACTCTTAATTTTAAATATTAGTACCTAGACCTAGACCTATGTGCACGATGTGGCTACCCTTAATTAAAATTATATGTTTTGTATTACCCTAGTATTTAAGACAATTTAGTTCCATTTACATATGATTTTGTTCCAAATATATAAATCTACTGAACCGATTTTAAAAATTGTTTCACCTCTATAAAGCTACGTTATTTGTGAGTGTCATAGGCTATAATTTATTCCTGCATACACACGGGAACGAAAACTACGCGGGTGAAACCCATTGGCGTATCTAGGATTATTTCCTGGTGTGGGTACGCGGGTGAAACTCATTTATTTATTTCCTGAGGTGGGCCTACATATCACTGAACAGAGTCGACACTCAAAATAAAAATATCGTTAGCAATATTTGTGGACGCAGACCTCTGAAACGGCTGGACCTTTCTTATTTTTTTTATCTATGGTAGGTATCAGTCTTAATATATTTTTCAAAATCTTTATTGCTAATAGGTTATTCTTTATTATATGTTGTAATTGTTATTATTTGATATTTTATATGATATTTTGTGTAAAATTATTAGTATTTCGGCGTCCATTATAGAATTTCAAATCGGTAGCTCAGTATCCTAGGGTGGGCACTGGACTATTCTAGGGTGGGCCCGGCCCACCCGGCTCACCTGCTATAGACGCCTATGGTGAAACCCCGGGCCTTCGACTAGTGTAATTACATAAGAATCGCCCGTTCGCAGTCTACGTGTCTGCCTGTAGTTCTTAGAACAACTACACGTGAATAAAGTTATCAGTTTTGCGTTTATCAGGTTATCATCCCCATCTGAAGAGATGGCGTCAATGATTTCTGTCAATGATAACAAAATTCTGCCGATTCGCTATCTAAGTACAGGTGCTTGACAATAATGCACAAGCGAACGTGATTGTAATCTAACACGATCCATTAGATTTGCTTAGATTTATTCAAGTAGCTATGGCAAAACTATTTTTCTAATACAATATGGTATTTGACTCATATCAAAGGACATGGTCCGTTTTAGGTCCACTTTTATACCCCGTATCATTAAAATTTAAAAAAAATACAATGTCATTATTAAAATTTATTAAAGTGAATAAATCTAACTAAATAAAGAGAAATAAATAAAATAAAAACTCAAGTTTTTGGGTTGTATTAAGATGGCGCCCATAGAGCAACTGTGACATGACAATTGACACCAAACGTCAAATCGATTACTGCATTGAAAACGTCAACTATCCGCCATTATTACCCTTAGTAGTGTTGCATTTTTTGGGAGATAATGAATATTATTTCGAAAGAATTAAAGTATTTTCGTAGATTTGTATAATCAAAAATAGTTAAAAATATATCTTCCTTTAATTCCGCCAGGGTACAATGACTGATCCTGGGCTCCATACAGTTTTGGACCATCTCCTTTAATATAAACAATATTAATTTCATGTATAACATGGAATAAGGGTCCGAAATATATCGATATCAATGAATAAAAGTTAAGGATTTCATATAAATTTACGTTTCAGGGAGTGCAGTCTGAACTGAGACAGTGTCGATTACTAACTCTATGTTTACCCGTGCATAAGACGAAATTTTATAAACATTCTTTCGTTGTGCAAGCCGTTAAGTTATGGAATGCTCTCCCTTTAAATATACGGCAATCAAAGACACTGGACATTTTTAAAAATGCCGTAAAGTTTCATTATCTGGTGCATTAAAGACGATCTGTATATATTATTTCTTTTCAATATAAGGTATTTATTAGTATATTTTGATATGTATTTTATTCAATATTGTAGGTATTTGTGTAATATTGTTTATGTATTAGGATGTAAATTATTTGTATGTATGTGTATTACTAATACTATGGTTATTTTTGTTTTACGCCACCTGCTGCTGTCCTTAAGTTTTCCTAAACCGAAGGTTGCCTGGAAGAAATCGCTACTTAGCGATAAGGCCGCCTTTTATATGCTGATCTCTTCCTAATTTGTTTTTTATTTCACTTGTTTTTGTCTTTGTGGTGTGCAAATAAAGTATATTTATTTATTTATTTATTATTTATAAAACTTAATTTAATTATCACGTATTTTTTCGAATTTTCCAAACGTCAAAAACGCTGTCGTCCATTTTGTGACGTCACTAACACACTTGATTTACTAAACGTCAAATTTATATTATAGTATTTTTTATAACTTTATTCATTTCAAATTTAGATTTAAGTATTCTGAGTCATTATTTATTTTAAATTAATGAAATTTTTCATCTAATAAAGTACTTTGTAGGCTCATTTGTGTCCCGGAGACTTACCCTGACACTGCCCAGGACAAGCCCAGCTCCGATGGTCCCGCAGCCAGCTATGAAGAACGGGACCGCCACCTGCATCAAAGTGTTCCACCATCTCTCCTCCTTTTTCTGCAAAATAAAAGAAACCAAATTACTTCTTTTCTTATAATAATAAAACTTATACTCTATTTTTTTTTAATTTTCACCAATATTAATAAAATATAAAAAAAAAAAAATTATCCTTCCTGCTGCGGCACATTTTGAGTGTCCAAGCAACCGCTGGTCAGTGCTCCAGAGTGAGAAACCTCCTCACAATACGCGCCGTCTCAAGAATCACTGCATTCTGTATCCGACTCTTGATCCAGTAGTTGGCGAAGTCTTACTTTTCGCTTTATGACTATTGACTAAAATGACTATCGGAACAATAATAGTTGACTCAACATTAAGAAAAAACGAATAAAGAGAACGTGCAATTTCAATATTTAGAAATGAAACTAACTCATCATGAAATCTCAAAAACCACTTGACGTAGGAAGATGAAATTCGGGAGGTAGTTAAAGTTAGTAGACATCCACTAAGACCGGTTTTTTCGACAGGACCGGATTAAGAAGGTCTAAGGGCGGACGCTAATTCGAATATAAATGTTTATGTAAACACTATTATACAAAATAATATCATTTATTATTACTTAACTAATACAAGAAAGTCATTAGAATAAATCAAGTGAAGAAGAATAAAACATAAAATTATTCTGCGTAAATGATTCTTGTTTTTTATCGATCAATCAATCAATCAATCAATCAATCAATTTATTCTTTGCAGATACATGCATTATATATATATGTGGTCGGTAGATGTAGATGGTAAATGTATCTTGCCAATTTGGCATGCAAATTATTTATTAAGTATTTAATGATTCAAATGACAATTTAAAACTCGATATAGACGAGAATAAACAGTTTCTATATATGTCCCTTGCTAATTTCGTGACGCTTTTTTATTATTATTTTTGTCCTTTATAAACCTGAAACAATAGAAAAAAATGTTTCATTTTTTTTCTACTGATAACATTGTGCTCGGTTGTAATACGTAATTTATCCTTGGCTTTAGATATATTCAGATGTACTAAGTTTCTGTAAATAGCAATACATTATTTTACTATTAAATACCTACTGCGAGCATACCTACTTTCCTAAAATCTATCTAAAAATAAAGCTGAAGAGTTTGTTTGTTTGATTGAACCCGCTAATCTCAGGAACTACTGGTACGATTTGAAAAATTATTTCAGTGTTAGATAGCCCATTTATCGAGGAAGGCTATAGGCTATATATTATCCCCATATTCATACGGGAACGGGAACCACGCGGGTGAAATCGCGCGGCGTCAGCTTGTGCTAGATAATTCATAACAAAATAACATTCGAGTCAAGCGACTGCCCCCAGTAATTATTATAGTAATAAAAGTTTTTAATCTCTACTAAGCTATCATCATCATTGACAACCCGTGTTCGGCTCACTGTTGAGCCCGAGTCTCCTCTCAAAATGAGATAGGTTATGCTGGCCCATCGCGCTGGCCCAATGCGGATTGGCAGACTTCACATACTCAGAGAATTAAAAAAAACCTTTTTTTAATTCTCTGCGTTTTTCCTTTACCGTTTGAGATATTAATTTCTTAAAATGCACATAACTGAAAAGTTAGAGGTGCATGCCTCGGACCGAGTTCGAACCTTCGCCCTCCGAACCGAAGGCCAAAGTCTTATCCACTGGGCTATCACGACTCGATAACCATACTAATAGTTTAAAGAGGTAGGCGAGTAAAGTTTGAGGTAATGATGATTGGAGGTAATCTCTGGATTTACTGAAACGATTTTGAAAATTCTTTTACCACTAGAAAGCAATGTTATTTGACTATGTTTTATCCCCATATTCCCCCGGGAACGACAACTACGCATAAAATTAAAAAAAAAACAGATTTCGAACCATATTCATGATTCTTTGTAGCAATGTCACTATTTGGTACTTTGATGACTAATTGCTCGGACTGGGTAATCTTTTAAAAGAACACAAAATGAACCTTTTGATAATTTTGAGAGTGGATTAATCACAGCAGGATATTTATATACATAACATTATTATCTCAAAGTAACCACGTTTTTGATCAAGCTTTTTCCTTTGGAAAAATTTCCGAGTTCATCCTTGTCTTCCTATATAAAATTCAAATTTATTCAAATTCAATATTAATCATTATTATTTGCATGATTACTCTTTCAACTGTTGGAAATTGTAGGATTGTTTTTTCCTTCTAAATTGATTGTTTTTCCACATTTTCCTCATTAAATGTTTAACAAGGAATGCAATGAAGAACTTTATCTCTCATGGAAAATTATCGCTTTATCACCTTTTTGAAAGTCATGTCTTTGATTCTCTGAACATGAGGTCGCTTGTTGTTAACATGTTAAGCCTCATGTGTTGTTGAATATCCGGAAAATCACACCCTGCAAATAGTAAGTTGTTTTTCAACAAGCGAACGTAGTAGCGAGGGCACGGGTATATTTAAAATATTATAATAGACTTTAAATATTATATTCTTGCAATTTTAAATTGACAGTTTGATTTTCGCTATCCACAATAGAAGTTTAAATATATTTACACGTACGTCAAAAATATAATTTGTCCTTAATTTGTCCATCATTCGGTTTTTAAATGTATTCAAAAAAGTTCTTACAAAAATGTCTATGTCTTTGTAAAGGCGGATTTACATTTGTCTAATGTATGAAACCGATTCTGTTCTGATGCGTCATAACACGACACGTCATACAAATGTAAATCCGGCTTAATTTGGAGCGCGAAACTCTTAGTCAGGGATCCGTAGAACATTTTGTACAAATTTCTATCAATTTCATTTTTCGTGTTCGCTTCATTTCAATGAGACGATGAACTTTTTTATTTACGAAAATTCTTGATTCTGATAGCTAACTGAGTTACCAGGCAATGAAAATTTCTATGCGTCGGAACGAGATAATGTAGCACGCAATTTGTAGGTTATTGTGGCTGATATGTTGTATATCTATAAATTAATCAACAGCAAAAGTTAATTAATAGTTATACGATTTGAAAAATTCTTTCAGTGTTAGATAGCCCATTTATCGAGGAAGGCTGTTGGCTATATATTATCCCTGTTTTCCTACGGGAACGGGTACCACGCGGGTGAAACTGCGCAGCGTCAGCTAGTTCCTTACAAAAAAATATAAAATTCGCAACAATATCACCTTTTTTATAGTTTCCACGCAGACAATGTCACGGGTGCCCGCTATACTTAAATTTCGTTAAAAAATAATGTCCAAAAACATTCTACTATTATATCACACGTCAATGAATTATTAATTAGTTTATCAGATGAATTTGATTGATATATCATTAATCCCTGAATCACGACAAAGAAATATCACAGTAATGCTGAGAATAATAAGATATTTCAAGTTTGATAGTAACGTGATAGTGATAATTTGGCATATTTTATCTAAGTAGAAGTCTATTTTAATTATTCACTTGATTGATATATTAATATTAATTAATTCTTGAATCATTACAAAGAAATTTCACGAATTGTTTTTTTTTTGTTTATTAATCGCTCTACTCTGTGATGTAATAAGCGATAGTGATAGTCAGGGATCCGTAGAACATTTTGTACAACTGATTACTATCAAGTTAATTTTTCGTGAGTAGCGTCATCTCGATGAGACGATCAACTTTTTTATTTACGAAAATTTTTGATTCTGGTAGCTAACTGAGTTACCAGGAAATAAAAATGTCTTAGCAACGATGTACCACGCAATTTGTAGGACATTGTGCAAGTTGAGCTGTATAACTATTAATTAATCAACAGTAAAAAAAAAAACAACTTTGATAAACTACCCTCCTCCCAATTTCTATCATTAACGAGGTTGTTACTAACCAGCTATTTAGTTCCAGCAGTACTATACTGGAACGCTAAATCGCTTGGCTAGCCGCTAGCCCCGGCCGTAGCCTCCTATCAGCCAGACCTGGACCAATTAAGAAAACCATAACCGGTCCAGCTGGAGATCGAACCTAGGACCTCCGTCTTGTAAATCGACCGCGCATACCACTGCGCCACGGAGGTCGCCACCAATAAAAAGCTACATTATCAGCAAATAAGGTTACAATATATCCCTGTTATATCCGTAAGTAAACAATGAAGGATATCCTGATAACAATAGCTTTTCACCTCACAATAACCAAGGTAAGGATGCAAATCATTTTGTCAATCATTTGTAGACATTTTGAGTGATTTACGACAATTTGTCGGCATTTTAATTGAATGCAGATTTAGGAGGAAGTAAGAAATGAGAAAACAATTAATTTTTTTCTTTACAATACTAATCAACATTGAAATTTATTCCGAAATCGCATGTTTATAACAAAATAGATAAAAATAACTTTATTATCGTAATTTTTTTTTTTATTATTTACAAGTTAGCCCTTGACTACAATCTCACCTGATGGTAAGTAATGATGCAGTCTAAGATGGAAGCGGGCTAACTTGTTAGGAGGAGGATGAAAATCCACACCTCTTGCGGTTTCTACACGGCATCGTACCGGAACGCTAAATCGCTTGGCGGTACGTCTTTGCGGGTAGGGTGGTAACTAGCCACGGCCGAAGCCTCCCACCAGCCAAAACTAACTATTATTATTGTACTATTACTATTAATGTTTTTATTTCACACTAGCTGACGCCGCGCGGTTTCACCCGCGTTGTTTCCGTTCCCGTAGGAATACGGGGACAATATAATTATAACCAGTGGCGTGCACTTCATAGATGCAATAAAGCACTGCCTACCCTAAAAACTCAATACAAACCTATTTTGGACCACAGAACTCATTGTTGGCCAAGGTATTTCGCAATTTTACCATTTACTGCATACCCTACTTAAAAACCTTAGGCATGTCACTGATTATAGCCTATAGCCTTTCTCAATAAATGGGCTATCTAACACTGAAAGAATTTTTCAAATCGGACCAGTAGTTCCTAAGATTAGCGCGTTCAACCAAACAAAAAAACTTCCGCTTTATAACATTAGTATAGAAGTATAGACTAGGTATTTTGTTCCCATAATTGTTACTAACCCTAACGATTCACCTACGTAGTTTTCCTATGGGAATACGGAGACAAAATATACCTCACGTTACTCGCTGATAATGTAACTTTCATTAGTAAAAAAAATAACATCGGTTTAGGCGTGAAAGCGTAACAAACAAACAAACCCTAGGCACTTGTCATTAGCTATAAGGTATGTCACCTAGTAAGTATTTAAAAATGTAAAAATAAAAACATACAAAACTGGTTCGAACAATCAACCTTGAACCTGTATTCTCAGTACAAAACAATATATATTTCATTAATATCAAGTCTAGAAAGGTAAAACGAAATAGTCGTCGTCATCAACCCATATTCGGCTCACTGCTGAGCTCGAGTCTCCTCTCAGAATGAGAGGGGTTAGGCCAATAGTCCACCACGCTGGCCCAATGCGGATTGGCAGACTTCACACACGCAGAGAATTAAGATAATTCTCTGGTATGCAGGTTTCCTCACGATGTTTTCCTTCACCGATTGAGACACGTGATATTTAATTTCTTAAAATGCACACAACTGAAAAGTTGGAGGTGCATGTCCCGGACCGGATTCGAACCTACACACTCCGGAATCGGAGGCAGAGGTCATATCCACTGGGCTATCACGGCTCAAAACGAAATAGTGACTCAGAATAATGGATCGGTTTCGTCAAGCTTTGTTAGTAACCAACCAAGAATTTCGATTATAGTAAGTATCTACAACTGTGAGGAAATATCTAATGCAATGCAATAGATTGATCTTTCGAAGTAATTTAATTTAATAATACGGTTATGATAAAGTTATAATTCAATTCAGAAATAATGACGTTAAATAAATGAAATCGTAATGATTTATATTAATTTTATCTTGCAGAAACTTACATCTTCCAAGATACGGCTATTTGCTCGTAAAGTATTACTTATTTCACCAATTACAATATCGTAATGTATCTCATTACGCACATGTGCCGTAATGTAAAGTAAAATGCACATGTGCTGTAATGTATTAAAAATCCTTTATCATCCATCTCAAAACGAACGGTACTTTTTAAATCTTGGCAAAGAGTTTTTATGTCAAAGTGCTCAACATTTTATGAATAAAATTAACTTTGTGAGATAAAATTTAATAAAAAAACATCTAATTCTTTAATTTTAATAATTTTGACAATAAAAGTCAATGTCTGTATCAGAAACACAAAAATATTAATTTACTTTATTAATAACTAGCGGACGCCCGCGACCTCGTCCGTGTGAAACTCGATGTAAACTTTCAACTACCTCGTATAAATAAAAGTACAAAGTATCCTATGTCCTTTGCTTGGCTCTAAACTACCTACCTGCCAATTTTCAGCTAAATCGGTTCAGCCGTTCTTGAGTTATAAGTGGAGTAACTAACACGACTTTCTTTTATATATATATATATATGTATTTGCGTTATCTGTGCAAAAATGACAAGAGTATCAAAATGTCATCTTATGGAATACAGGCAAAGATGCAATTTATTTTTAATAGTGTTCAAAGTGTGTTTCCTCACAAATGTGTTATAAAACGTCGTATAACATACGTGCGTTGATAATGGGGATGATGACTAAGTTTGAATATATTGATTTTTATGATACATTCGGGTAAATAGGGTCAATGTTAACTAATTTATACATAAAAAGCAAAGATTGTCTGGATATTTGCAAAATAAATGAGATTATTAAATTTTAAAATCTTATCGTAATTAGATGAAAATTCATACAGTTTTAGCTTCCTTACATTAAATGTGACATCTTTTAATATATGAACTATAAGCATAAACGCACAAATAACAAAGATATTAGTAATTTTTTTTTAACGCGCATACAAACGATCATTACATTGGCTATGACGTCATTAGTTCGAGCCATTTTGTATGGGGCGTTTTTCAGGGATCCGCAGCAGCGCTGCAAATCTGACTCTTTAAATCCCTGTAGCTCCGAAAGTAATGATCGCAGATATCCTGTTCCTTTTACAAAATTGCTTTACTATTAGTATACTCTTAATTTATATACAATTTAAAAAAACTGTCATAATCCCTTCTGCTTTCTTACTATAGCTCTTGCCTGTGGCTCGAGCTGCAATATCGCATCGGCTGTAATTTTCAACTTGCCGCACTTATATATATCATAAACTGATATTTTACGCCTTTAAAGTTATAATTTAAAGCAGAAAAAATGACATTAAAGAAATGAAATCGATTTATGAAACGATTTATATTAATTTTATCTTCCAGAAACTTACATCTTTCAAAGTAATTTAATGATACGGCTATAAAATTGTTCATACGGCTATAAAGTTATAATTAAACGCAGAAATAATGACGTTAAGGAAATAAAACTTTATTGATTTACAATGACATTAACTTTACCCTAATTACCTTAAATTGATAAGGTAAGGTAAGATACCTATGGTAACTGTACCTAATGGTACAATATGCTACTTCTTGCCCGTCGACATGTTTTAAGGTAATTACAGGCATAGGAAGCATATGCCTGTAATTTTTTTTTAATTAGGGCGTAATCACTGTTAAGCCATGTTTACAAATTGTTCTCGAGAGTCATTAAGAGTCTCGCTCGTAGGTTCGACGACTTCCAGCCTCCCGAACAAGCCGGATTTCGAAAAGGCCATAGACACATCCATACGCTGCGGCAGGTTATACAGAAGGCTGAAAAGTATAACTAGCCACTTTGCTTAGCGTTTGTGGACAATGAGAAAGCCTTCGATTCGGTGGAAAGTTGGGCTGTGCTAAGGTCATTGCAGAGATGCCGAATTGACTACAGATACATTCAAGCGTTAAAGTGCTTGTACGAAAACGCCACATGTCAGGATAAGACTACGAGGTCAATCCAGTTGCAGCGAGGAGAGCGTCAGGGAGATGTGATCTCTCCGAATCTATTTTCCGCTGCATTGGAAGATGTCTCTAAGCTTCTGGACTGGGACGGACTTGGCATCAACATCAATAGCGAGTATATCACTCAACTGCGGTTTGCGGACCATGTAGTTATCTAGCTGGAACGAGCTATGCTAGGATCTTTGCGTAATCGGTTAGAAATAAGAAGATCAGTAGAAGAACCAAAGTCACCGACATAGCTCGACGTGTCGCGAAGCTGAAGTGGCAATGGACGAGGCACATCATTGTTGATGATCTTCTTTGTCGTTACACTCTTGACAGAGTGGTCGTGGTCGTCATTTGGGTGTGGTGGCAAGCCTCACTATCCGTCGCCATTCCTCCCGTAGTGTGGCTCTCCTAACACATTCGTGGAGCGATCCATGGAGAGCGGTTTTTACTTGTTCAGTCCACCGCATTGGTGACCTGCAACGTGATCTTGTGCCCTCCACCTTTCCTTGCACCACAAGTCACAAGTGTTGATGATGGTAGGTATCAAAAATAGGCACTGCTTACCCCGGATAGTGGTTGTTTCTCGGCGTCTGTGTCATTCAACTTCTTGTCCGGGGGGTCACCGGGGCTCTTGAGATCTCCGTTGGAATTTATCGACGCCATCGTGTATCCACTGTCCGGGCTTCCAATTTCATCTGTAAAGATAAATAAAACATTCGTAAGCGACAGTTAAAATTCATCTTAAAAGTTCTTAGTCCTTGGATTTAGGAGATATTTATTCTTGACCTACTGCTCAAACTTAGGGTACATTTAATATAATAAAAGTGGTCGAATTCTATATATTTATTCGCAATTTGAGATTTTACTTATACCATTTGTAACACCAAACTTTACCGTAGCATAACGGACGCCAGCGCCATCTAGAATCTATACTTATAATATGATTTTTGTACATTCTGTACCTTGAAGATATTTTGAAAATTTTTGTGGCAGGGCATTATACAATCGATACTGAAGCCAAAAATATTTTTGATTTTTGTCTGTCTGTCTGTCCGTGTTTTTTTGTTATTCGGTCATCACGCTGAAACTACTGAATGAATTCAAATGTAACTTGGCACAGTTTAAGAACATAATATGTAAAAGATTAAAGGATACTTTATATTGCGAAAACAAAATAAGAAGGGGGTGAAATAGAGGTTGAAAGTTTGTACGGAAAATCCTTCATTTTTAGAGTTACAGTTTTGCATTTTTTTCATAAATCATAAAAAAAATACGAAATATAATGAGATCCAAACATTTTTAATATTGGAAGTGGTGAATTAGGGCTTGAAAGTTTACATTTATTTCCACGCGGACGAAATCGCGGGCGTCCGCTAGTGTATACTAAAGCCATACTCGATGTACACTGTTTACTAACAAACAAATAAAAAATGAGGGTATAAATTGCTAGTCATTTGACACCGAATAATAATTATTATTAGGTTTTTTTTTATTTTTTTTATTCTTTACAAGTTAGCCCTTGACTCACCTGATGGTAAGTGATGATGCAGTCTAAGATGGAAGCGGGCTAACTTGTTAGGAGGAGGATGAAAATCCACACCCCTTTCGGTTTCTACACGGCATCGTACCGGAACGCTAAACCGCTTGGCGGTACGTCTTTGCCGGTAGGGTGGTAATTAGCCGGTCGAAGCCTCCCAGACCTGGACAAATTAAGAAAATCTCAATCTGCCCAGCCGGGGATCGAACCTAGGACCTCCGTCTTGTAAATCCACCGCGCATACCACTGCGCCACGGAGGCCGTCAAGGTGTGAAATGACCAGCAATTTATACATACATACATCCATACATACATACATACATGCATACATACATAGACTGCCAAAATCAGTACCTTCCTATTTGGCTTCGCAGCTAATCATTCATCAATTCATGTTTAGAACCGTACACGGAGTTGCATAATTGATTTTTATTACAATAGATACAGGTTCATGCTTTCCTAAGAAGCAATGACGTCATGTTTCAGTTCTGACGTCAGACGATGGGTCAAACAGTGCAGTACGCTCCAACTGATACGGAATCAGAATAATAATTTCTTTGTGCACTCAAAATAATATGGTAAGCAGTCCTACTTACCTTTATATTGATTTTAAATAGAACATTGTTCATTTGAATTAATAAATTCAACAACCGAGTTATGTTAGAAGTATCTCTGGGTGATCGAATCAGAAATGAGGAGATCCGCAGAAGAACCAAAGTCACTGACATAGCTCAAGTTACGAAGCTGAAGTGGCAATGGGCGGGGCACATAGTTCGAAGAGCCGATGGACGTTGGGGCGACCACGCATTAGAAAGCGCTGTATTAGGCGACCCCGCACCAGGTGGACTGACGACATCAAGCGAGTCGCAGGGATTCGTTGGATGCAGTTGGCTCAGGATCGTGGTGTTTGGAAGTCCTACAAAAGGCCTATGTCCTGCAGTGGACGCCCATCGGCTGATATGATGATCATAAACTGAGACAACTAGTATTCACTTCGTGGTTACCAGAATGAAATATGGCCTATAATATGCTTAATAACACAGCTGTCTGCCATTAAAAGTTCCTTCAAAACGTCAAAACCGCTTCAGCTGTTCTGAGATTAATCACAACAAAAAGACAGACAACATCTATATATCTATACTTATAATAAAAATGGTTGAATTGTATACATTTATTCGCAATTTGAGATTATTTTATAGCATTTGTAACAACAAACGTTACCGTGGCTTACAGTACTACTAGCGCCATCTAGAATCTATACTTATACGAATTCTGTACATTTTGTACATTGAAGATATATGCTGGAACTAAAAGTATGTTTTTTTTTTCATTTCGGGCATCACGCTGAAACTACTGAATTCATTCAAATGAAACTTGGCACAGTTTAAGATCATAATACGGAGAAGGTTATAGGATACTTTTTACTGCGAAAATAAAATAAAAAGGGGGTGAAATAGGGGTTGAAAGTTTGTATAGAAAGTCCTTCATTTTTAGAGTTACAGTTTTAAAAATTTGTCCATAAATCATAAAAAAAATACAAAATATAATGGGATTCAAAAATTTTTAAAGCTCAAACTCTGAAGTGGTGAAATAGAGCTTGTAAGTTTACATTAATTTCCACGCAGACGAAGTCGCGGGCGTCCGCTAGTTTTTGAAATAAGCACCGTATACCTACTTTCAAGTTAAAAAAAACCTTTTACATACTTTTTTTTAAATTAACTCTGTACTAGACCTAATGACGCCGACCTTCGCGATTATTGAGTCGTACGTACTTATCATGCGAGTGTGAGTTAATTGCAATGTCAAGCATAATCTTCTTCAAAGTTGAAAATACCTTATTTACATAGAAAATTGTACGTGACGGGTGAAATATGTTAGTACCAAGCGATTTTTACTCACGTATTTGACGAAATATACCTAAGCATATTTTTTATAGTCATCATTAACAACCCATATTCGGCTCACTGTTGAGCACGAGTCTCCTCTCAGAATTATAGAGGTCAGGCCTTAGTCCACCACGCTGGCGCAATGTGGATTGCCAGACTTCACATACGTAGAGAATTAAGAAAATTCTCTGGTATGCAGGTTTCCTCACGATGTTTTTTCCTTACCGTTTGAGACACGTGATATTGAATTTCTTAAATGCACATACGAGTAACTGAAAAGTTGGAGGTGCATATCCCGGACCGGATTCGAACCTACGCCCTCCGAATCGAAGGCAGAACTCGTGCTTAGTGAGCCCTATATCATCATGAAAAATCTCTGGATCTACTAAACTGATTTTAAAAACCTCTTTTACCAATAGAAAGTCACGTTGATATTTTATCCCTGTATTCCCACGGGAACGGGAACTACGCGCTTTCCCCCCGTCGCCCGCATATCATTGTATTGTCATCAACGAATTTGCAAGACTATAATTTCACGACTTCGACAGATGTAATAATAATTTGCCTTTTACATAGTTAGAGTTATAAAGTTATGCATTATGCTAAGTGCTCATTCAATACAACCGCCTGAATAACTTTGAGACGTGAAACGTAATGATTTGTATAGGAAATAATATATAACAATGGTTATTCCTGCTTTACATGATGTCATGCTGAGCATTACCTTCATGACATAGTCTATTCATTGTATAAAAATAGCTGAAACAGTGAGATTTCATCTTGAGATTATCTTTCATGATTCGTTATCAACCCATATTCGGCTCACTGCTGAGCTCGAGTCTCCTCTCAGAATGAGAGGGCCAAGGCCAATAGTCCACCATGCTGGCCCAATGCGGATTGGCAGACTTCACACACGCAGAGAATTAAGAAAAATCTCTGGTATGCTGGTTTTGCTCACGATGTTTTCCTTCACCGTTTGAGACACGTAGTATTTCTTAAAATGCACACAACTGTAAAGTTCGAAGTGCATGCCCCGGACCGGATTCGAACCCACGACCCTCCGGAATTGGAGGCAAAGGTCATATCCATTGGGCTATCACGGTACTCCTTTCGCTTTCATGATTTCACGGCCTAATACAGGGCCTCCCTTATGACTTTGAAAACCCCACTGCTTCTCTGCGGGTTGGCGTACTTAGGGTGATAACGTTAAATTTATTAATAACCACTATCAGATGATTTTATTTATTCCTTACAAGTTAGCCCTTGACTACAATCTCACCTGATGGTTAAGAGATGATGCAATCTAAGACGGAAGCGGGCTAACTTGTTCGTAGGTGTAGGATGAAAATCCACACCCATCTTTCGGTTTCTACACGACATCGTACCGGAACGCTAAATCGTTCGCGGTACGGCTTTGCCGGTAAGGTGATAACTAGCCACGGCCAAAGCCTCCCACCAGCCAGACCTCGACCAATTAAGAAAATCTCAATCGGCGCAGCTGGGGATCGAACCCAGGACCTCCGTTTTGTAAATCTACCGCGCATACCACTATGCCACGAAATCCGTCAAAAATTCATTATTAGATTATGTAAGATTAGCTAAAATGTTTTAAGTTACTCTTTAGGTTTGAATAATTTGATAATAATCGTAGAATTAACCATAATTCGAGTACCTATACCTAGTGTGAACGGTCTACGTTCCAAAAACCCTCTTTTATAATATCTATACTAATATTATAAAGCTGAAGAGTTTGTTTGTTTGATTGATTGAACGCGCTAATCTCAGAAAATACTGGTCCGATTTGAAAAATTCTTTCAGTGTTAGATAGCCTATTTATCGAGGAAGGCTATAGGCTATATATTATCCTCGTATTCCTACGGGAACAGGAACCACGCGGGAGAAACCGCGCGGCGTCAGCTATTTGTTAGATTATAATCATGATGGTTAAAAAAAACCTTTAATAGGTTTCTATTCAAATAAAAACAATAGTTTTTTATAATATTTACCGAGTATAGTGTACCCGTGCATTTTCCTCCAACACTTTCGGAGAGCAATCTCCAAGCTGTGACTAGCATAAATTTTGGTCATTTTCACTGTTTTTCACAAACACACGACTACTTGCAAGCGACTCTTCACATCGGTTTACCTAAACGCACTACAATTATCACAATGGAATTGTTAACACAAAAAAATTTCGCTTCAAACACTTAATACGGACATTGATTGGGTTTTCCTAAGAAAAAAGTATTGGAGAAAAAGTTTTATTCGTTCACAAATCACATTTCTTTGGTCCTCAATCAAATCAAGGGTAGCTAACTGTCACTGTCTTAATTAATTTAATAGTTTGTAAAAAAAGTTTGTATAGTATTCGAAATAAAATCTTTTCATTTTTTACTAAATTCGCGGAGGATACGTTCTGTAACTGTGTCGGGAATACAGATACCATGAATATGGAATGGTATTTTATATGGGATCCTATGGGATACGTTCTTGGGTGACAAAATAAAAAACAAATATATAAAGAAAAAACAATTAATTGAAGTTATTGATTAATTATTATCTTCAATCTTAGACAAGTTTGAAGAATTTAGATTTTTTCTTGCTTCTATTCAGAGTGATTTTAAGCAGTGGCATTCTTAAACCATCCATTCGCAATTTCAGCAATAGTTATTTGCAAGTTAAAGTTTAAATTTGCAGATTTTACGTCAGTTTTATCAGTCAGATCCGCGAATAACGAAATATTTAGCCGCGAATATAGAAATTGGGACGCAATTTTTTAATCCGCGATTAGTAAAAACGTGAATAAAGGAAGCGTGAATAAGGAGTTTTTAGTATATTATTATGTAAGTAATTTTCTACTTATATAGGAAAGAAGATAAGAGAACTAGACGGCTGATAGAAAAGAAGCAAATGGAAGTGTTGTGCTAACCCTACTTTTTTATGAAGAAAGAAGATAAAGAGAAGTCAAGACCAACGAATAAATGGGTGCAGTGTAATGATATTAAATACTGCTAGATGTGTTACTAGCGCATGAAAAATGAGGCACTTAAAAGAGGAAAATACACAACTCAGTGTTAGTTGTGGTCAACAACGAACGACTAAAACTAACTAACTACTAACTAACTTTCCGGTTCTTATTAGCCATATTAGCACCTTGGGACCTCAATGTACATCAAACCAACTATATAACATAGTTGTAAGCTTTTTAGCCATGATAAGTCAATAAACAATCACGCCCCTTTGTTTTCATAGTCACGCCTAAATCAATTGGATACCTAATACAAATCACGACGAATGGCTTCATCATATCATACTGATTATGTCAAAATTGTATGATTCATAATCCGTGCAAAAATAAAGGATTAAAAATTTTAAAATTACAATGTCATGCTTAATTTGTTAGCATTACTAATTAATTACGTAGACTGAGAAGTAAATAGACAAAACGTATAGCAACCAATGCAGTGCGTAGACAGAGAAGTAAATAGACGAAACGGATAGCAACCATTGCAGTCTCTTAAAAAGAGACTAACTTATGCGTGGACTCTGTAGAAAAACAAGGCTATTCGATATTAGGTGTCATGATGCGTGCCGTTTTTTCGGGCACAACGACGGGTCAAAAATGTGTAACAATTTTATTTATAGCGCATTAGTGCTTATAATTGAAAAAAAAAAAAGAAAAACGTAGTGTGAACAAACAAAAACGCGCAAAGTTAAAACCTGAACTTGTTGCTTATTATAAGATAGCTTAAAGTATATATCGAATATCTTCTGACATAATAATGACACGGCAATCAACTGTTGTCTATTTATTTATCTGTCTACGAATTAAACTAAAATGAACAAAAGAAGACAAACACTACGGACTACAGGGTTTATCATTGACAGTTTTGATTTAATTCAAACTTTTTAGGATAGTAGAAGTAATCAATGTTTTCTTTTAAATCAGATGTACCTATACGAGTACAACGGCATTTAAATAAATGTCGACTATGGTCATTATCAAAACATGTGATAGGGATCGTTTTAAAGTACCTACCTCTCTTATCAGGAGACCCTGACCCTGTACTAGGCCATAAAAAATAGATTTAACATAATGATAAATTTCAAACGATATTGGCAGATCAAAAACACAAAAAATACGACAATTAAAAATCTGTTAGATTAGTTTAGTGCTTAGATTATAATCTAAGGTTAAGTGTCACTTTGAATATTATGTAGGTAAAACCGAATGCTCCAAATTAGTCTCAGCCTAATTTCGTACAAAAACTTGTATATTCATTATAATATTACGTAATACCTACTGATTATTACTATTAATAAATTAGGTGCAATTGCTTTCGTTTACTTAAATCAGTGGCAGTGATTAGCTACGATTGATTTTTTACCATTAAACCAGTTAAAAATGCAGTTTTTTTTTTATATTTTTACAAACACTTTTAACACACTTATTAATAACGCACTAAAATACTCTCTTTTTATTATATATATATTTTTTTTTTTAATATTTATTCATAAGTATTCATATTTATTATAACAGAGACAAATACTATAACTTGGGTGTAACTTTTTACTTTTTGTAAGTGATTGATTGATTGACCTTGATTTTTTACAACGGTTTCAAATCCTTTGTATTTTTTAACAAATTATAATTTTACTTGAAAAAAATTCATATAGAAGACATTTAAACACAAATCTAATTTTTTTTTTTAAATTTTTTTTTTTAAATTTTTTGATTTAAATTCATTACAAGTTCTAAATTCTTGATAAAAAGTATCTCATAACAATTCTTCACATATTCTAAAGACATATTTTAGCGTTTTTAAAGAGGTGAAAGTAAAACTTTTTCTCGAAACTATTTCCTTGTACTAAATCACAATCTTCTACAAATACTCAGAAACTAAAAATCTCAACTTGACATTTACAGATTTTAAACACTTTTTACAGACACTTAACTCCTTAAATTTGTATTTTACTCTCTATAACTTGATAATATACATACATCACTTTAAATTCCCTATAAATGAGTTTTAGTTAAACGTTCACAATTTTTAATTCACATTTTTGTTGTACGTCAGTCAACTATCGCGAGGTACGTCCAAATCGAAGTATTCAAATAAAATTAAGTAGCTACATTCACTTTGCAAATTTGACATTGAGGTTTTGTAATGATAGAACAGTTTACCCACTTTGTTTACGATTGATAATGACTTTCTTGTTTATACAGATATGTTAATGAAGCGATTCGTTTTGTATGTTTTAATTGGTGGCAGATAAAGTTATCTTTGCGAAAACTTAAAATGTAATCCACTTGTTAGTATTAAGTATAGTTTAAAAGGTTTTGCCCAATATTTCCGCGTACAGCTGTTTTTATTTTTATTTATTTATTATTCTACATAAACATATTTAAATTAAGCCTAAACATAGTGCAACACAAACCACAGTTGGTTTTACTGTGCACTGGTTATTATTACATAATACTAGAAAAAAATAATTAACAAACAAAAAGAGATCAAACTTTTGGCTGGTGGGAGGCTTCGGCCGTGGCTAGTTACCACCCTACCGACAAAGACGTACCGCCAAGCGATTTAGCGTTCCGGTACGATGTTGTGTAGAAACCGAAAAGGGGTGTGGATTTTCATCATCCTCCTAACAAGTTAGCCCGCTTCCATCTTAGATTGCATCATCACTTACCAACAGGTGAGATTGTAGTCAAGGGCTAACTTGTAAAGAATAAAAAAAAAAAAAACAAATCAAAGAACAATCATTAATAGGTAGTTAAATAAATATCATAATTATAGTGTGAGTGAATCTATACTATTAATATATTATGGTTGGTGATGTTGTAGGGGGCTATTTCTTGATCTACTAAACCGATTTTGAAAATTCTTTTACCAATAGAAAGCCACGTTATTTGTGAGCGTTAAAGGTAATACTTTATTTCGGTATTCTCACAGGAATGAGAACTACGCGGTGAAAGCGCGGGGCGTCGGCTCATTTGATGTATATGACTATCTTATTTCACAATTGTTGTAACTAACTCTTTCCTTATACTTAGGATACATAATTTTTTTCTAAGAAATTTTTAGTAAAAAATCGAGTTAAAAAGTTGGTTTTAATATAATTGGTATTTTCTGAGAATACGGTAATTATCATTAACATTTCATAGTTGTCGTTATCACCGCTTAGCCCGCCCATCCGCATTGTAGCAGTGTGGTGGCTCTAAGCTCCATATACCTATCTTTTAAATATAATAATAAATAGACATCTTAATATATAAATGCGAAAGGTCTTTCATCACGAAATCTCAAAACCACTTGAAGTACAAGGATGAAATTTGGCAGGGAGGTAGTCTATATAGTTAGAAGGTATCGTATCGACACCGCATTGCAGCAGCGTGGTGGCTCTAAGCTCCATATACCTATCTTTTAAATATAATAATAAATAGACATCTTAATATATAAATGCGAAAGGTCTTTCATCACGAAATCTCAAAACCACTTGAAGTACAAGGATGAAATTTGGCAGGGAGGTAGTCTATATAGTTAGAAGGTATCGTATCGACACCGCATTGCAGCAGCGTGGTGGCTCTAAGCTCCATATACCTATCTTTTAAATATAATAATAAATAGAAATCTTGAAAGCCGCTTGACGTACAAAGATGAAATTTGGCAGGGAGGTAGTCTATACTTAGAAGGTATCCGCTAAAAACGGATTTTGCGATAGGGCCGGATTAAAGAGGTCTAGGTCTAGAGGTCACTACTAAACATTACACACATAATATAACTATTTGACGGCCTCCGTGGCGCAGTGGTATGCGCGGTGTATTTACAAGACGGAGGTCCTGGGTTCGATCCCGGCTGGGCAGATTGAGATTTTCTTAATTTGTCCAGGTCTGGCTGGTGGGAGGCTTCGGCCGTGGCTAGTTACCACCCTACCGGCAAAAGACGTACCGCCAAGCGATTTAGCGTTCCGGTACGATGCCGTGTAGAAACTGAAAGGGGTGTGGATTTTCATCCTCCTCCTAACAAGTTAGCCCGCTTCCATCTTAGACTGCATCATCACTTACCATCAGGTGAGATTGTAGTCAAGGGCTAACTTGTAAAGAATAATAAAAAAAAAATAACTACTTAAGATATGTATAAGACTATTTTATTAAATTGCGCTGAAAAATGTTTTATGTAATGAATTTTATTTTTAAGCGACTTCAAAAAGGAGGAGGTTCTCAATTCGGTCGGTATTTTGTCTTCTTGGATTCTCAGAAAATGTGAAGAGACTTTCATTTGATTTGATGAATACAACATATTTATAAAGACAAGGACTAGTCATAATTTTTAATTGTATAGCTATTAGAGAAAGTTAGCTTAGGTTACTTATTGTATTCTTTCTCTTGTTCGTTTTTCCAGGACACAAACTAAAGAGGTGACTCGTAGAAATCTTTTAACGCCATCTAGTACAGATTTGAGAAAACAACATCAAACTGACACTGCCGAGTTACTAACTTCAAGGATTTTCTTAAAAGATAAAACCTAATAGTCTAAGGGCCAGTGAACCCCAGACCTTCGTCATTTTATAAAAGCTGAAATGTAATAGCCATAAGGGGTCCTCTTTAGGATTCCGTAGTCCACAAAAAACCCATATAGTTTAGCCATGTCCTATCCTCCGTCCGCGGTTTTCTTTACAACTAGTTTTCTTTTTCGGGAACCCTAAAAATTATCTTGATGCAAACAAAGTAAATATTTCATTTAAACGTATAGGTATGTACTCCTCGCTTAGATATATAATATTAAAAATGGCTTTGCTTAACCGCCAACATCCGTTGTGCCTTATTGTCTATCATTAATGCGGTATTTTTAGGGTTCCCAACGTACATAGTACAAAAACGGAACCCTTATTTTTATGTAAAGTTACACTTACATTGTTGAAGAAATTGTTCGCTTAATGATAAATACCTATTGTAAAACTATAGGACGCGTGATAGTCCAATGGATATAACCTCTTCCTCCGAATCAGGAGGGCGTAGATTCAAATCCGGTCCGGAGCATGCACCTCCAACTTTTCAGTTGTGTGCATTTTAAGAAATTAAAATTTTCAGAGAGAATTTTCTTAATTCTACGTGTGTGAAGTCTGCCAATACGCATTTGGCCAGCGTGATGGACTATGAGCTTAAACCCTCTCATTAACAGAGGAAACTCGTGCTCATCAGTGAGTTAAATATGGGTTAGTAATGATTATGATAATGATGAGACACGTGATATTTAATTTCTTAAAATGCTCATAACTGACAAGTGGGTGCATCTTGCAGGCAGAGGTCATATCTACTGGGCTATCACGGCGTAGCTTATGTATTGTGGTGATCACTTACCGCTGATAGTGAATATGGGGTTGCCGTTGACGTGAGGCGAGTATGATTCGACTTTCTCAGAGGGCTTGATGACATCGGGTGCTCCAACCATGCCTGGAACAATGACAAAAAAAATTAAAAATAAATCATAAAAACCTTCTTACTATATGTAAATATTTTTTTTCTTTTTTAAAGGAATATTTGCCATATCTTTTAAATGTGACCAATATTCCCATTCCCCTCCAACTAGTCGGGAAAGACTGTGCTAGGTGTGGGTACGACAATAGACCAACGGGGCGGGGATCGAACCACCACCCCTCAGTGATGAGTCCGACTGCTCTTACCGTTGAGCTATTGAGTATTGAGAGTTGAGTCGGCAGTCTCCAAGTGTCATACGTATTAAATTATGCATATTTATATAATTACTTTGTACATTATTTTTGAGTAATATAATTAATGTTGTAAAATTGGAAAGGCTTTGAAGATTCCCAACGAATTCAGTCTGAAAAGCCTACAATATAATAGATCTACATAATGTCTATAGAATATTAGCACAGTACAAAACAACGTCGCCCCGCCGTCTGTAGACTTACTCGTACTATTAAACTATTAACATATAACATTATATATATTTATAATCAGAATTATTCATAATTTATATTTATAATCATTATAATATATGAGTGACTCAAGAGAGGTACCTAAGTAACTATATTATAAGCTTCCAAGAACTCCAAAAAAGTAAAAATCTCAGATTTATATTTAACAATCATCGCACTAGCAATGTAAGAACACATTCATATTTTGTTAATTTAAGCGTAACTAATAAAAAAGTTGTAATTTTTTCTGATTTTTCTGATTTTTTAATAACTGTATTTTTATTGTTTAAATCACACAAAACAGATTCCCCGTTTCGTCCCTCCCTTCATTTTATTTTCGTCCCTCTTGAGAAAACTAAAGTATAGGTGTATCACAATTTCAAAACTTATTTTTTTTAAAACTTCTAACTCTTTTTGTTTTTGAAATGTTTTTAGGGTTCCGTAGTCAACAAGGAACCCTTATAGTTTCGCGATGTCCGTCTGTCTGTCCGTGTGTCCGCGGTTTAGCGCAGAGACTATTATACTACTAGGAAGTTGTAAATTAGAATGAGTATGTACTATGTAGGTATATTATAAATGTTAAGTCCAAAAATGAAATCTTGAATTTTTTTTTTAATTTTAACATATTATTTAAAATTAAATGTTAAAAATCATTTGCAATGAAAATAAACCCTTTTTATGGGGAATTATTTAAAACTTTTGCAATTTTCCAGCCCAAAACTCAAATTTTTTCAAACTTTTTCAAGTCTGGTAAAAAAATGTTGCAAAAAAATAAAGCACTTATTAACTAAACAACATAAAGAAAAGAAAAATAAATTACTTTCATCACTTTTTGTGTCCGAGATTGTTTTCGCCATTTTGGAAAAATGCTGATAATCTTCAATCGCAGTGGCTTATTCACTGTTCATCGTACGAAACTAAATTTTCTATAAAAAAATCGTCCAATTTTGTCCATCCGTTTCAGAGCTACGGTATCACAGACAAACTTACACATTCACTTTACTCAGAAAACTTATTAAAAATATTAATTGAATTTTACTAGGTTAAGCAAAGCACACTTGTATGGAAAAAGTCAGTTTTTGTACTAAAAACTAAATTAAAACCAGATTATCCGTTTCAGAGTTACAATGTCACAAATAGATACACAGATATTTGTGTTTGTTTTATTACCCCTCTGTTTGGCTTGAGGGTTTATGAAACAATGAAAAAAATGGATTTGTTCATGCTTATTAAATAGGTCGATGGATGCGTCACACTATACGTATCTTTTAGATTAGATACTTACAGGTGACGAATTTCTGATTTTTCATGTGATCTTAGATCCTTTTTAGGGTTCCGTAGTCAACATTTGTGCTTTAGGTTAATGCCCATAGAATGATCACGCTGGACTTGCGGTTTGGTCATTCGCAGGGCTAGATTTTTTAGCACCCGCATTGTCATGTTCTAACCTAACCTAACCTAACTTTAGATTAACTAAATTATACTTATAATTAACATTAACGACATTTTACTAATGGAATAACAGTTTTTGGACCACAACAATGGAATAACGCACTGGCCAACCCTCCGATTTTCTTTCATTTTCTTTTTTCTTTGATTTGTCCATTTTAATTTTTAATAATTTTTTTATTGTGCCCGCTGTAATATTTTTGTAACTCTATGGTAAATTTATCCTGATTGACAATTTAACGGTTTCACTTCCGATAGATTATAATATACCGAAAAATAACACGTTAAATTGCAATCAGTATTTTCAGTTCACAATATGACGGCAGATTATAATATCACAAGTGAGATTATAAACTAACGTATTTTTCTATCTAACGGTGACAGATATACCGCCATTAGCCATTAGTAGTTAATAGTTGCAGGGAGCCGCTGGATGCTGGCGGATCGAGACCGTTGTCACAGTAGATATAAGTTGTGCTTGGAGGTCGATGCAGGAGGTCTGTGTCCAGCAGTGGACGTCTATCAGCTGATAAGGTAAGGTAAGTCAATAAGTGAGCTGTGATAGTCGGAATGCAAGTTTCAAATTCGGTCCCCATATACCTCCAGCTTCTCAGTTATTAAGAAATTAAATATCACGTATCTCGAATGGTAAAGGAAAAACATCGCGAGGAAACCAATCCGCATTGGAACAGCGTTGTGGACTATTAGCCTGGAACCTTTGTAATTTCGCTATATCCGTCTGTGCGTGGTTTATCTCTCCTCTTCTCTATAGAGACTGGTTTACAAGACCATTTATTAAAGATTAATATAAATTTTCCACTTTTCTGCGAAACTTTGTTCGTTCATTATCAACCTTCTACAAATTATTAGAAAACATGAAATAAAGATGAATTAAATTGATTGAGTCGTTTTTTAACTTGAGATTATAATCATTGAATTAATAGGTTGGTTGTTGGTTTTTTATAATGGTTACAGCATAAATACTGAATAGTTTGTCTATTTTCTCTATTATCATCATCACATCAGCCGATGGACATCCACTGCTGGACATAGGCCTTTTGTAGGGACTTCCAAACATCACGATACTGCGCCACCTGCATCCAGCGAATCCCTGCGACTCGCTTGATATCGTCAGTCCACCTGGTGGGGGGTCGACCAACACTGCGCTTACTATGCCGATGGACGTTGGGGTCGCTTTGGGACCCCAACGTCCATCGGCTCTTCGAACTATGTACCCCGCCCATTGCCACTTCAGCTTCGCAACTCGTTGAGCTATGTCGGACTTTGGTTCTTCTGCGGATCTCCTCATTTCTGATTCGATCACGCAGAGATACTCCTAACATAGCTCGTTTCATCGCCCGCTGTGTGACTCTGAGCCTTCTTATGAGGCCCGAGGTTTGGTTAACTAACCAATCGATGCGTACCACCAGACCAAACCTCAGTCAATTTAGAAAATATCAAATCCTAAACTGACCCGAGCTTTTGGTAGGTGGGAGGCTTCGGCCGTGGCTAGTTACCGTACCGACAAAGAAGTACCGCCAAGTGATTTAGCGTTCCGGTACGATATTGTACAAACCGAAAGGGGTGTGGATTTTCATGCTCCTCGTAACAATTTAGCCCGCTTCCATCTTAGATTGCATCTTCACTTACCATCAGGTGAGACTGTAGTCAAAGGCTAACTTGTTAACAGTAAAAAAAACTGGGAATCGAACCCAAGACCTCTGTGTTGAGAAAAGGTCGTCAAAATGTATGTGTCATCCTAGCTTCTATAATATGATTATGGTTTAAATTTGTTTGATAGCTGACATGATCGATGCTATACATGATAAAGATCCGATAAGCTAGTCCGAAGATATCGGTGTTTTTCTAATTATGATGTAAAGAATTTTTGACATAAAAGTATTTCGAGGTGTCACAAGTCTCAAGAAAATAGACAGATAATAATCTATACTAATATTTTACAAAGGAAAGATTTGATTGTTTGTTTGTATGTTTGTTTGCATTGCTCTGAAACTACTTAACCCCTTTAAAAAAATCTTTTACTATTGGTAGTATACGGGGATATAATATAATTTATAGTACCTTATTACTATAAATTATATTATATTCCCGTATCCCTACGGGAACGGGAATCACGAGGGTGAAACCGCGCGGCGTCTGCTACTCCTGAGGAGTCCCTCAGGCATATTGTGTCCGGGTGTTCTCACTTTGCTAACGGTGAATACTTGCATATACATAATCAAGTAGCCAAGATAATCCACCAGCTCAGTTTTCAGTTGCTTGCTCTTCAGTATAGCCTTATCGATTTTGAGATACCTTACTAAGGTACGATTCAGCGTCAGTTCTTGAAAATAGCAGTGCATTGCTCTACTGGGACCGAACGATTATCACTGACAGGTATATTGTTGCCAATAGACCTGATATAGTGCTAGTCGATCGGTCAGTGCGTCGTGCAAATTGTTGATATTACTGTTCCACATGATGATAATATGGTTAAAGCCGAAAAGGAAAAAGTATCAAAATACTTGGACCTTGCTCGCGAGATTACCGCCATGTTGAATGTTTAGTCAACTATTATTCTTCCGATAGTTGTTTCAATCAATGGTCTCATAGCGAAAAGCTTCGACCAACACCTCGAGAAGCTTTCATTTAACTGTTGGATCAAGAGTCGGATACAAAAGTGATTCTTGGAACGGCGCGTATTGTGAGGAGCTTCCTCACTCTGGAGCCCTCACCACCGGTTGCTTGGGCACTCAAATGTCCCGCAGCGGGAGGGTTGATTATTTATTTAAATTTTTATTTTTATACCAACATTGTTAAAAATTAAAAAAAATGACTAAATGCTACAGTCAATTACAGATTTTCCATAGTTAGGCCAACATAATAATAAACCACAATCTGAAAATACATTTAATGTGTGTATGTCGTTGAAAACAGTGCCAAGCGTCTATTTAGTTTCTGAAATTCCGTAAGTTATCGCAAGTAGGTACAACATAACTCGTAGGATAATTGGTAGAATTATTTAACAAGAGATTATCAGTAAAAATACCTTGGCGGAAACCATACAACGTCTTTGACACTGGCACGTTATTGGAGCGGAAAATATGTGATTCAGTTACACCGAATACCTGACGCCTACGAATAAATTGGGTCAAGGAATATTATTTAGATATAGAGGACGCCCGCGACTTCGACTGCCCTTAGACCCCTAATCCAGCCCTTACAGTAGTATCGCTGTAAAAATGGAGTAACTTCTCCCGTTTTCCCAACATTTCCCTTCACTGCTCTGCTCCTATTGATCGTAGCGTGATGAAAAGTATACTATAACCTGCCCAGGAGTATGGAGAATAATTGTACCAAATGTTTCGTTAAAATCCGTCGAGTAGTTTTTGTTTCTATAACGAATATACAGATAGACAGAAAAAAAATTTACTGATTGCATTTACCTAAATCTTCCTTACGAATTACTATATCTGTTTGTGAAAATTTCATGAAAATCCGTTCGTTAATTTTCAAGTTTATCGCGAACAGGCAGAAACTAGTGTTGTGGAGAAGTTTGTTTATAGCTTTATTAATCGAGTAGGTATCTTCAAATGCCTTCGTTAAAATGAAGAAATGCAATCTACAAAATAATCCGGTCCGGGGAATGCACCTCCAACTTTTCAGTTGTGTGCATTTTAAAAAATGAAATATCACGTGTCTCAAACGGTGAAGGAAAAACATCGTGAGGAAACCTGCATACCTGAGAATTTCTTAATTCTCTACGTGTGTGAAGTCTGCCAACTGGGCTATTGGCCTAACCGCTCTCATTCTGAGAGGAGACTTGAGCTCAGCAGTCAGCCGAATATGGGTTGATAATGACGATGATGATGATGAAACTATGCTAAATGTCTGTATCCGTGGCGCAGTAGTATGCGCGGTGGGTTTACAAAACGGAGGTCCTGGGTTCGATCTCCAGCTGGACAACTTTTCTTAATTGGTCCAGGTCTGGCTGTTGGGAGGCTTCAGCCGTGGCTACCACCCTACCGGCAAAGACGTACCGCCAAACGATTTTTCATCCTCCTCCTAACAAGCCCGCTTCCATCTTTAGACTGTATCATCACTTACCATCAGGTGAGATTGTTGTCAAGGGCTAACTTGTAAAGAATAAAAAAAAAGAGAAAAATCGAGTCTGAACTGTAAAGCGTCATTCATACATGGCTAGTTAAGCTAATTTTAGTCCAGATACCGAAATGCCCTCGTCCTTTAAGCAATTGACTCATTTAACCGACGACGCGAAAGATGACACCACAGCAATGCTTCCCATCCGGCTGACCGCATGATATACCATACTATCAGACAGTAGCGTGCACAAGGTTTTTGACTAGGGTATGCACTTTAGGTACGAATTGTACAAAATGAGAAATTCCTCCTTCAGTACAGGTACGTGAGGAATCCTCAGGGTATGCATTGCGTTTATGCATATATGAAGTGCACGCCACTGCTATCAGATATTCTTCTGACTGCTATCAGACTTCGTTGATGTGAGATTGAGTTCGTATAAGCGCTGAGTTACTCTAGTACCTAATAGGTACATTTGGATTTTTAGCTTTTAAGTTTTCTACAAAATTTTCTACTATTAGACATGATACTTGATGATATTGTAGACAATATTTAGGTATTATTTTTTAAATAACTTTCGTTGTTTACAATGTGACTAAAATCTAAATAAAATTAAGACAAATACAGTTCGTTTCATGTAGGATGGTGCGGGTGACAGTTCGTTTTACTCTTGAAAGTTCACGATAATAGTACGTATTATGAACGTCATACAGACTGTCACCGTACCCATGCTATCTGAAAAACACATTAGCAACTTTTGTCCGCCTCAGTTTCGGAGCGCTGGTGACATAATATCTAATCTATATTAATATTATAAATGAAAAAGTAAGTCTGTCTGTCTGTTACCTTTTCACGGTTAAACGACTAAACCGTTGAAGATGACTTTTGGTTAAATAGGACCTTGGAGCAAAACATAGGGTTCTTTTTGACCCTAAAATAAAAATAGAAGGTGGTGAAAAAGGGGTTAGAATTTGTATGGAAAGTCCTTCATTTTTAGAGTTACTTACAGTTTTAAAAGTTTGTTCATAAGTCATAAAAAATACGAAATACGAGTATAATATGATTCAAGAATTCTTAAAATATAACCCCTAAAGTGGTGAAATAGGGGTTGAAACTTGAAATTGATTTCCACGTGGACGAAGTCGCGGGCAACTTAATATAAAATTTTCGTACAAAACCAATTGTCTGGTTGACGGATAAGATGATAATGAACCTGACACTGCCGACCAATAAAGGTGCAATCGAAAATATTGTTATCTCTTTCGTAATGAGTCGGAAAGAAAGAAAGAGTGATATTTCAACCCTGCCGCGTATTTGGTGTAGGTACAATTTATGTTTTTTTATCTGCACGAGATACTAGGTTTCGTTTTCTACGCTTGTAATAAAAATTTTTTGCTCAGAATTTCTTGAAAGAAAGAAAAACTGAGCACTTCATAGACAGGAATATACATTTACAACATTTTTTATGTATTATGCTTCGTCGTTATCAACCCATATTCGCCTCACTACTGAGCTCGAGTCTCCTCTCAAAATGAGAGGGGTTAGACCAATAGTCCACCACGCTGGCCCAATGCGGATTGGCAGACTTCACACGCGCAGATAATTAAGAAAACTCTCAGGTATGCAGGTTTCCTCACGAGGTTTTCCTTCACCGTTTGAGATACTTGATATTTAATTTATTAAAATACACACAACTGAAAAGTTGAAGGTGCATACCCCGGACCGGATTCGAGCCCACATCCTCCGGAATCGGAAGCAGAGGTCATATCTGGGCTATCACGGCGATGTATTATGCTTACCCCAGTTAAAAACCTTGTACAACACGTTAACCACTGTATTCAGTATTGCTGTAAAGACAACATAATATATTATTGCATTTTTTTATTGTATTCTTTTTATAACGACAAACGATTATTGAAGTAACAATGGAGTAATTTCATTCATCTTAACGTTTTATAAACGTTTTCACTTCTGACCTCGCGCTTACCTTATACGTGTACATACTTGTTACTTGTTGATATTTTTCTATTTATTCTTTTTCTGTAAATAATATGGCGTGAGAAACTTAACACCTATATTTATAACTTAATAAATTCTGCAGAAAAGAATACTTAAGTGTAACGAGGGAACTAGCTAGTGTTCTGTAGAATTCTGTATTAGCGTAAAAAGGTAGACATTTGCTGCAATGCTTAACTTCTCACCTTCATTTTCATATCATCATCATCATCATTATCAACTCATAAACTCATATTCGGCTCATTGCTGAGCTCGAGTCTCCTCTCAGAATGAGAAGGGTTAGGTCAATAGTCCACCACGCTGCCTGGCCCAATGCGTATTGGCAGACTTTACATACGCAAAGAATTAAGGAAATTCTCTGGTGTGCAGGTTTCCTCACGATGTTTTCCTTCACCGTATGAGACACGTGATATTTAATTTCTTAAAATGCACACAACTGAAAAGTTGGACGTGCATACCCCGGACTGGATTCGAACCCACACCAAGCCATATCCTCCACTGCTCTTTCTCATATATTAACCATAAATTGTTTGTCGAACTTGACTTTTCACTGAGCAATGTTTGACAAACGCAGCAAACGATCAAATATGTTTGACGAACTTGCTTGTCACACTCGACTTTTTCATTTAGCATTGTTTGACAAACGCTTCATACGATGTTTGACATACACGTTTGATTTGACGAAAGGTTTGATATTTAACCGGCTCCTACATGTGTCGTAGCCGCTCCAGATACAGAATTCAAAAACGAATACATTCTCGAGTCAGTACGACACGAAGCGTCGCATCAGTAATATTCAATATTATTCAAGAAAAATGGATCTATGTTTTTAAATATTTTAAAAACTGTTTACAAAAACTAAAGAATTAAGATGAAGTATTTTTTATTGGCAATTATTGATTATTATTATACGTAACTAGTGGACCCGGTCAAGCTTCGCTCTGGCTTATGTGCACTTCTTCCCTATCCCTACTCTACACTACTCTACCCCTACCATACCCTACCCCTTGACTCTTAAACGTTTGTATGGGAAATAGAAAAGGGTTGTTTTTATGGTTTTCCCGGCAATTATTCTAATTTTTCTCACCTTTTAAACCTTCCCTATACCTCCACGAACATTTGAAGACCAAGATAAGATAAATCCGTTCAGCCGTTCTCGAGTTTTAGCGAGACTAACGAACAGCAATTAATTTTTATATATATAGATTTACGTAATTGTTGTTAGTGTTAAATTTTGAAATACAAATGAAAAAAGTTTGTAAATGCGGATGTCAAGGAGACGCGTGACGTTTTTTTATGAGTTTCACCGTAAAGACTCATTCTGGATCATCTTTGTTCTGTGAGCAATAATATCAGAGTTCCCTGACCTTATTGGTAACAATTCAATTGTGCTCAAAACTAAACGATAGAACACTTAAGTTGTTGATTTTTCTCCAAAGTAATATGGTAGTGGCAAAAAGTTAAACTGCCCTTTTCCGCTTAAAAAGCAATTTACCTAAATACATCACCATCATCATTATCTATCTTAATGGTCTACAGCAGAGTACATGCATTTCAGCCAAATCGGTTCAGTAGGAAGACATCGGCAATGGCTAGTTACCACCTTACCGGCAAAGACGAACCACTAAGCGAGCTAGCGTTCTGATACGATGTCGCATAGAAACCGGCAGTGCGGGGGCATTTTTTTTGTTGTTTTTTTATTCTTTACAAGTTAGCCCTTGATGAGTCCAGATGAGAAATGCAGCCAGTATTCTTGCCACCATTCCACGTGGGCATAATTTGTATAGTTATTAGGATAAGTTAGCTTAAGTTCCTTATTGTATTCTTTCTCAATAAAAAAAAAATTTAAAAAAGTAAGTTATAATTTTTTTTTAATTCTTTACAAGTTAGCCCTTGACTACAATCTCACCTGATGGTAAGTGATGATGCAGTCTAAGATGGAAGCGGGCTAACTTGTTAGGAGGAGGATGAAAATCCACACCCCTTTCAGTTTCTACACGGCATCGTACCGGAACGCAAAATCGCGGTACGTCTTTGCCGGTAGGGTGGTAACTAGCCACGACCAAAGCCTCCCACCAGCCAGACCTGGACAAATTAAGAAAATCTCAATCTGCCCAGCTGGGGATCGAACCCAGGACCTCCGTCTTGTAAATCCACCGCGCATACCACTGCGCCACGGACGCCGTCAAAAAAATTTTAAAATGTTTCTTTTCTTTCCTTTTATTTTAAAAGCAGAACCCTTTACGATGAAGGCTTCCTCCAGGTGCTGTCATTTTTATCGGTCTTTTGCCTTCAGTAGCCAGTTTTTGCCGGTGAAATTCATGATGTCGTCGCCTCTGGTTACAGAATATAATAACGATGCACTTCAAAGGATAAATAATTGTTCATGTGAAAATTGCAATTGTTCAAAACCATAAATATTACACAAAAGTGTAACCAATCAATTCGTCATAAGCTTACACCATGAGATCACGGTCAAGCGAACACAAACGGAGGCTACTAGCACGAGTTACCGACTCGAGGGTGGTGACGGTTTTCGAATAACTTCATTTTCTTCGAAGTACCTTTATTTCATTATCGGGGTTTTGTTGGTGTTTTATATCTCGCCTTAAATTTTACGGAACTTGATTAATGACAATGGATGTCAGGACCGATGGAGTTGGAATTTGTCTGGTGATGCCAGACAAATTCCAACTCCATCGGTCCTGACATCCATTGTCATAAATCAACTTTCGTAAAATTCTTGTATTAAAGCCCTTGTGAATATAACTTTAATTTATCGACCTAAACGACAAACGTAAGAAAATGCTATGCAGAGGTTTCTAATTACGAAATATAGGCTAACTAGATGCTTTCTTGCTTGTTACATTAAAAATAAGCACCTGGTTTTAGAATATCTTAGTTTTCTTCAAAATACATTTATTTAATTTTCTGGTTTTGTTAATTAATGTTAGGACTGATGAAGACTTAGTTTTCTTCGAAATACATTTATTTAATTTTCTGGTTTTGTTACTGGATGTTAGGACCGATGGAGTTTGGATCGATAAGAAATTCGGGATCTCGTCTTTGTAAGAGAAAACGCTATGTAGAGGTTTCTAATCACGAAAGATAAGCTAGCTATGTTATTTAAGGTCGTAACTCATAAAGCCTTGAAAAAAACTGTTATCGCTATCGACTTACTCTTTGAAATAATAATTTTTGTTGCCTATTCGAAAACGACTGCAATGGAACAAGCTATGTTAGGAGTATCTCTGCGTGATCGAATCAGAAATGAGAAGATCCACAAAAGAACCAAAGTCACCGACATAGCTCAACGAGTTGCAAAGCTGAAGTGGCAATGGGCGGGGCACATAGTTCGAAGAGCCGATGGACGTTGGGGTCCCAAAGTGCTGGAATGGCGACCCCGCACTAGTAAGCGCAGTGTTGGTCGACTCCCCCACCGCAGGTGGACTCAAAACGTCAAGCGAGTCGCAGGGATTCGCTGGATGGAAGTCCCTACAAGATATATCTCGGGGAGTGCGCTCAGGAACTGTTCGATCTTGCCACCTTCCCCGTTTTAACATAGGACGGCTAGGCATCGCAGAGATCTGCACCGCTAAGTCGTCGAAATCCCTCGGACGCGTACTAAGCGGTTTAGGTCCTCTTTCCTTATACGCACTGCAAAGATGTGGAATGCTCTCCCAGCTTCAGTTTTCCCCACCACCTACAATATGGGTATTTTCAATAGTGAATAGGCATCTTCTAAGCAAGCGCGTTCCACCATAGGCTGTATCATCGCTTACCATCAGGCATGATTGCAGCTAAGCGCTTGCTTATTCAAAATAAAAAAAAAATCCCTACAAAAGGCCTATGTCCTGCAGTGGACGTCCATCGGCTGATATGATGATGACGATGACTCGAAAACTATGTACATATGCGCGCAATCTCGTACTACGGATGTATAATACGTCAAATGTAAGAAACAATGGCTGTTTAGAAACACGCGTCGTTGTTGTGTTTACTATAAATATGAATAGAGAGTTACGAGTATATTATACGAATTAACCGTTATCGCATCGCTATCGCATATAATCGCATCGCTAGAATATTTTTCAAGAAGATGGATCTGCTTTCATGCATATTGCATATTATAGACTATCATGAACTACCACCACGACCAAGAGCCGTGATAGCCCAGTGGATATGACCTCTGCCTCCGATTCCGGAGGGTGTGGGTTCGAATCTGGTCTAGGGCATGCACCTCCAACTTTACAGTTGTGTGCATTTCAAGAAATTAAATATCACGTGTCTCAATCGGTGAAGGAAAACATCGTGAGGAAACCTGCATACCAGATAATTCTCTGCGTGTGTGAAGTCTGCCAATCCGCATTGGGCCAGCATGGTGGACTATTGGCCTAACCCCTCTCATTCTGAGAGGAGACTCGAGCTCAGCAGTGAGCCGAATATGGGTTGATGACGACGATGAACTACCAACTGGCTGGCAGTGGTTGAAAAATTCTCGTAAAAATATCTCGTTTTATAAAACAATCCTTGGAATGCCTTAAATGAATGAAAAGAAAAGGAACCCTTAGCACGCTTATATTAGCTTCACTTGTAACTTTGTATTGTAAGAAAATCAAATCTTGGAATCTTAATTTGACCCACTTCCCGGTCTTGGAATGAAATTTTGCACACGCTATGAGTTATGATGACAATAGATTAGCTAAGAAACGTCATTACAAATCCAATATGACGGCCTCCCCAAGATGGCTTGAAATCCACCCCCATGATATGGATACCAAATTAAAGGAGATGGAAAGGATTTGCTGTCAGAAATACGAAACAAATAGTCACGTGACTTAAATCCAATATTTGTTATTTTTAGTTCGTGATAAAAGCGTGTTTTTTAAACTATTTAAAATTATTATAAAGAATATTTGATAACATATATTTTAAATATGACCAATAATCTCATTCCCCTGTAATTAGTCGTAAAGTCTGTGCCTGTGTCTGACCCCATTGTCCAGCAAAAATCGAACCCAGGACCTCTCGATGTTGAGTCCGGCCATCTCTCACTCCAACTCAACTCTTCAACGCAACCAAATAGAGTGAAACTTCAATTGGTTCAGTTGGTGGTGGTACAACTGTTTCGAAGAGTAGGCACTTACCTATGTACTTTAATGTCAACCATGAATATCAAATAAGCTCACATGCCTGCAGCGCTAACTGCTTGACAGTCGATACAACTGATCGTGTGTTGGTCGCGATGTACATGACATCATGGCGATCGCGACCAACACAGGATCAGTTTTATCGGACGTCAAGTTGTTATCGCTACAGGCATGTACGTCCCGTTAAATGCATCAAGCTGATCTTTCTCCCGACTGATATACTCCTATTAATAGTTTTTAAAAGCATCGTAGACACACAAACATATAGTACGGAAAGATTATAGAACCTTTTTGTTTTTTTGAATAGTGTAAAAAAAATTAAAACGAAAAAAATAATTAAAACTTTGCTTTAGTATCACATCAGCGAATTGAGTCCACAGTGAAATGAATTCATGGTGAAATTAATCCATAGTGAAATAATAATCCATGGTGAAATTAGTCCATAGTGGAACACGAGTCTGCCATGAACAGACCTACTTTTAGCTTTCATTTTATGCTAAAAGTAGGTAAAAAAGTTTATCAACCTACCAATTTATGGGTTGATAACGATAGGTAATGGCCTATCGTTATCAACCCATATTCGGCTTACTGACTGCTGAGCTCGAGTCTCAGAATCTGAAGTCTCTCAGAATGAGAAGGGTTAGGCCAATAGTCCACCACGCTGGCCCAATGCGGATTGGCAGACTTCACACACGCAGAGGACTAAGAAAATTCTCTGGTATTAAAATGCACACAACTGAAAAATTGGAAGTGCATGCCCCGGACCGGATTCGAACCCACACCCTCCGGAATCGGAGACAGAGGTTTCCTCGGCTATGAGAAATCATGTCCGGAATAGATTAGTTTCGCGAAAGCCCCTCGAAAAACATCATTAAAGGAGATGGTCCGTTTCAGGTCCACTTTTGTACTCCGTATCATTAAAATTTTAAAAATACAAGGATTTTATTAAAATCTAAATAAGGATGCTCGGCTTACGTGTTAGGTTTATTTTCGTTACGGAATTTCTGGATTCGGTCGCCACGCTCAAAGCCCGCGATAAAAGCTATGCAATAGCTTAAAAACAATTGATAATTTATTAAAATTAATGAAGGACGTCTGGCTCTCGCATCCATAATATATTGAAATGAGTCCATAGTGAAATGTGCGCGTAACAGACCTAATAAGCGATGCTAACAAAAAGCGGCCCTTATTTCTAGATGCAGAGATTGTTGGCAGTTGTGAAAGCCGTTGCGAAAGGCCCAGTGCCAGTGCCCACTGAACCGTTCACAGTGCCACACTTGCGACACCGAAGCGATTTTCGGTTATTTAATTTTCGCGGGGGACTTCTCACACTTGTCAGTTACGTTACGCGGATTATCGCTGTGTGATATTTTTATTTAATACTAGGGGACTCGGTCAAGCTTCGCTTTGACTTATGTACACTAACTACCCTACTCCTACCCCTACCCTAAAATTATTGATTTTTATACCTATGTAAATTAGTTTTCTTGGAAAAATCATAGAGAACATAAAAAGACATTTACACATTCGTTAACCTATATAATAAATCTTAGAAATTGTTTTCGGAAATAGCAAAATAAATTTATGAACTCAAGCGTAAATGTTAATCATTTGTCAGTATTTGACAGGATGGACAATGTTTGACAGGTATAAAGTAACATTTATGGAAAGCTATTCATATTTTATAACTAGTTTTCATTGTTTTTAAGATATATTCTGATATTCTTGGCGGAGACAAATCCAAAGAATCAAAAACCATGAACATCTGTCCAGCAGATCTCGAGTAATAAGTGTTGTAACAAACCCGACTTTTTTATATATATAGATAGTAACTACGTAAGCCGCTCGGTTTAATTCGGCTTAAGCTTTAGTTTAAGTATATCCATATACCCCAAATGCCATAACAATCTCATAAAGGTTAGCTTATAGATCCGGGATATAGTATTAAAGACGTTGCTTAATCCCTTTAAAATATAACAAAACGATGCATGGCAATTGGCGGTATATTGCTCATTTAAAGATCTAAAAAAGGTTCGCGAGATCATCTTTATTTTTAAAATAACTTGCTTTACGATTGTTATCTTCTTAATGAGCACGTACAAATACTATTAAAGTTTACATTATTTTTCTCGCGGACAAAGTCGCGGGCATCCGCTTGTAATAAATAATTTGCACTCGATCACCTGTTATCAATATTAGGTACAATATGCATCAGTAAATCCTATCAGTCTTAACTCAAATCATACCTATCACTTACATACCTATGAGTAATAAAGTGATATCGACACAATCGATCATCATTATATCAATCTGCTTTAGCAGTTCGAGTGCGATCTGGATATGGTAGCACAAAATCATCCATAAATCAGTTTATTTTTGGCTTATTTCATAATGCATCGACTAAAAGTCGTGGTTGGGCTTAAGTAAAGATAATAGCGCATTGGAGGTCCAATGCGCTACCGAACGACTAATCGGGTTTCCGGTAGGTACCGGACACCCGATTAGTCGTTCGGTGTCCACTTGTTGTCGACAGGTGGTCCATAGTTGAATGTCGCGTGTCAATCAGTAAATGTCGCGTGGTCTACGAGTGGTTATTGCGTTGTCAGCAAATAGATAAGTAGTTTATCAGTGATCGCCACTACATGTGTTTGTAATTATGTATTACACGTTCGAAAGAAAGTCTATGAATGAGGGGGAGAAGTTTGAGTCCAAGAACACGCAATGCAAGATTGCGAGCAACGGATGACTACCAAGTCGTCCGTTGGTGGAGTTAGTGTAGCGAGCGTTTGCAAATAGAACTCAACAAAGCGGCGAGGTGGTGATAAATGGCGCCGGGTGGCTCTAATGGGCTTTGAGCTTAAGCCGTGAGGATTGATATGAAGCCGTTCTTCTATTAGCAACAATTTAAATATAATCCGTATAACACTTACGCGATAAATGCTCTTTCAATATAAAATTTTCCTACGATTATCACTGTATGAAAATATAAATTTTGATTAAGGATGTATATTTTTGATTTGACGTTTTAAAATTAGCTGTGTTTCACGGTTTAACTCGTGTTGATTTTGTCGCCGAAGGTATACGAAGAGTTATAAATCGTGTAATGAGCCTGACTTTGTTTTAATATATAAATTAAGCGATACATTCATCAAAAACTCAATTTATCTTGAGAATTTATATAAAATTCCATTTCAATTCAATAAGCGACAGCGAGAAAAACAGACAAACAGTACACTTTAGAGTTAATAGTTTTAACAATAAAGTAAGCACTAAGCTAAGCTTCTAATCTGTTATCACTTACAGATTAGTGTGAAGAGACCCCCTTTATAAAAACTTAACTGAATAAGAATTATACCACTGCATTTTCAAGGTTCGCGGTCATAATTGTGATATTTTTTTTTTCAATTTACTTGCATCGGCTGTTCTAGAACACGAGAGCGATTCGGTAATCAAGAAGTTGTTGATAGTTGTTGATATTTTGATTACTTATATATTTTAATAGCGGTCGCCCCGCGGTTTTACCTGCGTTGTTCTCGTTATTTTGGGGATGTGGGAATAAAATATAGCCTGTATTACTCGCTGATAGTGAAGCTTTCTATTGGTAAAGGAGTTTTAAAATCAATTTGCATTTTAAGGCGTGGAAACTTAAAAATCAAACAAACACATTCACGCTTCGGGTGATCATGTATCATCATATCAGCCGATGGACGTCCACTGCAGGACATACCTTTTGTAGAGACTTCCAAACATCACAATACTGAGCCACCTGCATCTAGCGAATCCCTGCGACTGGCTTGATGTCGTCAGTCCACCTGGTGTGGGGTCGCTGATCATTGTCACGTTCAACTATCGTCAATAAGCCGTCTTAACAGACAACCGATTTTTTTTAACTTAACGTGCTCTCCGAGGCACGGGGATATAATCACCAACATACTACAGCTGAGAATTTTCATTAAAAACTTCTCAGAAGAAAGAAAAACTCAGATTCTCACAGGACTCAAACACAGAACTTCGTGATCAGAAACCACTATACCAACGAGACAGTTCTTTACCTGTTAGGATGTAAAAAACTTAACTAAAAAGTAAATCAAGTAAAAGTTAAGTATAAATAAATGCCTAAAGAAGCTTGGGAATAAAAAGATGGTAAAACCTTGAGCTAACCTCAGTAATAACTTTCGAAACGCCATTCTAAGCCACAGTTCAAGCCATTTATTCAGGCTCACGACATCTTGGCGAGCTTCCAACTTGTCTACTTTACTTACTCGTAATATTCATTAAGTTATTTAGCTTCGTAGCGTTTTTTCTTTCGAATTTATTCCATAGAAATCGATTTGACTAGTTTTTAGCTGCGGTAAAATAATCCATCCATACTAAAGTTATGAGTCTTAGATACGTAGCCCAGTGGATATGACCTCTGCCTCTAATTCCGGAGGGTGGTGGGTTTGAATCCGGTCCGGGGCATGCACCTCCAACTTTTCAGTTGTGTGCATTTTAATACCAGAAAATTTTCTTAGTTCTCTGCGTGTGTGAAATCTGCCAATCCGCATTGGGCCAGCGTGGTCAACTATTTGTCTAACCTCTTTCATTCTGAGAAGAGACTCGAGCTCAGCAGTAAGCAGAATATGGGTTGATAACAACGACTAAATAAATGCAAAAGTAATGAAAGTAAGTAAAAATTTCATCGTCATCATCAACGTCAACCGATGGACGTCCACTGCTGGACATAAGCCTCTTGCATGAATTTCTAAGCACAACGGTCTCGACCCGCCAGCATCCAGTGGCTCCCTGCAACCTTGATGTCCTCGGTCCTCCTAGTGGGGGGGTCGACCATCACTGCGCTTTCCAGTGCAAGATCGCCAATCCAGCACCTTGAGACCCTAACGACCATCGGCTCTTCGAACTATGTGGCCTGCCATTGCCACTTCAGCTTCAGAGCTATGTCAGTGACTTTGGTTCGTCTGCGGATCTCCTCATTACTGATTCGATCACGCAGAGAAACTCCAAGCATAGCTCGCTCCATCGCCCGCTGAGTGACTTTGAGCCTTTTAATGAGGCCTATAGTTAGCGACCAAGTCTCAGATCCGTAGGTCATGGACTCATCACGTCATCACGGATCAATTTAAGATTTGGTATTTTCTTAATTGGTTCAGGTCTGGTTAGTAGACATCGGCCGAGGATAGTTACCACGCTACCGGTAAAGACGTATCACCAAGCAATTTAGCTTTCCGGTATATACCGCCTTGAAATCCCATTTTATTATACGCATGTATAGATTATTGTAATGCTATGTAATCCAGGCTTTCGTTGATGATAAGTAGGTATAATTTACACGTGTAAAAACAGGTGTTGGTTCACATTATTGTTTAAAAAAAACTAAAAGAGATGTTTTTTTTTTGTATTTGTGTAGGCTCTATTTTTTTCTCATTTATTTATTTATCTTTTTTTAATTTTATCAATGTTAATATAAAATATAATACAAAACACTATTAAAAAAATTAAAAAAAAGTAAACCCTCTCGGTGCGGGACATTTGAGTGTCCAAGCAACCGGTGGTCATGACTCCGGAGTGAGGAACCTCCTCACAATACGCGCCGTCTCAAGAATCACTGCCTTCTGTATCCGACTCTTGATCCAACAGTTAAGTGAAAGCTTCTTAGGATGTTGGTGGAAGCTTTTCGCTATAAGACCATTGACTGAAACAACTATCGGAACAATAACAGTTGACTCAACATTCCACATGGCGGTAATCTCGTGAGCAAGGTCCAAGTAGTTTGATACTTTTTCTTTTTCAACTTTAACCAGATTATCGTCACGTGGAACAGTATTATTTGCTTATTGTGAAGGCTTTATAATTATTATGTTATCTGGCTTTAGCTACTTCACTAGCTAATTGATAGCGACATAGTAATTGCGTTCTCATAGATAGTGTTTTCAAGCCAAACCTTTTCATACAATGATATTATACAATTAGATATGTCACTAACGCGAAACTGAGGTGAACAAAAGTGGCTAATTATTGTCTTGATTAAAATCGCATAGTAAACAAAGAAAGTTATTTAAACAAATAATATCTGAATATTGACTGTAAAAACTGTATATACAATAGATTTACGAGTCGGTATATATATAATGGAATTACTTAGACTTTTTGCGGTGATTTTTTAGGCACATAGCATGTCTATACTTAGTATAAAATGTCATTAGGATTTAGGGACGAAATGGCTAAGGGCACTTCATACATACGAAACTGAACTGCCCTGGGAACTGACTATAAATCTAGAAGTAAGTATCCACTTTGTATGTTTATTGAAACGACAGAGCATAGACTCTCTAAAGCTAAATGAAACTTTATTCCGCCACTGCCCAGTGCCTATAAAATGGAATTGGTCGGATTCTAGTTAAAAACGATAAGATCTACACTTGATAGACCAAAAACAAATCAATTACATAACAAAAACAATAAATTCAGTTAGTTATTATTAATCTAGTTACACGGACAAAGATAATGATCCTATTTTTAAACCTATAATCGTAATAATTATTATCGTAATATCATTACCAAGAAGTCAATTGTTATTACACGATACGATAAAATCAATGTAGGTAGTTAATCAAAACTAAAAATTATATTTAAATTCATATCTCTGTAAACTCGAGAGCATCGAACTCATCGAACTTAGATAGTTCATTTAAGGATAATGAGCATCATAGACTAACCAGACTAAGTCTTTACAAGCAACGTACTGAAGCCGGTGTAACCTATCAATAAAAATTTTAATAAATAAAATACAACCGACTTCAAAACCTAAAAACGTACCCACTAAACTAAAATGCGAAAAATAACATCATAATATGTTCTACCTGCTGATCAGTATATCAGTATGAAGGCGGTGCTAAGCCGGTGATGTATTAATTCAAGCCATGTGTGAGCCATGTAGTGTGGTCCTGTCAGAAATGGCTTAAATTAAGACAACACCGGCTAAGCACCGCCTTCATACTGATCAGCAGGTAGAACATATTATGATGTTATTTTTCGCTTTTTAGTTTAGTGGGTACGTTTTTAGGTTTTGAAGTCGGTTGTATTTTATTTATTAAAATTTTTCATTATTTTTCCATTTTTATTGTCAATTTTCATCTCAAACGAATACATCAGACCGCTAATGACATTCACAACCCTTCTTGGTACAAAATTGTCAGCAATACAAATTAATCAAGCCCAAGTACAAGGTAGCTACCGTAAACCGTTAAGGGGTTCCCTTAATTGATCTTGGTCTTCATCATCAGATCCCTAATAACAGACACAATTCATCTAGGTAGAAAGTTCTCAGCAATACGAATTAATCAAGGCCAAACACAACACAAGGTAGTTACCGTAATCCTTTAAGGGGTTCCCTTAATTGACCTTGGTCTTCATCACCAAACCCCTAAATGACAGTCACAACCTATCTATGTAGAAAGTTCTCATTAATACAAATTAATCAAGCCCAAACACAAAGTAACTGCTGTAAGTCGCCGATGAGTTCCCTCGTCTGTTTTATGGCTCCATCATCAGATCGATTTCAAACCTTAATGAAATTGTAGTGCTAAAAGTACTAAATGGAAAAGTTTACGAACACACTAGTATCGCCGTGGAGGTTTTATATTATTATGTAGATATGAAAACGACGATGTTGATTGGTATATTTATTTTACCTTACCTTTTACAATTGTTATAATCAGTGATTATAACAATTGTAAAAGGATAGAAAATAAAAGCTTAACAAATAGATGAAGTGGTGTTGAATGGAGGACTGGTAAAGATGTAATGTATGGGCGAAACAATATATCCACGCATGCGCGGTCGAGGGAATTCTAAATATGAAATGAATCTGGAATGTGAATGTAGATGGCCTAATCTAAAGTGGGCGAACGAAAGAGTTCGTTCGCCACACCAGACATCAATATAATTTTCGAAAGTTCCCCTCAATTTCTCCAGGATCCCATCATTAGATCTTGACATGATGGCAATGGGACTAAATGGGGACTATACCGTTTCAAACAAAAAAAAAATTGAAATCGGTCCAGACGTCTTTGAGTAATCGGTGTACAAATATAAAAAAAAAATACCGACCGAATTGAGAACCTCCTCCTTTTTGAAGTCGGTTAAAAAAGACAAACGTTACGCGTCTCCTTGACAATCGCATATACAAACTTCTTACATAATTTTTATTTACAAAATTTAACACTATCAACATTTACGTAAATTAATATAATAATCAATAATTACTAATACAAAAGTACTCCATCTTATTTATTAGTTTTTGTGAACAGTTTAATACTACAAAGCAGAGTTGTGTGTTCAGGAAGTTTAAAAACTATATCGTCGTCATCAGCCCATATTCGGCTCACTGCTGAGCTCAAGTCTCCTCTCAGAATGAGAGGGATAAGGCCAATAGTCCACCACGCTGGCCCAATGCGGATTGGCAGACTTCACACACGCAGAGAATTAAGATAATTCTCTGGTATGCAGGTTTCCTCACGATGTTTTCCTTCACCGATTGAGACAGGTGATATTTAATTTCTCAAAATGCACTTAAAAGTTTGAGGTGCATGACCCAGACCGGATTCGAACCACACCCTCCGGAATCGGAGGCAGAGGTCATATCCACTGGGCTATCACGGCTATAAAAACTATATATAATGTAAGAAAACACGTGTATATATATATATATATATACATTATATATACATCACACACTCAACACATATATATATACTAGCGGACGCCCGCGACTTCCTCCGCGTAAAAATCGATGTCAACTTTCAACCCCTATTTCACATTCTATTTTGCAAGTTTTTTAACTTATACCTAATAAATAGTCCACTTATCATTTTACATTTACATATGTACCTAGAAAAATTAAGGACTTTCCGTACAAACTTTCTACCCCTACTTCACCCATTTCTGATTTTGTTTTCGCGACAAAAAGTATCCTATTATCCTTCTACGTATTATGGTCTCAAATCGTCTTAAGTATCATTTGAATTCATTCTGTAGTTTCAGCGTGATGCCCGGTCAAAAAAAGGCAAACAGACAGACAAAAAATAGAAAATAGGCTTCAGTATCGATCTCCTACCTCTACCCTACTCCTACCCTACCCGTACCCTAACTGTATCCTACCCCTACCCTACCCGTACCCTACCCTACCCGTAATCTTCCCTTTCCCTACCCCTAGGATAGGGGTAGGCCCTACCCCTACCCTACCCCTAACCTAGGCATACACTCCCCTACCCTGCCCTACCCCACCCTACCCCTACCCTACCTTTACCCCTACCCTACCCTTACACAACCCCTACCCTACCTGTACCCTACCCTACCCTACCCTATACCTTCCCCACCTTACCCCTACCCTTAGCAAAATCGGTCCAGCCCTATGAGCATGGTGCGATGACAAAGGAAAATAGAGACTTCTATGCTAAAATTATAATCTTTGGATCTACTGGACCGATTTGAAAGATTGTTTTACCAATAGAAAGCTACGTTATTTGCGAGTGTCATAGGCTATGTTTGATTCCCATATTCACACAGGAACGGGAACTACGTAATTGAAAGCGCGGAGCGTCATGTAGCGGAATTTCTGCGTCTTTTAGAAATTTTGTATTATCTCCGAAACTATTTAACTAATTAGCATACTATAAAGGGCAAATCTTATCTCCATAATATCCTTGTGATTATTAAATAATTTATTTTGATAAGGATTTAAGTTAAGTAGCATAAATAATGACGCAAACCTAAGTATTTAAATTTATAATTTTTAAAACACAAAAGGTACTTTATCTGCTAATATATAGAAGACAGATATATGATGGCGCTGACTTTTTTGTAGAACTTTTAAAGATACATAAAGCCTCCATACATTAATTTCAATTTTACACAATGGTTAAGGCAGCGCATGCGAATAAGTCTGCTTAAGAGGATTTTCAGTCCGACCTGTATGACAAAAACTGTGTTAACTCGGCGAATATATATTATACTAATATAAAATATTAGCCTATAGCACTCCCCGATAATGTAGCATTCTACGGGTGAAAAAATTTTTGAAATCGGACCAGTAGTTCCGAAGATTACCCCATTTAAAAATGTGACAAACTTACAAACTTACAAACTTTACCTCTTTATAATATTAGTATAGAGTATAGATATAGATAATGCATACACAACACATGTATATATAATGTAAGAAAACACAAAATTATTCATATTGTGTGCGCTCAGCTAAATTCGGATCACTTTTTGCTTTAAAATATCGTTGAACATCACAAAATAATAATAGACACAGGCATAAAACACAAGCTACGTCATTTATAAACTTTCCACAAAATGCACAACCAGTTATTTGATATTTAAAAGGCAGATGTTTCCGACAATGGCGTGACCTTTCTAAACTTAATAGTAAATACGCCCGCATTTTGCAGGATGACTTATTATATTTACACTATATCATCACTAACAACCCATATTCGGCTCACTGTTGAGTACGAGCCTTCTTTCAGAAAGAGAGGGGTTAGTCCACGCTGGCCCGATGCGGATTGGCAGACTTCACACACCTAGAGAATTAAAAAAAATCCCAGGTATGTAGGTTTCCTCTCGATGTTTTTCTTTTACCGTTTGAGACACGTGATATTTAATTTCTTAAAATATATAATTCGTGTTCATTTTTAACAACTGTCTTTAGATAACTTCTCATTTTTTGGGCTCTTTCCTCACATGTAAAGTGTGTATAATGTAAATAATAATTTATTTCTCGTCTATCCCATAGTGTGTGATATGTTTGCACTACTTATCGTCCGTCCGACGTCCTTAGCGGACGTCTACTAATTATAACTAACTACCTCCCTGACAAATTTCATCTTCCTACATCAAGCTGTTTTCGAGGTTTTGTGATGATGATGATGAGTGACCTATCGCTTTTATATATTTAGAAGAAAACACTTTGCAGGTCATGAAAGGAACAGTCGGTGCCTTTTAACTTCGACAGATTAAACGGACTAATGCTGCCACTCACCATCCGATAAGGCCACATGTCTGCAGCGCTAACGGCTTGACGTTCGATAAAACTGATCGTGTGTTGGTCGCGATCGGTATGATGTCATGCACAACGCGACCAAAACACGATCAGTTTTTTCGGCTGTCAAACCGGAAGCGCTGCAGGCATGTGAGATTACTTGATCGTCAGTGGCTGACTTAAGCCTTATGTACCTGCGAACTATCCAGTAAGTATGTCCTTTCAATCGTAATGATAATATACTAACATGTACTATTATACTTTTACTGCTAACACATTAATACTCGTAATATTTATAAAAAATAGACATATATTATCATCATCATCATCATCATCATCATATCAGCCGATGGACGTCCACTGCAGGACATAGGCCTTTTGTAGGGACTTCCAAACATCACGATACTGAGCCACCTGCATCCAGCAAATCCCTGCGACTCGCTAGATGTCGTCAGTCCACCTGGTGGGGGGTCGGCCAACACTTCGCTTACTAGTGCGGGGTCGCCATTCCAGCGCTTTTCCACTTTCTTTTCCAGACGTATATTATCGTATAGAAAATATTTCGTTGATAATGAAAATTACAAATAACTGCGTAATAAGCTGGTATAACAAAAAATCCATGAAATCGATCCGACATGTTGATAGTGAGAAAACTGTTAATTACTTTCCTTCGTGATGAAAAATGTTTTTCTACTCCCATTTCGTAATCTACTCATATCTCCTCCTACATAGAGTGGTCGTCTTTTCACCGAGGGGTGGTGGTTTGATCCCCGTTCTGTTGGTCTATTGTCGTGCGTGGTTACGACAATAGACCAACGGGGGAAAGAAAGAAAGGGGGGGAAGAACGGAAAATATTCTTTAAAAAACAAAAAATTTTTTGGGACGCTCGGGAATCTCTGATAGTGAAGGTCTACAGAGCCCTTTGACCATTAATAACAAGACCTGCCTCGGTAACCGTTACCCCTCTGGCAAAGATCAAAAATCAATGATCTAATATCATTGACGTTTATAAAAACTGTTGCTATAGAATCGATATTTCATTGTTGTAATCGTTTTCATAGTGTAAAGAGCTCCCTAAAAATGCCGTTTAGTGTAGTTGAATGGCATAAAAAACGGCCCAAAACGTAACGTTTCATTTGTAAGTATTTCAACCTTGATTTTATCAAATTTGTAATAAAAACATACGATTCTTTTGACGGAACATCAAAAAATCGATCTAGTAATCGAATATTCTATATATATATTCTGTGGATATGTGTTGGTTAGTCTGTGTAAAAATTACACGTGTTTGTATTGCGAGTCAAACTTATAGTTGTGTGTAGTGTATGGACACAGAATATATTTATTTTTTTTTTTTAATTGAGAAAGAATACAATATGGAACTTAAGCTAACATACATTTAATTGTGTTAAATAAATTTCGATGTGTCGTCCCCCTCCAAAAACGACAAGACTTTTTTGTTGGTGAATTTGGGTGCGAAACAGGTCCATAGTCTAAATAGTCAAAGACAGAGCCTCATGAGCAAATTATATTAATCTAGTTGAAAACACTTGTAGTTTGATAAAGTTACGTGATTTTAGAGTCTATAAATGAGGTCAATGACTTTATAAAACAAATTCCGGTTTATACAGATGGCATTGTTATTGTTTATATTTTTTTTTTAGTTTTACCGTTTCAAGATACTAGTATAATCTTATAACGGTATAAACGGAGGCTTTGATACTAATTTATGATAGAATATATTGTGGTTCTATGTTATTAATGGAAATCCATCAAAATGCCTGTGCCAATACAAAAATGACATGAGCTGGTAATTGAATATTATTAGGTATTTGAATATTCACAAATAATATCTACTACACGAATCATGCCCACGTTGAATGGTAGCAAGAATACTGCTGCATTTCCAGATTGGGCAGCCAGTTACCAGGCTGATCCTTTGAGCAATAAGAGTGCCAGTCCTGCTGAAGAAACCCAAGGGTCTCCACGGCAAAAGGAACAGATATTAGTAACTGAAATATGCCTATGTCGCCGAGCCAACACCAGCTGAGAATGGGGGAGTATTAGTATACTCTAAAAGGGCCCTTTAACCCAACTGGATCAGTTACAAGTCTGACATCAGCTGGTGGCTGACTCCTTGCTCTATCATAGATAACCCTGGTTTACATGTGATAGTATCAGCGCTGTACTTGATCAATATAGAGGGTAGAACTGTAGTTGTAAGTTAAGTGATCGATTCGGTGATGATTGATAGTGTTACTTTGTGTCTGCCATCCTTGACACATAAAGCTTAGAACCTGCTCTTAGACTACGACTTCGCCGATATCAGAAGTGCAATATAGTCGATGCCCCGATACCTACATGCCTCTCTGACCGAAAGTACGTCTACTTTCGGTAAGAAAGGCATATAGGCATATTTCCATATAGGCATAGGTATACTTGAAATAATTCGGGGAAATTGTTTGCCAGTGCAACTCTATGGCCCTTGCGCCACGGCAAATGGAACAAATATGTTTCTCTCGATCAGAGAGGCAAACTTGAAATATTTCGAAGGTTTTATTGGCACTGCGATTCCATGGCCCAAGGGTCTCCACGGCAAAAGGAACAAATATGTAACTCTCTGTCAGAGACTTGTAAAACAATCTAACTTATTTATTGCGATGGATTTATCGTTCCTTATATCATACCTTGAAATCTACAATGTCACGTGTTTTGTGGTCAAACAGACATGGCCAATCAGTGGTGTGCACTTCATACGTGCGTAATAGTCCTTTTGACGGCCTCCATGGGGGTCGATCCACGGCTGGGTCGATTAAGGCTTTCTTAATTGGTCTAGGTCTAGCTGGTGGGAGGCTTCGGCCGTGGCTAGTTACCACGAAAATGCAAAGACGTAACGCCAAAGAGATTGCCGTATTTTGCCGACCCCACTCAAGGTCATGTTGATGATTTAGGGGCGGATAAGAAAATCTCTCAATTACCGGCAACGTCTTATGTCCGCCACTGACCATCCAATAAGTTAATGATTTTGCAGCGCTAATGGCAGGACATCTGATAAAAGTGATCGTGTGTTAGCAATGCCTCCGGTGAAGTTAGGGTAGCTAGGTCACCGAAATTAAATGCCGGACAGTCCAGCCAGATTGTCCGGACATTTGGGTAAAAACGCCGGACAGCCTACATTATTGAGGATCAGTATTAGTAGGTTACGAAGATTATTTTTATGTAGGTAAAATGAAGCATTCATGATTATTAAATTTTGTCCCCACACACACTCGTCGGTCGATCGTTTGTTTAATGTAAAGCCTAAGAAAACCCGGACAAACCGGACACTGTTTATATCGGCCGGACACGTATTATAAAAGCCTAACTATGTCCGGCCTTAACTATGCCGGACACCTGACAACACTAGGTGAAGCTAAACGGCTATCTATAGATACTAAAATAGGTTATGTTTGTGAATTTGCATCAATAGAAAGCCACGCTATTAGTGAGTGTTATAGGCTATATTTTATTCTGGTATTCCCACAGGAACGGGAACTACGCAGGTAAAATCGCGGGGCATGTGTCAGAAAACAATATAATTTATTTGAATATAAAAAAAAACCGACTGCATAAATTATACAAAAACTGAAAAGAAAAAAAAAGCTCAGTCCAGAAGTGTACAAAGCAATTAGAAAACAGTCAGGATCTATTAAAAATGTAGACGAAAATCATATTTATTAAAAAAAATCACTGTAGTTGTTGGTTTTTTTTTAATATCACCTATCTAAAAACACTTGGGTTATTAAGACAAATCTAACGATATCTTAATTACGTAAATCCGTCCAGCGGTTTGGAAGATATGAGGTAATATAGAATATTACATAAATACATACAAGATACGCGCGAAAAACATAACCCTTCTTGCAGTCGGGTAAAAATCAAATGAAAAAGCCATGCCAAAATGAAAAGTTTATTGATATCCCTAAGAGGATACGGATATCAATAACATTTTACCGCAGACTCGATATCGTAAGGTACTTACGATAGGATATGTCGATAATTTATCAATAATTTTAAATGATTAATTAATTAATGCATTCTTATCTTAAATAGAAATTCTTGATTACAATTCTTGTGCTTATCTATGTTATATGAGTAACTACTGTACAGCAAAGATTTTATAATAGATAGACATGTCACTAATGCGTCAACGAGGCGAACAAATGAAGCTAATTGTCTTAATTTCATTGAGTCGCATAGTAAACATCCAAAGTTATTTAAACTTATGATACCTAAATTAGGTACCTATATAATGTCGAGTTGTGTGGTAAAAACTGTTTATACATAAATATAAGTAATGGAATTAATCACAAAATTGCGTATGTGTGCACTCAGTTGAGTAGCTAATTTCGGATTTCTATATGGGGTGATTCTGTTTGCACGTAACATAAATATTGTATACAATGTTGTATGTTCAGGAACTGTAAAAACTGTATATACATACATAAATATATAATGGAATAAAACACAAAATTGTGTATGTGTGCGCTCAGTCGAGTAACTAATTAGGGATCTCATTTTGCGGTGATTTTAGAGGCACATAAAATGTCTATAATATTAAATGTCGTTGCTATACAAGTTGTATAGTGTGCATGTCCCAGTTATTCAGAGAAAATCTTTTCCTGTTATAGTAGGTAAAAGGTATGATTTTAGGTACTTCACTGTAATGAAATATTAATGGGGATGATGACTAGGTTTGAATATATTGATTTTTATAATACTATCGGATAAATAAGGTCAATGTTAACTGATTTATACATAAAAAGCAAAGATTAACGGGATATTTGCAAAATAAATAAGATTATAAAATTTCAAAATCTATTAAAAATCTTTTATCGTAATTAGATAAAAGTTCATACAGTTTTAGCTTCCTTACATTAAAAGTGACATTTTTTAATATTTGAACTATAAACATAAACGCACAAATAACAAAGATATTGGTAATTTTGTTTGAACGCCCATACAAATTAACTATCAGTAAGTGTCTACGACGTCATTAGTTCGTGCCATTTTGTATGGGGCGTTTTTCAGGGATCCGCGGCAGCGTCGCAAATCTGACCCTTTAGATCCCTGTAGCTCCGAAAGTAATGATCGCAGATACCCTGTTACTTTTACAAAATTGCTTTACTATTAGCATACTCTTAATTTATATTTAATTTAAAAAACAGTCATCATCCCTATTGCTTTATTGCATTGGATATCATGATTGTCCTTCTCTACTTCTATATTACTAATATTATAAAGAGGTGAAGTTAGTGGTGTTGAAAGGGTGATCTCTGGATTTACTGACCCGATTTTGAAAATTCTTATACACTTCGTATTCACTAGAAAGGCACATTATTTGTGAGTGTCACAGGCCACTTTATTGTATACGTATTTTATTCTCATATTCTAACTAGAAAGGGAAAGACGCGAGTGAAACCACGGGGCGTCAATAATCAAAGTTCGAGTTCACGGTAATGCGTAAGAATAAAATAATATTGTGTTGTAGAAGTTTTGCAGTCTTCAGAAGTCTTTTAGTATTCTCTATCTCCAAAAAATTATCGGAAAATAGAAAAACTGAAATAAATTTTTAGACTCCAGGTCTAGAATCCTAGACTTTGTGATTCAATCGAACAAGCCACTAAATTAATTAATCTTTTAAAAATTTATTTTAAACAATATTAGCATAGATATAATTTAACCTACTTAAAAAAATAATTATTCATAGTTTACCTTGATTTAATATTTAGATTTTAAGGCGTTCGTTCACAGGTGTAAAACCTAGTAATATATGAATATTGTATGTAGATTTTAAAAAGAAATTAAATGATTGATTGAGTGTGATGAATGAATGTGATTGAGTCACATGATATTTAATTTCTTATTCCAAATGTAAAACATACACATTAAAAAATATATTAGCAACTATCAATTCTAATTATGTCTGATGATTTTGATTTATCATTAAATGAAAATTTTTCCGTCATATATTTTTTGTAAAATGGTCGGTCTCCTGTGCGTCTGACAAAACCTTGAATTTATTTAAAAATCGAACCTCCCAATAAGTTCAAGGTTTTTGAGCAATTAATTCAAGCGAATAATTAAACGCTCGTATTTTCATTGTTACCTAAGATACGATATTACAAGCGAGTGAAACAGGTGAATGACCGCCTTTATTATTTCGGATCATCAACGGATACGGAAACACAAAGTCAGTGATACGATTTGCACTTTTCATTTCAGCAAGGTTAGGAAACAGTACCACAGAATACATGTACATAGATTGCTGCTTCCTTTGATCTGTAATTAGTATTCACTAGCTGACGCCGCGCGGTTTTACCCGCGTGGTTCCCGTTCCCGTAGGAATACTGGGATAATATATATCCTATAGCCTTCCTCGATAAATGGACTATATAACACTGAAAGAATTTTTCAAATCGGACCAGTAGTTCCTGAGATTAGCGCGTTCAATCAATCAAACAAACAAACTCTTCAGCTTTATAATATTAGTATAGATGTACCGACTTACTCTCTGTATTTTACTAGACGAGTATTTTTACCGGACTGTTTATATTTTTCGCGCGTATCTTGTACGTATGTATGTAAATAAATATCATCATTATCAACCCATATTCGGCTTACTGCTGAGCTCGACTCTCCTCTCAGAATGAGAGGGGTTAGGTCAATAGTCCACCACGCTGGCCCAATGTGGCTTGGTAGACTTCAAACACGCAGAGAATTGAGAAAATTCTCTGGTATGCAGGTTTACTGACGATGTTTTTCCTTCACCGTTTTGAGATACGTGATATTTAATTTCTTAAAATGCACACAACTGAAAAAGTTGGAGGTGCATGCCCCGACCGGATTCGAACCCACACCCTCGATCTCCCTCGGGCGATGGAGCGAGCTATGCCTAGAGTTTCTCTGCGTGATCGAATCAGAAATGAGGAGATCTGCAGACGAACTAAAGTCACTGATATAGCTCAGCGAGTCGCGAAGCTAAAGTGGCAATGGGCAGGCCACATAGTTCGAAGAGCCGATGGACGTTGGGGTCCCAAGGTGCTGGAATGGCGACCCCGCACCGGAAAGCGCAGTTTTGGTCGACCCCCCACTAGGTAGACCGAAGACAACAAGCGGGTTGCAGGGAGCCGCTTTGTTTGGAAGTCCATGCAAGAGGCCTATGTCCAGCAGTGGACGTCCATCGGCTGATAATGATGATGATGATGATGATGTTTTCAATGACAAGCGTATGATTACCGAATCCAATGTAGGCAATGCATTCTTCACCCAAGACGGTATGGCTAAGTAACGTTCACGTATTTGTTTGTTTTCATACTGTCATTGTCATCGCGTGCGTCGGCACTCGACTGAAACAGTCGCATAACCACGACAACTACTAATTACTGCGTACCTATCACGATGATTGTTCATACATAAATCTCATCGATCGTAGATCGTTAGATGGGCCTCAAAGCGTCGAGGAATTGTCATTGGTTTGGCAAATTGAGTACGTCATCACTCGTAACGCATTTCTCTTTATTCATGTGGCTTGTGTTTTAACACTTCCAAAATGAACTCGAAGGCATAAGAGATTCATCATCATCATCATTATCAACCCATATTCGGCTCACTGCTGAGCTCGAGTCTCCACTTAGAATGAGAGCGGTTAGGCCAATAGCCCGGTTGGCACGCGCAGAGAATTAAGAAAATTCTCAGGTATGCAGGTTTCCTCAGGATGTTTTTCCTTCACCGTTTGAGACACGTGATATTTAATTTCTTAAAATGCACATAACTGAATTCAAATAAGAAAATACAGTAAATACTTTTTTAAGTCCACGTCCACTCACAGCACTCGTTACTTGTACTAAGATAAGATGTGCATGCACGTCTTCGGGTAATGAAATAAAATTGTGCGTTCTCTAATATGGAAGGGCCCATCTAACGATTTATATCGATGATAAATCTCCCATTTTTCAATTACATGTCATACATTCCGACCAATGCCGGATCAAGGAACCTTCCCTAAGCAACCTTCCCCTTTGTTAGCTAGTAATATTGTGAATTACGAAGACGTTTAGTTTTTTTTTATAATTTTCAGCATGACGCATGACCGCTCACGGTGAATTCGTTCGTCTCTATTTACAACTCACCTTCTTTATGAAGGTGAAAACTAATCTGATATCTATAGAATAGAATAGATATCTATAGATAGAATCTTTGTCATTAAGAAATTCGTCGATTGTTTATCAATGCTCCTCCTGGCTATCGAAGGCTTTCAGCTTTTTTGAAAATTTATAATTTATTGCACAAAAAACAAACGAAAATAATAGATACCAATACCAATTCGGTGTTATCGCTTTTAGCAATTTCTGCTCGAGAACTTTCGGATAAAGAATTTAATTAAGGATGTATTAAAATGACGAAGTTCTAGTTATCGCAAGCTCTCGTTTTATTAACTCAACTTAATAAATGTTTTGGGATAAACACGACATTACTGTCAAATAAGCCAAAGGGATACACATCGTTTGAATTACTATACAGTATCCTGTTTTTGGGATACGGCATTACACCCAGGGCTCAACAACCTAAGGGATACACATTACATTACATTAATCGTTAAAGTTACAATACACCAGTATCCTGTTTTTGGGATAGGGCATTACACCCAGGGCTCATCAACCTTTCGAAAAACACTCGTATTGGGTTCTAAACAGTCTTATTTTGGTTCCGTTTGTGGTTTTGTTTTTTGGCAATTTATTACATACATGATACGACGTACAAGTAAAAGAACATTTGGTACAGCATTCCAGGAAAGGGTCGAAAGCGAATTAACATTCTCAACTTTATGATTTTAATTCGAAAGGTTTTAAGTATTGCGTAACATTTTTGAACAGCAAATGAATTAACTCGGACCCAAATTATACGAATGGTACAGAGCTAAAAATTGGACATAAATGACGTCAGTTAAAGGAGAACTTAAGAGGCCAAATCTATATTTGCCTAATCAGTTAAATTACTTATTACAGGTGGACAATCATTTGTATCCCTTTGACATAAAATTTATTGCATCATCAGTGTCAAACTGACAGGCGATAGTTTTAATAAGGCTTTGACACGAACTTGACACATTTAGTCAAAATATGACAATATTTAATGTGAAGTTTACCTACGAATACTTAGGAAAACTGTCATTTTGATAAACAGAACATTTGACATAATATTTGACAATGACATTTGTTCATTGATTGACTTTGACATTGACAGCCCGCGTTGGCAAAGACAACTGACAATCAGTGAAATACGCATTAAAGAGGATAAATCACTAAGATCTGTGTGAAAATATGTTATGAAATCAGGTTATTTTCCCTGTTAGCGAATATTATTTCGGGTAAGATTCTAATGGAGTAATCTAGTAAAATATACACGATTTGTAGTACATTTTTCATTTTTGTATCTTTCTGAAAAGTGGGCCCAAATTCTGACATCTCCTTTCCATTTTGTATATACTAGCACTGCCCCTAAGGACCCATTCCAAACCTCTATTGCAAAAGGAATTTACCATTTGTACCTGTATATTGCCTGTCCTAGTTAAAAACTAACTTTTCTCGTAGCAAGGTGCATTTGGGACCTACGTAACTTTAATTTTAAGTTTTCGTCTTTAATTACCTCCATTAAATCATTACATAACTTGGCTTTCATAAGGCCTTGTACTATTAATTTATTTATATTTTATTGTTGACAAGTTGGCCCTTGACTACAATCTCACCTGATGGTAAGTGATGATGCAGTCTAAGATGGAAGCGGGCTAACTTGCTGAGGATGAAAATCCACACTCCTTTCGGTTTCTACACGACATCGTACCGGAACGCTAAATCGCTTGGCGGTACGTCTTTGCCGGTAGGGTAATAACTAGCCACGGCCGAAGCCTCCCACCAGCCAGACCTGGACCAATTAAGAAAATCTCAATCTGCCCAGCTGGGGATCGAACCGAGGACCTCCGTTTTGTAAATCCACCGCGCATACCACTGCGCCACGGAGGCCGTCAAATAATTTATTTATATAATTTATTAGGAAAAACGGCTAATAAATTAAGTTCGTGCTTATAACTATGTACATTATTAGAGTTAGTTAATGCTTAGCTAAGTAATTATTGAAATAAATGAATTTTGGTTTTTGATTTTTTGATTTTGATTGAACCTAAAGGCTTTCGAGGTCAGTCCGACCTTATACCAGTGAGGGTATTAAGGCTCGGAAGTCTGTGACCGTTTTTAGACGCATTAGCTTACGAACCACGTTCAAGGAAGGTTACATCTATTGTTTTACTTAACACTGCTCAATCAAATTTTAAACAGTATTGGCTTCCTTAAAAAATACTATTGGCTCAACTTACTATCCATATACTAGTGTTAGTACATAAGGGCCATTTGACATATGTCGAAATTAGGGTTTTCAGTAACAAAATTTACTGTGAGAAAGTTTTACACATAAAAGTATTAATAGAATTCATCTAATTCTAAAATTTTATTTAAATCATATAACAAGGTTCCGAGACCACAAAACATAGGTAAGTACATTAATGTATAGCAGACCACACGTGGTTTCACTCGCTTAGTTCTTATTCCCTTGAGAATCTATATATTCCCTTCATAATATATAGTCTATGTTACTTGCTGCTAATGTGGCTTTACATTGGTGAAAAAAAAATAAAAATGGATTCATTAGTCTTGGAGCTCATTCGTAGCAAATAAAACAAACCAAATCTTACCATTTTATAATTATTAGTTTAGACTAGCCGACGCCCCGCGTAGAACCTGTTGGCTGTTTTCATCAGAATACGGGGATAAGATATGACACTCACAAATAACGTGGCTTTCCAGCGGTAAAAGAATTATCAAAATCGGTTCAGTAGATCCAGAGATTACCCATTTACTCTTTATAATATTATTTTATATAGACAGCTTTTACGAGTATGTATTTATGTTGTTACTAGGCTATTTAAATTCTGCTCAGCCTGCTTTTGATAGCTGTGCTGATAATAGATTATACCTTATGAACCGGTAATTTTGAATTTATTAACCCAAATAATAAAAATAATTAATTATAATCAATAAACCCGACTGCGGCGCAAAATTAATAAAATATTTATTACACAATATGTTCAATTTGAAAATCTCTAAATTTATGTACTAGAGATTTAAGAAATTAAATATCACGTGTCTCAAACGGTGAAGGAAAAACATCATCAAGGAGACTTGAGCTCAGCAGTGAGCCGAATATGGGTTGATAATGATGATGATTATTATAGTATGATGATTATAATTTTAGATAAACAAACTCACATTCGCATTTATAATATTAGTTGGAATTTTATAATATATAACGCTCATATGGTAATACGATTTGACGTAAAGGAAGAGACATTTATGCATAATGTATTTTAATTTAATAACTATTTTATAACAACCTTTGACCTTGAATGTATTCTACATTTCGACCTCAGATACCTTATTCTGAAACAATATCTATATCTATACTAATATATAAAGCTGAAGAGTTTGTTTGTTTGATTGAAGGCGCTAATCTCAGGAACTACTGGTCTGATTTGAAAAATTCTTTCAGTGTTAGATAGCCCATTTATCGAGGAAGGCTAATATATATATTATCCCCTTTTTCCTACGGGAACGAGAATCACGCGGGTAAACCGCGCGGCGTCAGCTAGTTATTTATAATGCCAAAATAAAGGCTTGCGCTGATTAGCCTGACTATCTAGCAGTGGCGAAGATTGGAATTTAGATAAAAGTAAGCATTCCTTGTGGCCTCGGGAGGCGTCCATTAGTCGCATTGCAATTTTTTAAAAAGAATTTTTTAAATGACGGCTTCCATGGCGCAGTCGACTTGCAAGACGGAGGTCCTGAGTTCGCTCCCCGGCTGGACCGATTGAGGTTTTCTTAATTGGTCCAGGTTTGGCTGGCAAAACTGCTCTAATAGGATCTTACCAAATTTGGCTAGGCAGGGAGAACAACACGAGCAGAGAAGGGGGAGTGTTGATCGATCGTCAAGGAATTCCTTAACCCTACATCCTGTAGTCACAAGTTCAGGGCTCTGCTCGGAGTTTTTTCTCTCTACCACGCGATGGACCCGGCACCATAAATTCATGGAATGTTAAGATATTCGTCTCATTTAAAAAAAAAATAAGGTAAAAAATCCATGTTTATAAACAAAGAAGTAGAAGTTTCCACGCTAGCGTCTGGCAGTTACCTAATAACGTCAATCCGTCGCGATTTACTCATTCATACTCATAAACCAACTGTTCAAATATATTATGACAATATAATTAAATACTCCTGCAACAATATCACTCTACAAACATGTACCGTCTCAATCCAGTAGCGTTTGTATCTATTTCGATGATAAACGATTTGAAGTGCGTTTTACACGTGGCCTTTCATTATGGTCGAACCCACAGATATAAGAAGTAACTAGATTTCTAAAGTGCCAATTCTTTGTAATAACCCAGCGTACCTAGGGGCGTGGCCTAAATGTATTATTTATTCCTTTTTTTTTTTTTATTCTTTACAAGTTAGCCCTTGACTACAATCTCACCTCATAGTAAGTGATGATGCAGTCTAAGATGGAAGCGGGCTAACTTGTTAGGAGGAGGATGAAAATCCACACCCCTTTCGGTTTCTACACGGCATCGTACCGGAACGCTAAATCGCTTGGCGGCACGTCTTTGCCGGTAGGGTGATAACTAGCCACGGCTGAAGCCTCACACCAGCCAGAACTGGACAAATTAAGAAAATCTCAATCTGCCCAGCCGGGGATCGAACCCAGGACCTCCGTCTTGTAAATCCACCGCGCATACCACTGCGCCACGGAGGCCGTCCTTTTGTCACAGAACAAAACAAGACTGCTAGTACATGCGCGGACACGCTTGCGTTGTTCCGCACACCCGGGTGTACGCGGGCCACGCCCCCTAGCTACTTCTATTGCTAAAAGCGTTAGCTTTTAGTATTGTCTGTTCTGTGGTCGAACCGCTGTAGCGTAGCTTAAGTGTACTGTTTTTTTTTTTCTTATGGGACCTCAGCGGCGTCACCGGGGGGTTTGGGCGAGCGCAGAAGCATCGCCTGATGGGGCCCGAAGGCAGAAGCAGAGTAGATGGGCGGAACGACTCTCTAAGGGCGTCTCCTCTGAGACTGCAACCTCGGCTAGAGGGCCGTTCGGGAAGGGTGTTTTGGCCTGAGTGTATCAATCCGGGCGTCCCCGAGATCGTGAGTAAAAAAGCCCACGTCTGGGTGACGTCAGATATCGGGGACCTCGTCTGTGTAGCTTGTGTTTGTGTTGCCTGGGAAGCTTTGTCGTTCGTTATGTCATCGTCAGGATCGTAAAGCACGTTTTTTGGGCGTCTAGATCTACAATCAGCGTTGGTATCGGGGATGTAAGTGTATTGTACTGTGTTGAACGTCTATTGTAGCGGCTAATGACCATTTTAAGACCATCTTTAAACGGCCCACTACAGGGCTAAGCGTCCTTATCGTCCACGCACCTCCAATTCAAGGTGCGTGGACAAAATAAAACGGATTTATGAAATTAAAATACGTCCGTAGAAGACTCCTCACAGGTTTTAAAGACCTATCCAACGATATTCCACACTATGAAATAAACGAACAAATAAAAATTCATCCCCACTTTACATTTATGGGAGGGACCCTAAAAAATTATTTTACAAGATTTTATTTTACGACTTTGTTTACATTTTTATTTACATATTCATGCTAATTTACAGCTTTCTAGTAGTATCTGCGGTAAACCGCGGACGGACAGACGGACGGACGGACAGACGGACATGACGAAACTATAAGGGTTCCTTGTGGACTACGGAACCCTAAAAAGGATAGGTTTGGTATTGTAGGTAATCTTTGTCAAACGCTCCGTTTGTAAGAGATTTTTAACGTGACGTCATGAGAGAATTGAAATATAGACCATAATGGCCGACAGGCGTTTTGAAAAAATATTTAAAAATAAAAATTTTTATGAAAAAAATACGATAATTATTTTTCCATCTAGTGGAACCATAATGAACAATTTAAGGCCATTAAAAAAGAAGTGTCAACTAGCCTTTGTACTTTATCTAGTGACATTTATTTTAACGCATCTAGATTTTGATGATAATAGTAATTTGAAGTTTTACACCATATTTTATCGGTCAACGGTATAATCCATAATTAAGGCATGAATAGCCATTAATAATCATTTAGTAGCAGGTATGTCTCTATTGTAGAGTCCTTCTAGGAAAGTAAGACCATGCTTATCTATGCCAGGCAGCATTGCTTTACAAGGCTTTGCATACACGAGGCAATATTGAGTTTACATTATCAACCTAAGCCCGCCAACTCGAATTGGAACGCGTGGTGAGTCTAACCACCATATTAGCTCTGATTATGAGCAGGCTTGGCGTTAGAAATATCACATCAGCCGATGAACGTTCACTACAGGACATAGGCCTTTTATAAGGACTTCCAAACATGACGGTACTGAGCCGCCTGCATCCAGCGAATCCCTGCGACTCGCTAGTTGATGTAATCAGTCCAACACTGACCAACACTGCGCTTTCCGGTGCGGGGTCGCCCTTCCAGCGCCTTGGGACCCCAAAGTCCATCGGCTCTTCGAATTATGTGCCCATTGCCACTTCAGCTTCGCGACTCCCTATTATAGATTAATAATGACATTTAAACTTATCATGATCGTACCAATGACTTATTTACAAGATACGTAAATACGTGCAATAAATATAATAATATATTTTTTTATTGATATAGCCAATATCTTTATGAGCCAATAAAAACTAGAATTTCCCAAAAAAATAAAAACAGGTAACTTGTTAACTTACATACAGGCTGATGCCTGCTACTTAATTCGCGAGAAAAACGATATAAATTATCATTGTATTTGATATTTTCTATAAGTTAGCCCTAGACTACAATCTCACCTGTTGGTAAGTGATGATGCAATCTAAAATGGAAGCAGGCTAACTTGTTAGGAGTAGGATGAAATCCACACTCCTTTTCGGTTTCTACACGACATCGTACCTAAATACGCTAAATCGTTTGGTGGTACGTTTTTGTCGGTAGGGTGGTATAGCCTCGGCCGAAGCCTCCCACCAGCCAGACCTGGACCAATCAAGAAAACCTCAATCGGCCCAGCCGGGGATCGAACCCAGGACCTCCTGTATTTTGTTTTATTACTAGTGGTTTATCGTGAACAGACAGAAAGACGCCGCGATACCGGATATTGTTTTATAATGTATAGATACATAGGGTAGATACGTACCAGTATGTACGTAATTCGTTGTCAAATGTCTAATCCAATGATTAGATTATAGCACGGATACGTAAAGCAAAAATAGCCAGCTGACCTTACTAGTGCACTCATCTACCTCGGAATGTAATGTATGTAAACTTAATTTTGGAACGAAGTTCTTTTATACGGCTCACAGTAGAATAAACTAACAGAAGTCGACCAGTAAAACAATGGCATTTTTCGAAAAAAACATGTTTATCTGAACATTTATATCTGTTGGTCAATCCCCACCAGGTTCACCAGGCATTGACGACATCAAGCGAATCAAAGGCGACTCAGCAGGGTTATTCTGTAACTGTGCCTTGTATAACTCGAAAGTAGGAGTCTTGATTGCACCCGTATTTATCTTTGTCAGGACTGTGGTGATCGGAAATCCCTACAAAATGCCTTTGTCCTGCAGTGGAAGTCCATCGGCTGGTAAGATGATGATGATGATGATGATGATGATGATGATGATGATGACATTTCATATGTCATGAACATCATTGAATCGTACTTATATGTATCACTTATAATATATATTATACTAATGATATAATCAGTTTGGTTAACTTAATTAGTTAAAGAGCCTTGATAGCCCAGTGGATATGACCTCTGCCTCCGATTCTGGGTGTAGGTTCGAATATCACGTGTCTCAAACGGTGAAGGAAAACATCGTGAGGAAACCTGCATACCAGAGATTTTTTTTAATTCTCTGCGTGTGTGAAGTCTGCCAATCCGCATTGGGCCAGCGTGGTGGACTATTGGCCTAACCCCTCTCATTCTGCGAGGAGACTCGATCGCAGCAGTGAGCCGAATATGTGTTGTATAACTAACGAATTAACTAAATACTTATAAAATGATAATAACTTGCACTCCGATTTAATTTTAACCCACCATTTGTCCAGTTTAACTAACTACTAACGTTTAACTAACTATTATTCATATAATTATGTAAAATATTTTAATCTCCTTTTAAAGGAGATTTTACTACATCCCAAATATTGATTTTAATTAAATGTAAAATTAATAGTTTCGCAAATTCGCAATAAAGAATCAAGAGAGCAATTAGCTCTATTTACTTTCCTGCAATTGCTAATAATTTACGTTTGAGTTATTCTTCTTCAAATAGATAGTGATAATAATTTACTAGTAATCATTATGAATTGTTTTTTTTGTTCTAAAAGAGTTGTTAAATCTTTTACTAACCGGCTTTCGGTAGAGACTAGAGAAGCGATAGGTGAACCTACTTTCTGCATTATCTATTTACAGACGAATTTGACTTTTCTAAATTCGTACGACATTTTAATTTTTATTTGTGTAATTCGTGGTTATTTAAGTACGTATTTTACCTTTGCATGATAATTTAGGTCCTTACTAACCTTTAATTTGTAAATGTTTTCTGTCCCAAATAAATAAAAACATAAATAATTAAATAACATGAAAATAAAGCCGGCTTTTTTCAAAAATTTTCAATGTCTAATTAAATTTTTCAAAGTCGTTAAAAAATATTTATATAATTATTCTTATTTATAGGCACATCCCTAAATATAAAAAATAAAAGTAGTTATCAAGTTTACGTAAACCGTACATTATAAAATGTTACTTAATAAAAAAAATATCGTTCACAAATTTCAAAATAACATAGCGATAACATTTTTCGCAATTTATAAAATTAAACACTCGAGCGCAGTGCACTGTGCAACATGCATTTCTTTCTCATCGGTAGAAATGCCCGCAATTCCTCATTTGAACTTTTTGTTAAACTTATAAAAGCTCTGAGGCCATTGCCTTTGTCGCACATTCTACCTGAACATTCCATTTATAAAAAAAAAGAAAAGAAAGAAGCATAAACATCCATGCGATACTCACTTGCAGCGTTAATCCCTCGGTGTTGCTACTTAATCTAATATCACAGGATTTTATAGATTTAAAATTAAACTATTTACACTAAAAAAAAATCACTTTATAACAAAACAAAAAATATTTACAAATGTACACTGGCCAGTACAATTACCCCATGCAGTCTATAATCTGTGGTTATGATCACGGAATGCAATTACATCTTTCGCGGATTTTGCGCGCGAACGTTTGACATTTGACACAAGCGAATCGTACGGCGGCTAGGAGCTGACTGTCATAAAGGTATTCACTCTTTGCCTTAATATCAGGTGTACAACACAATCGGTGATAATGACAAACATACAATACGGCGTTTGTTAGGCCGAACGGAATCGAGTCTCCAACGCAAGCTTCATTGGACTGGTTTAAAAAAAAACCCGGTCAATGTACGTGCGTGTGAACTTGGCGGGTTTCGAGTGTAGGGTTACCATTTCTTTTGAGTTCTTTTTTTAAATACGGACTTTATTTTTTTTTTGTTTAAATCGTGAAGTTTATAAAAGCCGTTTTACAGTTGAGTTGTTTGAATAAATAGATTTATTATTTTTTCGTTTTTAATTTTTTGCGATTGCGGATCAAGAACGAAGAGTCGAAACGTTTCGTACGCTATGTGTCTAAACAAACTAGTTAAAGTGGTTAAAGTTAAACGAACTAAAAATAATTTATCTTATTTGTAAATTTAACTGGGTTAATTTTTATCGTTTTAGATTAAGAAGTTGACACGACATGATTAAATGTAGAAGTCTGTTAAAATAAAACTTAGTGTTGAATTTATTACGGTATTCCGTAATATAACACGTTAATTTATATAACTAAATTTAATTTTATAATTAATTGTTATAAAAATACTATTTATGAATGGAATATTTCGATTTAAAAAAAGAATAATAAGTATTAGCAACACTAAAATATAGTCGACCAAATTCTAAATATGTACCTAATAAAGAATTACTTGTCTTGATACGGTGATTATGATTCAAAGTATTATTGTAATTATTCATAACTAATTCTGATAATAACTACTATATCCATATACGTTCTATCTATTGATAGATTTATATGTGGATTAAATTGAAAAAAAAGTGTGCAAATCAAATCAAATCAAATCAAAAATCATTTATTTCAAGTAGGCTCAGTTTACAAGCACTTTTGACACGTCAGTTGACTATTTGTAAAGATTCTACCACCGGTTCGGAAGGCAGGTTCTGCTGAGAAGATACCGGCAAGAAACTCAACAGTTGCTCTTTTGAAAAAGTCATACAGTATTATAATTTACAATTAATAACAATTACTGTTTACATTTCTTATAGTTTTACTTTCTGTGTGAAGGTGGAAGCTGATCTAACGGCCTCCAAGCATCTTTATCATTAAGGAACTCATCAATGTTGTAGTACCCTCGACTAAGTAAATGTTTTTTAACACATTGCTTAAAGCTATGCATTGGCAGGTCCATCACAGTCTTGGGGATCTTATTATAGAAGAGTACACCCAAACCTACAAAAGATTTTTTTACTCTTTGGATATGCAGAAATAACTAACTTATGCCCGTTTCTAGTAAGACGTGGGTTTAAATCTCCTTTTCGTTTGTACAAATTAATATTTTGTCTTACATATACTATACTGTTATATATATATTGACAGGCTACTGTTAGTATACCTATTTCTTTAAACTTTTGACGAAGGGACTCGCGTGATTTTAATTGATATATTGCTCGAATTGCTCTTTTTTGAAGTACAAATATAGATTGTATATCGGCAGCCTTGCCCCACAATAAAATACCGTAAGACATTACGCTGTGAAAGTACGCAAAATAAACAAGCCTAGCTGTATCAACATCAGTAAACTGTCTTATTTTTCTCACGGCAAATGCCGCTGAGCTAAGTTTACCAGACAGTTTTTCTATATGAGCACCCCACTGAAGTTTACAATCCAAGGTCACTCCCAGGAAAACTGTGGAACTCTCCATTTCCAGTGTTTCACCATCGATCATTATAGACTTATCTAATTTTATAACATTTGGCAATGAAAAGTCAATACATTTAGTTTTCTTGGCATTCAAAAGTAGATTATTTGCAGTGAACCAATGCGACACATGAGATATGGCACGGTTTACGTCGTCAGAGTTATCTTTATTTCTGTCGGACTTAAAAATTAAGGATGTGTCATCAGCAAACAGTACAATCTCACATATGCCGCTGACATGGTATGGTAAATCGTTTATGTACACTAAAAATAGAAAAGGACCCAGAATTGAACCTTGTGGGACGCCCATTATGGTAGTGGAACCGTGCGACTTTATATCATTTATGCATACCTTTTGTGTTCTATCACTGAGATAAGAGGCAATGAGATCGAGTGCAACACTTTTGATGCCATAGTGGCTTAACTTGAGTAGAAGGGTGTTATGGTCAACACAATCGAACGCCTTGGACAGATCACAGAACACACCAATAGCATTCTTAGAACCTTCCCATGCTTCATAAATATGTTTTAAAAGTTTAGCCCCTGCATCAGTTGTATTGCGACCTTTTGTAAAACCATACTGTTCAGGATGAAACAAGTTATTTAAATTAAAATGACATAAAAGTTGATTTAATATGATTTTTTCAAAGACCTTGCTAAGTGTTGGCAATATTGTAATCGGTCTATAATTATTAAGATCTGATTTGTCTCCTGATTTAAAAAGTGGTATCAATTTGCCATGCTTCATTAGGTTCGGAAAAATACCTAAGTCCACACATTCATTAAAAATAATGGCTAAGTGGGGAGCAATTACATCAATTATATTAGATATTACTTTCACTGACATGCCCCGCAGATCTCCGGTTCTTTTTAATTTTAACAAATTGATGCTTTGATTGATGATTGTGCGATGGGGGACCCCCGTCAGCAACTAAGCCCTTGGTGATATTTTTTTAACTCAAAACACGTTTTGAAATGTAGTTTTTTTTTATTTTTATCACACTATAAAAGTGCTACCGTCAGCTAAGATTTCCGTCTGGAGTCCAGGCATCTTTGAGTAATCGCGTAACATACAAACAAAAATAAAGATATACAGAAGAATTGAGAACCTCCCCCTTTTTTGAAATCGGTTTAAAACAGTCGTGCAGTATCAACTGCCATAAGGATTATTTTTAGTTGAGATTTAAAGTGTCTGACAAAAGATCAATGAAAAGTTTCTGACACTTAATACTGCTTCAGAATAATATTCTACAAAAATGTACATAGTTATATAAGAAAAAGAAACTAATTCTTTTGAGTTTTTTTAGTTACCTTTCTCACCTGGTACCTGCCCAAGTGCCAGGTGTCACAGAGCAAGTCTCCACAAACGCAGGTATTTAGCACATGAGACGCTACAGAAAACCTGATCTGAATGCTCTAGGATTTGTAAACTACTTCCCTGCAATATTTCATCTTTTTACGTCAAGAGGTTTTTGATATATCATGATGACATGATCCCTAACTTACACCTACCCTCTCTTTCAAATAAGATTACTGATGGCAGTGTAGAAATGTGTTGTTTTAGACTTTATTTAAATTTTTCTCTCAATAAGAACCATCCTTGTACCTCGAGAAAATATTTTAAAAAACGAATTAGCGAAATCAGTTCTGCCGTTCTCGAGATTTGCACTTAGGAATTAGAATACAAATTTAAAGATATTTAAAAATTCACAGTAGCATTTTTCACGTGAAGTTCCGGTCGTTATCACTGTATGATAAAAATCGATAAAAATCGTAAATGTCTGAAATTCCAGCTCACACATTCAAATAAGTGACTCAAATCTATATTAATATTATAAAGCTGAAGAGTTTGTCTGTTTGAACGCGCTAATCTCAGGAACTACTGGTCCGATTTGAAAAACTCTTTCAGTGTTTGATAGCCCATATCGAGGAAGGCTATAGGCTATATTCCTACGGGAACGTGAAACAGGCGGGTGAAACCACGAGGCGTCTACTAGTGGACAAAATATACAGGATGTCTCAAAATAATTCATGAAAAAATCGAACTCAAGTGCAAGATAATATCTCAATCTAAAACTAAATTGATTAGTTTTAAAAACACCATGGGGTGACCAAGTTTTATTTTGTTTTTTGGATTTTTAATTTTGTCTCGTAAATAAACATTTGAATATTTTGTCTGTCTGTTTATTCGGGCTAACTTTTGGATCTAGGCTGAACAAATTTTAATGGAACTTTCACTGGAAGATTGAAAAGAATATTCATCAACATAACATAGGATATAATATGTGGCAAAACCCGTGATTTAATTAGCCCACATTTATATTCGCGATTTTATTATTTTCATAAGCGAGAAATTTATCTGCCAATAATATAAACATTTTTATGTTCTCTTTCTAATTGCGTCATCCAATTCAAACACAATAAGAACTTAAATACTAAATACCTAATAAATTCTAGGTCATTATTTTTTCATTTCGACTTACGTATTGAAATAAATAACGATCAGGTATATGATAATGAAACAATGGTTAAGTTCAATGAATTCGTACAAAATAAGTATTAATAAGGTTCCTTATTGATGACAGATTGAATGAGATATTATCTCTTTGTTATCTTACTGAAAAAAGAGGGGTTATGTTTTATAATGTATGTATTTCGGGCGCAATACATATGGGTATCCCATAATTAATTAATGGCTCAAACTAACGTAGAACATACAAGATACATTACCTAATTAAGTGAAACTAATTTGATTACTTTAGAAAAAAATCGTAGGGTAACCATGTTTTATTTATTTTTATTTCGAATTTTTAAATTTTTTCAATCTGAAATCTGTTTTTACATTACTGTATCAGTTGTAATTAAAATTTTGAAGCACTATTTTTCGTGAATTATTACAGATTAAATTTAACGAACATTAGATCTAGTTTTCTTAAGTGCATATAATTATTTACATTATGTAAATAAAATAAACGATTTTTTTTAAATAATTGTTTGTCCGGACTTAAACGAGACTTGCTTTGAAAGATAGCGGAGTTTAAAGAGTAATATTTAGGTAATATATATTTTTTTATAGTATAATAAAGAATATCATAGTTCAGTGTTAGCATGCCGACGAAATAGCTGTTATACTAAGATGGAAGCGGATTTACTTGAAAGAGGTACAAGTTCATTTTACCCACACTCCTGACGGTTTCTACGCGGCATCGTACCGGAACGCTAAAACGCTTGGCGGTACGTCTTTGAGTGATAACTGGCCACGGCAGATGCATACCCTTAGACCAGACATGAGTCGATTTAAAAATATAAATTCCTAAAAGTAGCCACGCTGGGAATTGAACCTAGGACCTCACTGTTGAGAACCACAGTACTACCAACTGCGCCAGAGCGGTTCTTAAGACTACGTGATAAGAACCGGAAGAAACCAAAGTACCGCGCACGTTTTATCACTGCTTAAATATATTTTTACCCGACTGCGTCAGGGGTGGTAATATTTTTTGAACGTGTGTTTTTGTGGGTGTATATCCTCTTCATTGGCACACCCTACAGCCCAAACGGCAGGACATATTTTGGCATATAAGGTGTCATTGAGTTCGTCGAAATTATGATAGCACCGGTAAATGAAAAAAGGTGGGGAATGGGTTTGATTTTTTCTTAATAACAATATGGGTATCAAATGAAAGGTCCATCTATCACATCACGTATATTTTAACACAGATAGTCAAAAAACTAATTATATTGGGACCATCGAAGTAAGATTTTCTAGCAAGAATTACATTAATTCATTACATTCAAAATCTAAAAAGTTAGGAATTACATGGTCTGTACTTAGTCATATTCAAAATTAAAGTTCTGTCTTGAAAAAAACTAAAAAGTGCGAAAAGAAAAAAATTATTATAGAAACAAAAACCCGACTGCTTAAGCGTAATTAACTGAAAAGGGGAAAACAAGTATAATATCTATATAATGTAAATACTTTAAGCTGTCGAGTTTTTTGTTTCTATAATAATATTTTTAAATAAACAGTTCCTTAATCAAAGATGTGCGAGCAGCTTTATGATGAGATAGTCCGGTATCAGGTGTCGTACGACACGCGACGCCTCTGATAACATTGGCTCTAATTTTAGACCACACATGTGTTGACCGCTTGGTAACAGACAATTAATTCAACCAGGTAGTTTAGTAGGTATTGCTTACTACATTCAATCTGTGGGTTCGATGCCCGTAACTAGAAAATATTTATTACGGCCGTAACGTAACGGCAAAGACGTAACGCCAAGCGATTTTTTATTATCGTTCTAATACATTGAAAAAAAATATTACGAGTCAAAACGCCTGTCGGCCATGATGGTCTATATTTCAAATGTTTCATGACGTCACTAATAACAAATCCCTTATGGGCCCTACAGACTACTTTAGTATTTTAGTCGAGTACGAACAATTTTTGGATTTACCGCCCGAAAGTCGTTCGTACTCGACTAAAATACTAAAGTAGTCCGAACAAGTCTTTACAAACGGATCGTTTGAGAAAAATACCTATTAGTCATCAAGTAGTTTGATTTGAGTACATCAAGTGAAGTGAGAGCCGTGATAGCCCAGTGGATATGACCTCTGCCTTCCATTCCGGAGGGTTCGAATCCGGTCCGGGGCATATGCATCTCCAACTTTTAAGTTGTGTGCATTTTAAGCAATTAAATATTACGTGTCTCAAACGGTGAAGGAAAACATCGTGAGAAAATATTTCAACAGAGAATTAAGAAAATTCTCTGGTATGCAGATACCAGAGAATTTTCTTAATTCTCTGCGTGATGTGAAGTCTGCCAATCCGCATTGGGCCAGCGTGGTGGACTATTGGCTTAAGCCCTCTCATTCTGAGAGGAGACTCGAGCTCAGCAGTGAGCCGAATATGGGTTGATAACGAACATCAAGTAACATTGTGACGTCACAAAATTGACGACAGCGTTTTGACGTTCGGAAAATTTGAACAAATACATGATTTTTTAATTAAGTTTTATTAGAAATCCTTAACTTTTATTAATTAATATCGATATATTTCGGACACGAAATTAATATTGTTTATACTTAATTTGATATGAGACAACTACCCTATTTGTTATGCTGACTGGTCACCCTACCGTTTGCTAAACTACGGAAGATCCGATCTTCCCGACCGGTTTAGTAGCTATGCGACATTACAATACACCGGATCGCCAGACATTTTTTATTCCCGGAGACTATCTGTCTACAGAATTTATGAATTAGTTGGAACTGAGAACCGGGTGGAGCACTGTGGTGTGCACAGGGCTTTGAACAAGGGGAGGGTTCCAAATGCGTTTTGGAGCGAGAAGAGCCCATAACAAAATCAGCCAGGGTTTTTTTTATTGTCCTTATTAGTATTAATGATGAAGTTGCCGATTCAACTTTTGCTTTGCTTTGCGATCATCGGATCGCGAATCGCTTGGGGAATAGCCATCCCCGGCCCAGACCTACCCTAACCACCCGGCAGTTTACTTATATTTAAGAAATCTTGATAATTCTACTTTAATAATGAAATCAATACTTTATCAAAAAAAGTTTTTAATTCATCAAATGAAAGCGCACTGAAAGAGAATATTGATGACTTGTTCGAGAGTGTAATTAATAAATTCATCACATTCGGGAGTTTTTCAAAATTTTCAATTCTATGTCTTTGTATTATTTTCTATGTTTTATACTTGGTGTTTTACTCAAGAATCACTGCCTTCTGTATCCGACTCTTGATCCAACAGTTAAATGAAAGCTTCTTAAGATGTTGGTCGAAGCTTTTTACTATAAGACCATTGACTTTTTCCTTTTCGGCTTTAACCAGATTACCGTCATGTGGAACAGTAATAATAAAATCGTCGTCGTCGTTATCAACCCATATACGGCTCACTGCTGAGCTCGAGTCTCCTCTCAGAATGAGAGGGGTTAGGCCAATAGTCCGCCACGCTGGCCCAATGCGGATTGGCAGACTTCACACACGCAGAGAATTAAGAAATTCTCTGGTATGCAGGTTTCCTCACGATGTTTTCCTTCACCGATTGAGACACGTGATATTTAATTTCTTAAAATGCACACAACAATATAAAAAAAAAATAATAAAAATAAAATAATAATAAACTATTGTTATAAACACTTGGACCTTGCTCACGAGATTACCGCCATGTGGAATGTTGAGTCAACTATTATTGTTCCGATAGTTGTTTCAGTCAATGGTCTTATAGCGCAAAGCTTCGACCAACACCTTAAGAAGCTTTCGCTTAACTGTTGGATCAAGAGTGGATACAAAAGGCAGTGATTCTTGAGACGGCGCGTATTGTGAGAGAGGTTCCTCACTCAGGAGCCCTGACCACCGGTTACTTGGGCACTCAAATGTCCCGCAGCGCGAGGGTTGAATTTTTTTATAAGTTTTTTATAAAAAAAAATTAAGGTTGAATTTTTTTTATAGTGTTTTGTATATTTTATATATAACATTGTTAAAAATTTTTAAAAAAAGGAGAAATAAATAACTATTGTTATTATTATTTTTACCTAAACACATAAATGTTTATAACAAATACAAAAGAGTAACACAATTTTCTTTCTTACAATCAGAAGTGGGAAAACGGTTAGTGTGTGTTATCACAAGCATTATCGAAGTCTGATAAGGAAGCAATAAAATGGTAAATTAGTGTATTAGGAGCGTGGAAACTCGCTGTGTTAATGTACTGAGAAATATTATTACTAATAAAATGAGTAATTTCGACTAATACTTAAACAAATTAACGATTTAAAATACATTATGTTTGATTGGACACATACGAAGCTTAATGACCGTCGACATGATTTCTTGGATTTCTTAGTAATAATTATTATGCCGAAGGAAAATATTAACTCAGATAAGCCCAAAACTATTTTTAATTAAATCTTTACCTCAAGTTGTTTAATTTAGATCTAACACTTTTAAAATAGATGACATACCTACTAATATTATAAAGTTGAAGAGTTTGTTTGTTTGTTTGTTTGATTGAACGTGATAATCTCAGGAACTACAGGTCCGATTTTAAAAATTATTTCAGTGTCAGATAGCCCATTTATCGAGGAAGGCTATAGGCTATATTATCCCCATATTCCCACGGGAACGGGAACCACGCGGGTGAAACCGCGCGACGTCAGCTACTAAAATAATGGCCGTCCTATAAATAGGATAGTGGGCTAATAAGGATAATACGGCATATTACAAACCATATAATTATTCATCACAAAACAAATCTATAATTTAAATGGATAACGTGATAACGTTAAGAAGCCTCAATATCTTAACGGTAAGAGCGGTCGGACTCATCACCGAAGGGTGGTGGTTCGATCCCCGCCCCGTTGGACTATTGTCGTACCCACTCCTAGCACAGTCTTTCCCGACTAGTTGGAGGGGAATGGGAATATTGGTCATATTTTAAAAAATATGGCAAATATTCTTTTTTTAAAAAAAAAAATCTAATTTAATAATATTAGTATTTAAGTTATACAACATTAGTAAAATCATTTAAAACTTCATCCGTGACATACATTTTGTACGCAGCGTACATCTTTTCCTTGTATGTTATGTAGGTTCTTCCCCGGTAGACTTCCTTAGGGTAGATTTTTAAATATGGTGGTATTTTGTATTGTTTGCTAATTCTTTGTAACAATCGGTAAATCATCTGACTCATATATTTTTTGCATGAGCGCAGCTAAGTAAACAAAACTCTGTTTTCTCTTTAATTTTTCAATACTAGCTGACGCCGCGTGGTTTCACTCACGTGGTTCCCGTGACCGTATAAATATGGGGATAATATATAGCCTATAACCTTCCTCGAAAAATGAGCAGTGATAGCCCAGTGGATATGACCTCTGCCTCCGATTCCGGAGGGTGTGGGTTCGAATCCTGTCCGGGGCATGCACCTCCAACTTTTCAGTTGTGTGCATTTTAAGAAATTAAATATCACGTGTCTCAATCGGTGAAGGAAAACATCGTGAGGAAACCTGCATACCAGAGAATTATCTTCATTCTCTGCGTGTGTGAAGTCTGCCAATCCGCATTGGGCCAGCGTGGTGGACTATTGGCCTAACCCCTCTCATTCTGAGAGGAGACTCGAGCTCAGCAGTGAGCCGAATGTGGGTTGATGACGATAACCTTCCTCGAAAAATGGGCTATCTAACACTGAAAGAATTTTTCAAATCGGGCCAGTAGTTCCTGAGATTAGCGCGTTCAATCAAACAAACAAACAAACTCTTCAGCTTTATTATATTAGTATAGATTGTGCTTACCAACTTGCATATTATTATTAAACCTATTCATCAAAACTAATGTTAAGTTTTGTTAATTTATTAAATACTATACATAAAGGTTTAGATAAATATTTAACGAAACAAATAAGTTCAGAAGAAACGAAAAACATTATAAGCATAATTATTAACAATTTCAGGTCAGTTTTCAAAAACATGACAAAGTTCGGAACCCTCGTCACGCGAGTTCAACTCGCGCTTGTCCGGTTTTTTTTGTAATCCAACTGGTACATATTATTCTTCTGGGATACTCTGAGGATGACTTTGGGCTATGATTATACCATCATTAATTAGAAAAAATAATTATACTATGCATTCAGAGGTGTACTTGCCTGGGCAGGTGCGTGCACAAGGTTTGTAACTAGGGTAAGCACTGTGCAAGAAAATTTTAAATCTTAAATGTAAAAGTCAAGAATTCCTTGTCTAATATAAAAGAGGAATATAAACAAATTCCTTAAAAGCCTTTACTCGTAACAAACATTGCTGCCTTTTTACTCTGTAGAAGATATTATCGATAAAAACGGCAAGTCATTGAACTCACGCTTAAGGCCGGTTTACATTACTCATTTAAATAAATGTAATTGCTGAAATGGATGTTTTAATGTTTTTTTTACTGAGCTTTTAGTTCAGTGCGAATTTTCAGCCCTTCTAAGCCTCGGAGAGCACGCTAAGCTGTTAATCCGAGTCATTATCATCAAAATGGTGGTAATGAATTTAGCATGATCACCCGAAGGCTGCCAACCTCCCAGAGGAGAAACTAGGTGATATTTTTCGAGAAGGACTCTCTCCTGGACTTTTTACGATTTGAGATTCGCACGGAATAAACGATCTTCTTTAGACTCAGCATGGCACTGCGACGCATTTCTCTATGCCAACTCTACTTATTTTCACTTTTCAGTTTTTCTTCTTTTTCTCTATTCTCTCCTCAACATAATCGCTCTCAGTATTTGCCCATATCTCTGCCAATCTTGTTTACTAGATACTACTAGAGCATTTGTTTGATCAGGCTTTTAGGGTCACAGATTAATCAATAATAGGTAGGTGATACGTCAGTGTCAAATACAAAATTCAAAAACGAATACATTCTTGAGTCAGTAGTACGACACGAAGCGTCGCATTAGTAATTTTCAATATTATTCAAGAAAATGGCGTCTCATATTTTTAAATATTTTAAAAACTGTTCTCAAAAACTAAAGAAATAACGAAATATTGGTTATTATTGATTATTATATTAACGTACGTATTACGTAATTGTTTTTAGTGTTAAATTTTGAAATACAAATTATGAAAAATGTTTGTATATGCGGATGTCAAGGAGACGAGTGACATTTGTTTTTTTATAGATTTCACCGGCTTCAGCACGCAGTTTGTAAAGACTCCCTCTGATTACTCTGTGTTCAGGATCTATATTCTCGTACTTTGTGTGAATAACCTCAGGTCCCTATTATGTTACTCTAATAGGAATTGGAAAAGCGTGGTAGGTCGAAGCTCTATAACCCCTCACTTAGCTTGTTAAATTAGGTTGACTATGATGTAAACCAGCCTTTAGTTAGTGTCAAAAGATCTTTTTTGATTGTGTTTCTAATTCGATATAGAGGTACTTTACCGTTGTTATGAGTAAAAGTAGATATAGCGGGCAACGGGGAGCCCCTTGCGAGATGAAAGTTTGTGTCAGGTGGGAAATTAAACGTACTTCATTTCTTAGAACTTGCTAATTTGAAACAACTTGTTAATATATCGATATCTACTAAATACTACATCTATGAATATGAGAGCCGTGATAGCCCAGTGGATATGACCGCTGCCTCCGATTCCGGAGGGCGTAGGTTCCAATCCGGCCCTGGGCATGCACCTCCAACAGTTATGTGCATTTTAAGAAATTAAATATCGTATTTCATATCGTGAGGAAACCTGCATACCTAAGATTTTTTTTTAATTTTCTACGTGTGTGAAATCTCCCAATCCGCATCGGGCCAGCATGGTGGACTAAGGCCTAACCCCTCTCATACTGAGAGGAGACTCGTGCTCAGCAGTGAGCCGAATATGGGTTGAAGACGACGAACCTACTGTTTGCTATTTGTATACTGTTTGTACTATTTTTCAGTTTCCCCATTTACACATGAAAATTGATAAGACGGAAAACTGTAATTTTCCTCGTAACCACAAGGAAACGCTATTCGTTGCGACTGATCTGTTTCCCGAATATGTCATTCAATGATCACATACGTTTTTCCCTCAAAGTATCAACTTTATAATGCATTACTTATTGATACCTAATCTTATTGTATTACATAGGTACTAAAGGATCACGAGGCAAAGACACGTTATCGGTGGGTCGACGACATAATTAATTTCACCGGCAAAAATTGACTACTGAAGGCACACAAAACTAAAGGCAAAAGACAGATCATAATGGCAGCACCTGGAGAATGCCTTCACTGCAAAACGTTCTTTTAAATAAAAGGAAAGAAAAAATCATTAAAATTTTTTCAACACTTATAAAATACTGATAGGTACCTAATGTAAACTATTAAGAAGGAATAAAAGGCTTTTTTTTATTTTTACTTTTCTTACATAGGTAAATTGATTGTTTGCTTGAAAGATAACGCAAATAAAATAATTATAAATGGTAGTCTGTTTAGGATCGGTTCGTTTCTTTATGTTATGTTTGCTTGAACGCGCTAATCTCAGGAGCTACTGGTCCGATTTGAAAAATTCTTTCAGTTTTAGACAGCCCATTTATCGTGGAAGGCTATAGGCTATATATTATCTCTATATTCCTACAGGAACGGGAACCACGCGTTTGAAACCGCGAGGCGTCAGTTTTAATAGTAGAGTTTCACACGGGCGAAGTCGCTGGCGTCTGCTAGTACATGTTACTAGGATCACATAGCCACGGAAGTTGTCAATTACTCAAGCCCGTACGCCATTTTCCGCTTTCCTATTAAGACAATGGGCATAACTTTTACTCTCTTCACCAGGGTTTTCCCACAGCGACAATGTTGGTAGGTAATGGGTTAGCTGATATCACGAGCAGTTAATAGATATCATCATTTGACCGCGTTTCTACGCATCGCATTTGGAAACCCCTTCTTTAATGTTCTTGTAGGTATAATCCCTACATACCAGTGGCGAAGGATGGAATTTTGACAAAGCTAAGCCGTACCACAGAAAAGGAAAATCATATCGCTTGACACAAACTGCGGTTTCTCATACATATTTATTAATTACAGTTATGAATATATATGTATGGATTTTTAAAAGGTAACCCAGAAGGAATATAATTTTTAAGAAAAAGAAAACATTAAACTGACTGGTTTAAATACGAAATAAATAAAAAAAATCTTTTAAAATAAGTAAAAATTATTTTTTTGACATTTCTCTTTTTTTTGAAATTCATCAATTAATTTGTAGAACATACCAGAACATACCATCATACCAACAGAAATACCTAATTTTTTTAACAATGTTAAACCTGTTTCAATAATTTTTTTTTCTTAAACGAACGCGTAATTTTTTTTCTAACCATTTTATGTTTTAAATAGAGTTAAAACCAACGATATCATTAAACATGCACAAAAGTAATTTTTAAATTACGAATTATCGACTTTTTTGGAATTCAAACATTAAAAACTCACAAATTAATAAACTTTTGTTAATTGTTTTGATATGATCTTATAAAATATGTATGCACAAAAGGCTCCAAGAAGAACTAGGTTCTTAGAATAGACGAATATTTTTTTTATGTTCATTTTTATAAAAACGGAACATCGGAAAAATATAGTAAATTTAAAAGTCACTAACTCTTTTAAAAATCAAAGAAAATATTTTCTTGTTGATGGTAGTTTGTTTTACTATGTCTTGAAATTATTCTGTATTTTTTTTAGATTTTTAAGAGCGCGCAGCGCGTCGGTACGATATGGATAAAATTCGAAGCGCAAGCGAGACGCCGAATTTTGACTTTCACGTGAGTGAAAAGCACGGAGCGATTGACGCGCGACGCAGATTTTATGACGTGAGCGCCAAAATCATTTTTACCTAATTGCAAGTAAATTAAACAACATAACGAAAAACAAAATGGCCATGTTCAAGATATATACCTAATTATCTATACAAAACAAAAATTTAAGGCAATAAGTTTGCTTTGCCTGAGATTAAAAGATTTTTAATCTCAGGCAAAGCAAACAGAAAAAAGGAAAAAGAATTATTAGAAAAAATAAACTATCGAGAAAACTTTTACAAATTGTGTATTTTGTATAGTCATAACGAAGTTAACACTTTGAAATATCATTTACCCAAATATCAGGCTCCTAACTTTTTCAGAATCTGAGATCCAGAACCATTTGTAACCACCAAATTACATATTGCACACTCTTAAATTACCCTTCCTAGCGGTGACATGCGGCCGGTGGAACCCCATTTACATCGCAATATTTAGTTTAGGAATATTTAGTTTAGGAATACTAGTTTATATTAGTTTTATGATATTTATCTTTATTAATATTGTTTTAGTAATGTAATCTGGTTTATGTAATTAGTGTTTAATTATTCGAATGTGTATTTTACACCACCCGTAGTCACTTGACCTCGTATTTTCCTAATCCTACGTTTGCTATGATTAAGATCGCTACACGATCGCTACGAAGCGTTAAGGTCGCCTGTTTATATTCTACTTCTTCTGTATTATGTTTATTGTTGTATCCTTGTTTTGTGGTGAATAAACAAAGGCTATACATAGTATAAAATGAAGTCGCTTCCGTTGTATGTTCGCTTAGATCTTTTAAGCTGTTCAATGGATTTTAATGCAGTTTTCCTTTTCAGTAAAATAGATAGGGATGGAGGGAGGGAAATCAAGAAGAAGGTTAGTATGTATAAAAAGTACATACATATTATTGTACAGAAAATATATCAGAGACTAGCTGACACCGCGCGGTTTCACCCGCATGGTTCCAGTTCCCGTGGGAATACGGGAATAATATATAGCCTATAGCCTTCTCCGATAAATGGGCTATTTTTTTATATTTTTTTATTCGTTACAAGTTAGTCCTTGACTACAATCTTGTTAGGAGGAGGATGAAAATCCTCACCCCTTTCGGTTTCTACACGGCATCGTACCGGAACGCTAAATCGCTTGGCGGTACGTCTTTGCCGGTAGGGTGGTAACTAGCTACGGCCTAAGCCTCCCACCAGCCAGACCTGGACAAATAAGAAAATCTCAATCTGCCCAGCCGGGGATCGAACCCAGGACCTCCGTCTTGTAAATCCACCGCGCATACCACTGCGCCACGGAGGCCGTCAAAAAGGCTATCCAACACTGGAAGAATTTTTCAAATCTGACCAGTAGTTCCTGAGATTAGCGCGTTCAATCAAACAAACAAACTCTTCAGCTTTATAATATTAGTATAGATTTAGCACAGCGGCTGGCGGGCCGTACGTTTCGTCCCCATTAGCACGTGGGTTTTTTTTTTATTAAGCGTAACGTAACGTGTCAACTAGCTTATTGATGAAATTAATGCTGCAATAAACATGGCGGTGTAACTCGAGTTCAAGAACAAAGGGCCCTACAACTCAAAAATTCTTAACATTACCAAACATGACACGATCCACATAAATCCAGTTGGGGAATCCATTTACCCAATGGTATGTACCTACTAGGTTTACCTATCGACTATCGTTTACCGCGGGTTTACCTCGCTTGCTGTATCACCGCCTACGTGATATAAATAGATACTTTTGTTCTACAAAACCTTGGCTATGCTGCGCACGATCCTATATAAAAGGAAAATCTTTGAGCCCCGTTTACAATTTGTCGTTGCGACGTCTTTAACGTTACAGAATAGCGGTATTAGCGAATAAGTAAATACATGATAATTTGATCTTTATCTAAATCATTCTTACTAAACCCTCCAACCCGCTCTGGAGCAGCTTAGTGGATGTAAGCACCATATCCCCTCTTCTTTAAAGATGGACCTGGTCCTTTAGCCTTTAGCGAACTGTTGCAAGAAGCTGATTGATAATAATGAGGATTTCTATGACAAGCACAGGAATTTAAATAGGAGTAGATGACAGATTGTACATTGATTTATTAGTTGTGTCTTTTATATTGCATTAGTTTTTTTTCGGTATCCAACCAACGATACCTGTCGTGTAGTGACGCCACCAACGGTTGCGCCAGAATACCAGCGCTGCAGCAAACGCTGCAGCATTATGCTGAGGCAGTAACCTTTTCAGCTGAAGTAACATTATTATTAGTTTTATAAGTTAAAATAAGTGGCATGTACGAAGAGACCGCACACCAGGAAGCCACACTCTGCAGAGTCTTATCCGATGGTGAGCAGTCCCTTTTTAAGTTTTTAACCGACTTCAAAAAGGAGGAGGTTCTCAATTCGGTCGGTATTTTTTTTTTTTTTTTTTATGTATGTACACCGATTATTCAAAGACGCCTGGACCGATTTCAAAAATTCTTTTTGTTTACTTTATTTGTATTTGTTTTTTTTTTACAGTTATATGTAAATCTAAATAAAGAATTTTATTATTATTATTATTATTACATAAAATCATACATGTGTCAAACGCAGAAACTAATGATGTTAATTTATTTATTTATACTTTGCCTGTACACCAAATAAAAAAAAGAAATAGAGATATAATATGTTGTTGGTTGATAGTTAAAAATAAAACATCTAGACATGCAATGCTTGTTTGCTTATATAGTGTGCATCCCTAATTGTTACCGATCAGATAAAATGTAAACGTATCTCAATGCAGATTTAGTGTTAGGTAAATACCCTCGTATATCGAAACATTGATATTCATCTCACGAATCACCAGTAAATCGACCACAGAAGTGATTCTTTACTTATATTTGAAAAAAAGTAATTATTTATTACTATAGAATTGCGTGATCGAATCAGAAATTAGGAAATCCGCAGAAGAACTTAAGTCACCGACATAGCTCAACGTATCGCGAAGCTGAAGTGGCAATGGGCGGGACACATAGTTCGAAGAGCCGAAGGCCGTTGGGGTTCCAAGGTGCTGGAATGGCGACCCCGCACTAGTAAGCGCAGTGTTGGCCGACCCCCCACCAGGTGGACTGACGACATCAAGCGAGTCGCAGGGATTCGCTGGATGAAGGTGGCTCAGTATCGTGATGTTTGGAAGTCCCTACAAAAGATCTATGTCCTGCAGTAGACGTCCATCGGTTGATATTATTATGATGACTATGGAACGTCGCGCGGATTCACCCGCGTATAGTTCTCGTTCCTGTTGGAATACGGGGATAATAGAAAAAAACTTGCAATAACTAACTTTATGTGAATGTGATAAGGTTTGTTTGTTTCTCATGATTTTTTTGTTATTCTTTACAAGTTAGCCCATGACTACAATCACAACTGGTAAGTGATGATGCAATCTAAGATAGAAGCGGGCTAACTTATTAGGAGGAGGATGAAAATCCACACCCCTTTCGGTTTCTACACGACATCGACGACACGACGCTAAATTGCTTTGCCGAGGCCGAAGCCTCCCACCAGCCACAATTTCATGATTAATGAACGCCTAAACCGCTTAACCGATTAAATATTTAATTGGATAATTTAAATATCCTTTCACTAATCGTTAGCTAAATTATCAGCGAGTAACAATAGCCTACATTTCATACCCGTGTTCCCTCGGGTATGGATACTACGTGGATGAAACCACGGGTGTATGTGATACATATATAGATTGTAATTAGATACTTTTATATCGATATAATTTATGTAACACCCTAGTCCATCGATATCGATACATCAATGCCCTAATCCGAAGAACCGAATATCGACATGGATGCACCAATGCGTTGGTCTTTATCATATTTTCTTTAGCACTTATCAATAAATGCATTTTATCAATAGATTGTCTACACGTTATCAAGTGTTAATCCTTGACACAAATAACAATAATTTATTTATTGACGCGCAAATCATCCTTCGGAAGTACTTAAGTGTGTACAATCCCCCAGACACAATAATTATTGTCAATAAAGTAGGGTGAAGTTGCTCAAAATTGCATATTGCTTAATCGGGAAAATGGAGCAACTATTGCGTGTAAAAACCTATGGATCAATCTAGAACAATACTTCAAAGGTAAGTGGAGCAATTTCAATAATTAACAGCCCTCTACAGGGCTAGGTCTCTCTCCTTATTATAGTTATCAACCCATATTCGGCTCACTGCTGAGCTCGAATCTCCTCTCAGAATAAGAGGGGCCATAGTAGATCAATAGGCCTAATGCGGATTGGCAGACTTCACACACGCAGAGAATTAAGATAATTCTCTGGTATGCAGGTTTCCTCACGATGTTTTTCCTTCACCGTTTGAGACACGAGACATTTAATTTCTTAAAATGCACACAACTGAAAAATTGGAGGTGCATGCCCCGGATCGGATTCGAACCCACACCCTCCAGATTCGGAGACAGAGGTCATATCCACTGGGCTATCACGGCTCTTTAGCTAATTAAGTTAACTGTTTTAACAGTTTATATCAATAGTAGGTATAATTTAAAAGTGTATATACCTCCGTTCGCTTGACATTCAATTTTTCACAAATCCCGCGGGAACAATAAATTTTTCCGGGATAAGAAGTTGCCTATGTGGTAATCCAGAATATAATCTATCTCCATTTCAAATTTCAGCGAAGTCGGTTCAATAGTTTTGGCGTGAAAGAGTTACAAACATACACAACTTATACAGAAACTTTCGCCTTTATTTAGTGCGGTCACCCGCGATTTTATCCGCGTAGAATTCAGTTTTTCACAAATCCCGCGGGAGCCATGGATTTTCCGGGATGAAAAGTAGTTTATGTGTTAATCCAGAATATGAGAAACAAACATACACGCAAACTTTCGCCTTTATTTAGTGTGATCTCTAGTAAAAAAGAATAGCTCCGTATTTCGCTCAACCAACTCAGGACTCGATCCGCGGACCTTGTGATCCAAATCCACATATTCTAACCACTGGACCAACGAGATAGTCTGTGCTCAGTGGCATGAATGTATGTATAAATGCAATGCATACCCTGAGAATTCATATCGAACCAGTATTGGAGAAATTTTCCATTTTGTACAATTTGTACGTACAGAGCTTACCTACTTAAAAACCTTGTGCACGCCTGTCTGTGTACACGCAATAAGACTATTCAAAGTCAAGAGCAGACAGACTATGAATTGATTATAATGACTGATAACTTGATAAGAGTGTTAAAGACCTTCGAATTGTGGCAGTCAATATTTGCTTATAAATTTTTTTTTTCAATAATATTGATAATTGTCAGGTGACCAACCTTTTTTAAAAGTTTTAGGCCGAAAATGTAGAAAATGATCATTATTGCTTTTTGCGGTTCGCGTAGTTCCCTTTCCCGTGAGAATACAGGCATGAAATATATGACAAATGTGGCTTTCTAAAGGTAAAAAAAAAATTACAACACCACAAACTTTACCTTTTTATATCAGTGTAGATTCATCCGAACTATTATACCTGATGAACATATCCATCATAAGATCATCTTTAGAATCATAAGATTCTAATGGACGGGCTAACTTGTAAAGAATAAAAAAAATAATAATAAATGAACTATCAACATAAACGCACAAATAACAAAGATATTAGTAATTTTGTTTGAACGCACATACAAATCTAACGATCATTATGTACGACGTCATTAAATCGTAACATTTTGTATGGGGCGTTTTTCAGGGATCAGGGGGATTATAGTGATTTAAAGAGCCAGCTCTTTAAATCACTATAACTCCAAAAGTAATGATCGCAGATACCCTGTTACTTTTACAAAATTGCTTTACTATTAGCATACTCTTAATTAATATTTATTTTAAGAAATTGTCATCATCCCTATTATGTACGTTTGTCCGCCTAAGTTTTGATGCCCTAGTGCCCTATCTATACTAATATTATAAAGTTGAAGAGTTTGTTTGTTTGATTGAACGCGCTAATCTCTGGAACTACTGGTCCGATTTGAAAAATTCTTTCAGTGGTAGATAGCTCATTTATCGGGGAAGGCTATAGGTTATATATTATTCTTGTATCCCTACGGGAACGGAAACCACGCAGCTAAAACCGGCGTCAGCTAGTTTCTAGTATAAAATATCGTTGATTGATTAGTATAGAATAGATTTGCAGGACATTTTATTTTAATTTTATTTTAATATGTTTGTTATATGACTTTAATTTATGAAATGACATTATAAATGATTGACAGTTCTAATATTAGTAAATAAAAATTATAATAATGTACTCGGCTTGCACGCCTATGAGGCAGATTGTGTAGGAACATTAAAATGTAACAATATCTGTATGTGACCACATTCTGGCAATAAATGATTTATGATTTATGATTTATGACAAAGTCTGTCAAGTCAGCTAGCTTGTGCAAAAAGAAAAATCTACGCAATGCAAGTATGTCAGTATGTCAAGTGTGAATGTAGATTCTACAACTTCACTCTACTTTACTTAAAAACTGCACTCTAATATAACAATGCATCGCTCTACGGCAAGGTTTCTCAAAGTGGGGTACGCGAACCCCTAGGGGTTCGCCATTCGACGGCAGGGGGTGACTTTTATGGTTTTGAAAAATTTTAAATAGGTACAAAATACCCGTGCACTTCATCTATAGGTACATAGATTATGGAGGTAAAGTTTAAAAAAAAAAATTTTTTTTTTGGATCTACTGGAAAATTTTTGTAAAAAGAATTTTTTAAAACTCTTTTTTTTTCATTAGAAAGCCACGGTATTTATGAGTGTCAAATTATAAATTTTTAATAGTGTTTTATATTTTATTAAAATAAATAAATAAATAAAAAAGCCTTTTATTTCCAGTACAAACATACATATACAATTTGTGAGAATTACCTACTTTTAAAAATTAATATGTAATTAATCTATGGTATTTATTTAAAAAAACTATATTTTGCTGGAACCCCCCTCAGGTAAAGGCCTATTATATTATATTAACGATATTTTATTAACATTGTTAAAAATTTTAAAAAGGACTAATAAGTAAATAAAAATCAAGTACCAATACTAACGATTAATGCTCGTATGAACTGATTGCACTATTTCAACACTCTCGACACATGGTAGCGTGGCCGAGCGGTCTAAGGCGCTGGTTTAAGGCACCAGTCTCTTCGGAGGCGTGGGTTCGAATCCCACCGCTGCCAAAAATTTTTTGCTTTTTTATAGTTTTATTTTTTTTATTTTTATTTCCTGTATTTTCCTGTATTTGTTTTAAGATTTACAATTTGTCAACTTTTATATGGAACTGTTCAAAATACATAATAAAAAAATCTATGTAGTCGTTTTTATTTTATAAACCTATTGACACCTATATTATTTCTATAGCAATTATTTAAAACAGTGTTTTCATTATAATTATGATTTTTTATATCTTATAGAATTTGTTCAACAAGACGAAAATATGAAGCTCATAGTCACAATGTCGCTTTAAACCAGGTTGACGGTTCAAGATACATACTAGTTAATTATTATTAGCAATACTTAGTTATAATGACTGACACCAGGTGGCCAAATTCCCTATTTCATTGAGTTTGAAAGAAGAAAATTTTACTGATATAAAATACTTAACCCCATTTAATAAACATTATTAAATCTCGTGTAAATGAACTCTTAGACTGCATCGTCACTTAATATCAGATGAGATTGCAGTCAAGAGCTAATTTGTCAAAGATTAAAAAAAAACAGATCCAAATCATAAGACTGCTTTCTGTTTATCGCAACGAATTAAAAAAAAATAAAAGAGTACAATTTAAAACTCGTTCGAGAAGTATTTATTACATAAATAGGTACAATTAAGTAAATATTTCGGTATTATATAAATCGCGTATTAATCCTGCATATTTTTACCAAAAAAAAAAGAAACTGCATTACCTAATGTTATTTGACGCAAAATAGTATGACGAATCTACTTGCCTACCTACTCTTTAAAATATATAAATAGTGTAAAAATCAAGTGTTTGTACATTTGACGGAAAACTGAGTGCCTAGTGGGAGTTTTCAATGTTTTTATACTGTGATCACCGCGTAACCGTAAACGCGAATTTCTAAGGAATTTTTCTTTTTTTTTGAAACAGTTGTGCAATAGTGCCACTAGATGGCGCTGTTTCAATTTGTAAGAAATTCGCGTTTACGTTTACGCGATCGTCACAGTATGAAAATATTGAAAACTCCCACTAAGCACTCTGAGGGCGTCAAAGATTAACCGATCACAAAAATCTCGAACGACAACGAAAATGTTGACCAGATATTGATGCGGTATTCTTGGAGAAACATATTATAGATTTTGGAATATGTACACTGGACTTGAGAAGATAAATTGACTCTCTAAACAAGTAATTATGTATAGACTAGCGGACGCCCGCATTTTCGTCCACATGGATATCAATGTTAACTTTAAACCCCTGTTTCACCACTTAAGGGTTGAATTTTAAAAAGTTATTGAATCACATTATATTTCGTATTTATGAACAAAGTTTTAACACTGTAACTCTAAAAATTAAGAAGTTTCCATACAAACTTTCAACCCCTATTTCACCCCCTTCTATTTCTATTTTAGGATCAAAAAGTATGCTATGCTTTGCTCAAAGGTCCCATTTACCATTATACCAAAATTGATCTTTATCGGTTCAGCCGTTTAACCGTGAAAAGGTAACAGACAGACAGACAGACAGACTTACTTTCGCATTTATAATATTAGTATAGATTATAATAATTATTTAATAGCCCAATCTAAGAATGGAATTCCAAGAATTACAACGATTCCTTCATACGAAAATCGGAAATAAAAAACGAAAAAGTGGTTGTGAAGGCCAACACCCACAAAGGCTTGTAGCGCCGAAGGAAGAAGAAGAATCTAAGACTCGAACCCAGGCCCTCGTGATTCGAAACCAAATAGGCTAAACTAACCAATGGACCGAAGAGGCAGAAAAATGTTTACAAATTGCCGAATTTCAATAGAAGTCGCATTTTAAGGAAAATAAGACAGCTATAAAAAAATGGTCCAGACAAATTCGTGTTTACCAGTATCAATAAATATATATAAAATGTCTGTCTGTAAATTTAAAATAACAATGTTTTCTCAACTATTTATAATTATTTACACGATACTTAAGACACAACTTTTTCAAAAAAAAATTTACGTTTTTCCGTCTGTCTGTCTGGGCTAATCTATGGACCGGCTTAATCGATTTTAATGGGACTTTAATTTTAAGATGAGGAGTTTATCGAGAAAATGTACTTTAAAAAAGGCACTTTAAGGAAAAGAAGACAGCTATAAAAATACGGTCCAGACAAATTCGTGTATACAAGTATCAATAAATATAAAAAAAATTCAAATATATGTTTAAAAAAAATTTAAAATAACTATGTTTTCTTAACTGTTTATAGTTAATTATTGACACGATGGATACTAAAACAAAAATTAACCTTTTCAAATCAAAATCAAAATCAAATAGTAGATTGTTATACAAGGGACTAAAACGACCCATTATATACGAGGTATTTTTAGCTAGATAGAAACCGAGTTTAGAATGGGTTTAGCCCCGCGTGTTACACTATATTTTTCACTACGATTGCGAGAAAATAAAATAATTCCGTACGATTATTCAATGTTTTATTTTAATTAATAGTTAAATGTACGAACTTAGAAAAATGAATGTTATGAGAGATGCTTTTACCCGGTAACTTAATTTCCGACTGCTGTGAAGATGAATAACGAGTATGTGAGGTAAACATAGGAGTTATTAGTTAAAAAAACTTCTTCCGTAAGTGAATCAACTCGTTGTTCGTTTCTCCACTTATTGAATTTTTCGTAGGTATTTCATTTGTAGGTTCGTTTTGTTTAATCTTTAAATTAGGGTCACCATTCTCAATATATGAAGACTTAACAATTAATGTTGCGAAATATGTAAATTATGGTCACAAATTCACAATGAATTTCTTAAAAAAATCAAGTATGGATTATTCACAGCAAATTGTTTTAAAATTCTCGCTCCTTAATTTTATTTTTCTTTACTAATATAATTTTTTCGCGGACGAAGTCGCGGGTGCTGTTTAGTTTCTCAATAATAATTTATTCACAAGAATGTAGCTAGATACTTGATATCTAGTCCCATTAAATAAATCCTAAAACATGTATTATACATTATACATTATACATTTTAAACGGCTGTTGAATGAAAATTTTTACTTTAATTATAAAATATTCAAATTTTAAAATTCAGTTACAAATTTATTCTATAATGTTACCTAAAATTGTAATAATGATATTTATTTTCGTAATTTTTTTAAATAAAATAAAAATAAAATTGAAGTAATATTTCATGTAGTTAGTTAGTTAAAGTTATCTTATTTTTAGCCTACTTCAAATAAAGAAGTAAGTTTCTCAATTCGACCTTCATTGGTTTCTATGTGTGTTCACCCATATGTTGAAATTAGTTTTTTTTAATTATAGAAAGAAGTATCACCATCACCATTATCAACCCATACCCAGCTCACTGCTTAGCTAGAGTCTCCTCTCAGAATTAGAGTGGTTAGGCCAACAGTCCACCAAGCTGGCCCAATGCGGATTGGCAGACTTCACACACGCAAAGAATTGAGAAAATAATCTGGTATGCAGGTGTCCTCACGATGTTTTTCCTTCACCGTTTAAGACACGTGATATTTAAATTCTTAAACACACAACTGAACATCAGTTAACTTGATGTCAAACATTAGAAAACACTACTTAAGATCGCATTTAACCTTCGAAAAATACTATTTAAAATCGGAATCAACCTTGAAAAACGCTATTTAAGATCGAACTCTACCTTCGAAAAATACTATTTAAGAACGAACTTATCCTTCGAAAAACACTGATCGAAATTAATCTTCGAAAAACACTATTTAAGTTCGAACTTAACCTTCGAAAGACACTATTTATGATCGAACTTAACCTTCGAAAAACACTCTGAACTTAACCTTCGAAAAACACTATTTATGATCGAACTTAACCTTCGTAAAACACTATTTAAGATCGAACTTAACCTTCGTAAAACACTATTTAAGATCGAAATCAACCATAGAAAAACACTATTTATTCGTTTAATCAAAGATAGATTTTAAAGAGCTTCACATTAGTCGTTATTCGATCACAATCCACTGTTGTCACGACAAAACGCCAATGTAAAGGGACTATTAATATATTTTCGTGTCTATTAGATTACTATCTCTACGTTCCGCATTCGTTGCTTAAAAGTTTATTCTAGTAGTTTCTAATCCACTTTACCAAAATGTCCGATACTACTTATTACTAACGCAGTGCAAATAGCCAAGGGCGAACGCTTACGGTATTAAAAGGTTCTATTTAACACACTTGCGGACGTCCGGCGGTTTCACTCGTGTAGTTAACGTTTTTATAAAAATACGGGGATAGAATATAGCCTATGACACTCACAAATAACGTAGCTTTCTGTTAGTGAAAGAATTTTATAAATCGGTTCAGTACATTCAGAGATACAACCTCACAAACATTAAATTAAATTAAATTATTTAATTTATTATTATTTATTAAATTATTAATTAAATTAGAATAGTGTAGAGTCCCGCGGTTTCACTTGCATAACTTTAATACTTGTGAGAATTCGGGGATAAAATATAGTCTATGACATTTACAAATAACGTAGCTTTCTATTGGTTAAAGAATTTTCAAATGCGGTTAAGTATTTACTATTGATTAGTTATTTTAACAGCGCGCTACAATGCCAGATTTATTTTATGTGTGTATCTATAACAATTCGTCTTTGGCATTATCTATAGCCAAAACCCTTTGACGGATTTTAAGATAGTCTTAATATTTCTTTTATTTTCCAAAACACCATTTTAAGCAGTCACAATAAAATTTCATCATATACTTATTTTGGAAACAATTTACGAGCGTAAATCGCGTTTTTTGTACCTCTATGGACCATTGTCCATAGATTACTTATGTAATCTATGGACCTTATTAGAAGGCTCAAAATCACTCAGCGGGCGATGGAGCGAGCTATGCTTGGAGTTTCTCTGCGTGATCGAATCGGAAATGAGGAGTTCCGCAGACGAACCAAAGTCACATAGCTCAGCGAGACGCGAAGCTGAAGTGGCAATGGACAGGCCACATAGTTTTAAGAGCCGATGGACGTTGGGGTCCCAAGGTGCTGGAATGGCGACCCCGCACCGGAAAGCGCAGCGTTGGTCGACCCCCCACTAGGTGGACCGCGGACATCAAGCGGATCGCAGGAAACCGCTGGATGCTGGCGGCTCGAGCGTTATGCTTGGAGGTCCATGCAAGAGGCCTATGTCCAGCAGTGGACGTCCATCGGCTGATAATGATGATGATGATTAATAATGTAATGCAATGTATTGTCTTTCACGTTTTGTTTCGTTGTCAATTGTTAGAATAAAATCCGACGTAACCTAAGTAATTGTTACCTAACCAATGGTCAAAGTAGTTACCTAATAAATAATTTTAATATTATGCTATATAACAAACCTTATCGCTTACTGGTCGTGCCTAACTACATAATATCAATTTAACTGATATCTCCATATATTGTAATGGTTTATATTTATAAGCGAAAGAATTTATTAGAATGATTAAATGATTTTTTTTAAATAAAAATATACTTTAGTGTTCTAACTAAAACAAAAATACCTAGGTAAATATTATTAATTGAGTAGGTACTTATTCTGAAGTTATACTTAACGAAAATTTCAAGGAATTCATAAATAATTATTAGAAAATGTCAAAATATTAAAAAGATGTCCTATTGTTCTGAAGAATTGTTAAAAAATATTGATTTTTTTAAAGCATTTGGCATATTTTGATTTATTTATATTTTGAGTTTAATTTCAAAAATAAAAAAACACCGATGCGTTGTACACCTTAGTGAAAACAATTTCCCAATTTCATCACATTGGGAAAAACACGTGGCTCACAAAAAATACGATTCCATTTCCAGGACACTAGAGTGCACTATCTACACACAACATCCACTATCGAAGCGCACATTCCATATTTTTAAATTAAAAAAAAAAAACACTAAAATCGCACTAAAAATCCATAACTACGGCTTTCTCACCATTACATAGCTGGTTTTATAAAGTTCCGTCCGCACTACATAACACTTGACGTCAGACTGAATAGAAGCGAATTTCCAAGTCGTACATTCGATTTTTTCGAAAACAGCTGATACCAGCGTAACAAGACCTCTGGACGTGAACCCAATTTACACAACTATTGTACAAAACCGTATATCTTTTAACACTGGTCGGGTTTTTTCATTAAAAGGTCACTGGATATCTTTTCATAACCGTTTAGGAATGGTCGCGTACTCTTTCATAATAGTAGTTTCATTGATACAAGTGGAATTAGTTCAGTGTTATACTAATTTTGTCGCCATTAAAAATGGCCGCGCGAATTCACGCATGCGCGGTTCGAAGAGCAAGGGTCAACGCGACCGGAAAATTTAATGCAACTTGCACCCTTGAAACTTGCAAAGTTCACAGTTTTGAAAAATTAGATCTTGTCCGACCATTTTGAATTTTCAAAAAACGCAACTAACTGCAATTAATTCGAGTAGGGACGCCAGATAGGCAGTTTTTGTGAAAATTTGTGATACTTACATGTTTTACTAAAACTTTTTCTATACTTTTAATAAATCTGTAGAGAGGTCAATTCTGTACTAGAAATATATTTCCAAACTAACTATTAGGGGGTTTAGTGATTGATACTGATAGCAAAAATGCAATCAGTAAAATTTTTGTCTCTGTCTGAATGTTCGTTAAAGAAAACTACTTGACAGATTTTAACGAAACTAGGTACAATTCTTTCTACAATTTTAATTCTTTATACTCCTGGGCAGATTATAGTTTACTTTTCATCACGCTACGATCAATATTAGCAGAGCAGTGAAGGGAAATGTTGGGAAAACGGGAGAAGTTACTCCATTATTACAGCGATACTACTGTAAGGGCTGGATCAAAGAGGTCAAAGGGCGGACAAAGTCGCGGGCGTCCGCTAGTTAAAAAAAAGTTCAAATAAAATAACTCTTAGTAGCAGTAGATTTGTGTCTGAGCTGACTTGTACTGTCTGAGGATCTTTTTATTTTAAATGAATATAATTAATAATAATCGAACTTAAGGAGAAAAAAAGATCTGCTAGAGTCGAGCTAGAAGAACTTAGGGAACGGAATGATTCTCTAAGGGGCGGGGTACTTCGTTTATAAAAGGAATCAAAAATTAAGTTCTTTCCGTTGATGGATGGCAATGTCCACCGGCCTATACAACGTCGGCCCAGGGACCCCAGGTATCTATAACCCCGTATAAAAGTATCGTCGTCATCAACCCATATTCGGCTCACTGCTGAGCGCGAGTCTCCTCTCAGAATGAGAGGGATTAGGCCAATAGTCCACCACGCTGGCCCAATGCGCATTGGCAGACTTCACACACGCAGAGAATTAAGATAATTCTCTGGTATGCAGGTTTCCTCACGATGTTTTCCTTCACCGTGTATATCAATATCACGTGTCTCAATACACGTGATATTTAATTTCTTAAAATGCACACAACTGAAAAGTTGGAGGTGCATGCCCCGGACCGGATTCAAACCCACACCCTCCGGAATCGGAGGCAGAGGTCTTAATAAAAGTATATGGAGATGATAAAATGATTTGTAAATAAATATCTAGTTAAATAATTGGCTTATTTAAAGTATTGTTTCTTAAAGAAAAATGCATTTTTTATCGTTCTTCTGGGGCAAATTGTTCGCCGGTGTACCAAAATGGAAAAGTAACATTTGAAGCTGTGTTATTTTATTTTGTATTATTTTTTTCTATAACCAACAAGACTATCAAACACACAAATCAATAATTTAGGCCGTATGGTCAAAGATCTTGCTTAGCCTGTCCCCGTTGTGGACAAATTAAAGATGAATTAAAAATGGCGTAAAACGTTGTAGCAAACTTTTTTGATGAAGTAATGATTTCATTTTTAAAGTAGAATTATCAATAACCCATATTCGGCTCACTGCTGAGCTCGAATTACTTCTCAGGATGAGAGGGGTTAGGCCAATAGTCCACCATGCTAGCCCAATGCGGATTGGCAGATTTCACACGCGCATAGAATTAAGAAAATTTCCTGATAAGCAGGTTTCCTTACGATGTTTTTCCTTCACCGTTTGAGACACGTGATATTTAATTTCTTAAAAATGTATTTTGTATAAGAAATACGTATATTAACATAATATATTCTTTAAAAAATATTTCCAAGTCAATAAGAGTAATACGTGATAATACGTATTATCGTAATATGTGATATACGATACGTAATATGTGAGCCGTGATAGCCCAGTGGATATGACCTCTGCCTCCGATTCCGGAGGGTGTGGGTTCGAATCCGGTCTGGGGCATGCACCTCCAACTTTTCAGTTGTGTGCATTTTAAGAATTTAAGTATCACGTGTCTCAAACGGTGAAGGAAAACATCGTGAGGAAACCTGCATACCAGAGAATTATTCTTAATTCTCTGCGTATGTGAAGTCTGCCAATCCGCATTGGGCCAGCGTGGTGGACTATTGGCCTAACCCCTCTCATTCTGAGAGGAGACTCGAGCTCGGCAGTGAGCCGAATATGGGTTGATAATAATGAAGAGTAATACAAAAGCTACATCTAAGTAGGTGTATATAAAAAAAAACAGCTGACCCCAACAAAAGGTCTGTACAATCACTGATGCTATTATAGCATTTTTCAGTTATGTGATCAAAATTGCGGACCTTCGCAGTTTAAAAAAAACCGGCTAAGTGCGTGTCGGACCACGCGTACAGTAGGGTTCCGTAGTCAGTCACTTTTAAGAAAATACTAACTATACCGTACCGTATATTATTCTATGACCTGTGCCTCCGATTCCGGAGGGTGTGGGTTCGAATCCAGTCCGGGATATGCACCTCCAACTTTTCAGTTGTGTGCATTTTAAGAAATTAAATATCACGTCTCTCAAACAGTGAAGGACAAAAGGTGAATCTATCTATCGAAAAAGTACCGACAAACTCGTTTAGACAGACAAAACTTTTAAAAATTTATTTTAAAGTATCACACCTACTTTCCTTGGTCTAGTGGTTGGCTTATGTCGCTTCGGATCACGAAGACCTAGGTTCGACTTCTGAATCCGAACTGTGGAATACCGAGTTGTTATTACCTATTTTTTATTACAGTAGGTACAAATTCTCAGTCAAGAGTTTTTTTACAAGTTTGCCATGTATGCCGTTGCTACCGATGAATAGCATTCTAACGTAATGGTGATTGTCAAAGACTTTTACATTATCATCCTCCGCCAATCATCTTTGGAACAGCATGGTGAGTGTAAACTCCATATCCCTTTTACAGTAAGCCGATAAATATGCTAATAAATAATTATTAAGGGCCCATAATTAATGAGCCGATAGAATATGCTGATAATGATTATGCTTATCTATCAACTGGCCTTTTCGAATTAAACGATAGCCAAATCTTTAGTTTTTCTAACGGAACCCTAAATAGTGCCTTTCGTTTTCATATTTACGCAAGCAGAGCGGTAGAACACAACTAGGTCAAGATTCATAAGTACATTGTTACGGCATCAAAATTGTTTTATAATTTGGTTCATCTTTATTATTTTAATGAAAATATTTGGGCGATAGTGCTGTCCTCTGTGTTTTTATATCAGACCCTGATTTTGCGTAAAAAAAATTTAAAATGCTATGTATCATGAAAGTAGAGATCCGGATTATGCAATATACTTATACCCTCATCTGTATATATAATGTTCTTTTGTTGAAGAAATCTCAGTAGCAGCATTTGCCACGCATTTTTCTCGGTTGCCAAGCTATAGTACTCAATACTAAAATTAGCCCGGAATTGAGAAGTGGATTGTTAATTACTTATGAATATTAATTATAAAAGCTTTGATAATAGCTAAAAAAATAGAAAACGGGTGTTAAAGCGTAGTCATCATATCAAAATTGTATACAGCTATTTAAAGATGTCGCTAGTATCAGCTTATAATAATAATTTGGCTACTCTTTTTTACATGTCAAATGTTAAAATGTTAAAAGATCAAAAATAAAATTTTACAAATAAGTATATAATAGCATCGTTGAATAGTTTTCTAAACATAATTCATATACCACAATAAAACAATGCTTTTTTTATAACGGCAAGCTCAGGTACATATGTTTTCTGTGGCTCAGGCACATCAGGGTATATCATTTATCACCAGCGTTGCCAGCTTGTAGAGAACTCCCCAAATTGCGAAGAATTTCAACTATACTTTGAACAATTTGTCAAAAATGGTTCTTATGGTATTTTTTTATTTTATATTTATCGTCGATACGACATTGAATATACTATTGAATATTTTGTAAAAACTTAACCTGTTACCGTATGCGTGATACAAAGGGAAACCAGAAGAAGTAGAGCCATAATGCATTACGTTACGAAGTGGTTTACCCTCCCAAAGGAAGTTAAACCACTTCGTAACGTAATGCATTTCAAACGAAAATACTTTTAAGTCATTATTTTTTTTTTATTCTTTTCCATGAGGAAAAGGCAAAGGTTTACACCGTACGGCCATGTCTTCAGTTTTTAAAATTTAAATTTACATCAAATCTATATATTCAAATTAAATTTTCCTATCGGCATACAGCCATGTCTTTAGTGTCAAATAAATAAAAAATTCTAGAAGTAGTGTACTTTAAAAGTCCCCAATTTTGGGAATTTTGTTTCGTTTTGTGGGGAATTAGAAAAATATGCACATGCAATGCTTATTGTCACCTGATTGACTGTCACTGTCACTGTCAAATTACCCGCGAGGTAAACGTAACGGCTTGTTTATTCAAAAATCAGAAAACTCCGTACAGTGTGAATAAAATAATACGTTGTTCGTAATTAATCTATTTAGTATTAGATATGGACATAAAACAAGGACAAAGGCAACCGCAAAACCGTATGTATAAATAAATATTGTAATATTAAATTTTGGATAGGTATTTGATACTAAAGAAAATATTTTCCTAAACTTTCTGTTTTGCCACATATTTTTGCTTCTTTCTATAGGGTTACTGAAGCTTTCTCTAAAGAAAAACAGGGTGAAAACAGACCAAGAACCGAAGAAACCAAATCGAAGTTCAGATATCATGATAATAGACGAATCCTTTGACAAATTGATCTCTGATTACCAAAAAACGGTAAGCCTTCCATAATATCTTTAGTCTATTTTTGTAAATATTTTTTTTTATATAATTAATGGAGCTGTGATTCGATACTCAAATGCGGATTGGCATGCATGTGTTGGACTTTGTAAAGGAAAGTTTTCCAAGTGAGACAGAAAAAGTATTTTACTTACCTACATATGAATAAAAATATACCTTGCTCTAAAGTAAACATCAGAGTGTCAGATAGCTGATTACAGATTTTTACTAAATATAAATACCCAAGTATAATGTATAAACACACACAGGCACATAAAGACACCCATGTACATCCCAAAAATATTTTCCACTTGTGGGACCCACAGCCATGTATGCAGATAGCACTATCCACTGTGTCTTGTGGCTATATATATATTATTATATATATTATTTGTATTTCATTCAGTGTTTTTTACTTTCCAGTTGACTTCCAATCGAAAAATCTACTCACCCATTGTCATCAACGATTCATTGGATACAAGTGAAGATGAAATTATAAAAAACAAAGAACCAAGTAAATCTGGTAATGTAAGTAATATTTTGTATAATTATTTTTTTGTATTTGTTTTTGTTATAATATGTTTTTCCTATATGACATACTCTGTGGCGGAGGTCCTCGGTTCAATTGATGTTTTCTAATTGGTCCAGATCAGGATGGTGGGAGGTTTAGGTTGTGGCTAGTTACCACCCTACCGGCAAAGACATACCATAAAAAGTATTGTTTTGAATTTTTACAGGTGTCTGCAACCTCTATAAAAGATTTCACATCACCTATCAATAATGGAAATGGCCGACCCAGTATAGGGGGTTGGTCACCAGGACAAAGCATTATTTGCGCCACACCAAAAACAAAACCAGTGCCCACCACACCAAAAGACAAAGCAGACGAATCTCTAGAACATTGTTCCATAAAGAAAATACAACAATCACATCACAAACTGTTAAGCGAGCTGTATGGAGAGAAATGGAAGTCAATACCTTCATTATTCAAAACAAAACAATGTACAGATCAATATGACGGTAGTTGTGGGATATCAAAAAAATTACAATTTGACGATGATGAAAGTGACAAGGAGAATATTAGAGATTTTATAAAACAAACCAAAGAATTATATTTGACTGGTTCAGATTTTAAAAATAGAAAGGGTATGTTTTTGATAATGTAGTTTATTATTTTATATCTGACGGCCGCGTGGCGCAGTGGGTAGTGACCCTGCCTCTCTGCATCCACGGCCGTGGGTTCGATTCCCACAACTAGAAAATATTTGTGTGATGAGCATGAGTTTTTTCCAGTGTCTGTGTGTATTTATACATTATATAAGTATTTATATGTAGTATATAATTGTGTATTAATATTATAATATCAACTATCTTAGCACCCATAACACAAGCTACTCTGTATGCTTACTTTGGGGCTAGATTGTGATGTGTATTGTTTAAGTATATTTATTTATTTATTTATTTATTTATCTCAATGTTTTTTAAGTACATTGGGTTTTTATTGTTAAATGACTTTTTTGATACGTTTCAAAATTTTTGATCTGCCTGTAACCTGCCTGATGTCATTGGTAGTAACCTGCCTGATGTCATTGGTCCACCTGTACTAAAGCCTTTCTTGATGAGTACTGTTTACCAACAACTTGTAGTATAGTGAAGATTTCCATTCCAGCACCTTGGGACTATTGTCCTTCTCTTCGAACTATGTCCACTTTAGCTTGGCCTTAGTTCAAATTAAAATTAATACAAAATCATTATTAGTATTAAGTTTTACATGAAACATATATTTCTGTTAAATGTTAGTCTGTATGCCGTAGAAGTAAGTGCGAGAGGATTACCAGCAAAATCTCCATAACTTGCTTAAAGACCTTGGCCTCTTTAGGAGTGCAGCTAGTTCTATATTAGAATGAATATCCAAAGCTGCTCTAATAGGATCTTACCAAATTTGGCTAAACAGGAAGAACAACACGAGCAGAGAACAGGGAGTGTTGATTGATAGTCAAGGAATTCCTTAACCCTACATCCTGTAGTCACAAGTTCAGGACTCTGCTCGGAGTTTTTCTCTCTACCACGCGATGAACCCAGCACCGGCATGGTGAATCCATGGTATGCTAAGATATGTCTCTCATTTGTATTTTATTAAATTCAAAGGTGACTTCAGCAACACTGAGGGGCGATCAAGAAAGAAACTGTACACAGAAAAAGTTCCTAACACACCAGAGCTACCAAAGCAGAAACCAAAACTCAAAACGGATAACAATCTAAGCACCCCAGAAACCACCAAACAGAAAAAAATCAACATCAATAGGGATGTGAAAACAACGATAAAGAAACGGAAAGATATGACAGTGACAGAACTAGTGAGGGCCATGGAGAATGATGTCGATGTATTGACGAAGAAAGTTCAGAATGTAACTGTTACGCCAAGCAAAGATGTAGTAAAAAGGCTGAGTTTTGTTGGATCTTTGGCTGGTGAGTTTTAAAATATCTTAGAGCCTCAATAGCTCAATGGTAAGAGCGGTCGGACTCATCACTGAGGGGTGGTGGTTCAATCGATTGGTCTATTGTATTCACTCCTAATACAGTCTTTCCCGAATAGTTGAAGGGAAAATGGAAATGTTGGTCATATTTAAAAGATATGGCAAATATTTTTGAAATAAAATGTCTTTATTTTTACCCAACTGTGTCAAAAGGAGGGTAATGTTTTTTGAGCATATGTAAGTATATTTGTATGTTTGTCCATTTCTTGGGCATTATTTTTGACATATAAGGTGTTATTGAGTTCTGGGCTATCTCGTCTCCAAATTCCTCTTAATAAATATTGTACTAAAACTTTCAGACAACGTGCCCACCTGGCGTTGCCACCCCGAAGCTCTGCAATACCATGACAGTTTCAAAACACTCAAAGAACAACTCTCCAGGCGACTCTTTGTAGAGTTCAACAAAATGGTATTCGACAACGCCATGGATGCAGATTTGCCTATCATGTGGGACACGAAACTTAGAAGCACTGCTGGGTGAGTATTGTGACTATGCTTGAATTTGCCAAGCAGCATTGCTACTAATTAGTTATTAACACAAACTTTAGCAAAGCCAAACTCGATGCGGAATATTTATCAACAAACAAATTCAGAATATCTGTTAATATTATAATTATTGTTTGCAGACATAACCCTATTATTATAAAAGGACGCACAATCATGTAGAAAATCTCACTTAAAAACTGGCCAATTTTGTTTTGACAGTTTTAGAATCATCAGTAAAAAAAATGATACCTGAAGGCGTTTAAATATAGTCCAATATTCAATAAAATCCCAAATTTAGAGCAAATTCAACCTTAAGAATTAAGTGCCAAGAAGCTGTGTTTGGCACTCATTAGGGGCGTTTTTTGGTCGCTGATAGTGCACTTTTTAATAGGAGATTGATGTTGGCAGTGTAATTATATGCACACAAGGATTTACGTCTACCTTAGGTTGACAAAAAACAGCATTTTATATGTCATTCGTTTTCTCAAATTTTTGTTAAATATTATCACAATCTTAAGCTTTTTGAAACTTGAGGATTATAGGCACAGAGAGATAATATCTTTGTCTTACTCTATTTTTGCAGTACTACAACCAACCGCCTGATAAAAACGTCCAGAGGCGAACGCATCCGGACCTCTAGTATCAAACTGTCTACCAAAGTGCTGGATGCTGCCCAACGTCTCCGAGACACCCTCATCCACGAGATGTGCCACGCGGCCACCTGGCTCATCGACGGCGAGCTGAGGGCTGGCCACGGCCCCGTGTGGAAGAAGTGGTGAGTGCGAGATCCAGCAAGGTGACACCCGCAGTGTCTACGAGACACCCTCATCCACGACCTCGTTATCAAGCCAGATGCTGAGCTAGAGTCTCCTCTCAGAATGAGACGGGTTAGAACTTAGTCCACCCCGCTGGGCCAGTGCGGTTTGGCAGACTTCACACACGCAGGGAATTAAGAAAATTCTGGTATCCAGGTTTCCTCACGATGTTTTCCTTCATTAATTTCTTAAAATGCACACAACTGAAAAGATGGAGGTGTATGCCCCGGACCGGATTTGAACCCACACCCTCCGAAATCGGAGGCAAAGGTCATACCCACGGGGAAATGAGGCTAGTGGGCCAAAAAAATAGGCTGATACTAATCATTATGTTGTTCGCAGGGCGTCTCGAGCGCTACGCAAGTTCCCCGAGCTGGGAGAGATCTCCCGCTGTCACGACATGGAGATACATTACAAGTACTGCTACAAATGCACCAAGTGTGGCTACAGGTATATTATACTGGTCCCTCGACTTTTCACGGGTGCTAGGTGGATATACAAGGTCCTGGTTTCGATCCCCGGCTAGGCCGATCGAGGTTTTCTTAATTGGTCTAGGTCTGGCAGCTTGGAGGCTTCGGCTAGTTACCATCCAATTCTTCCACTGTCAGTTCGCTTAGATCTTTTAAAACAATATTAATTTCATGTAGTATATGGAATAAGGGTCCGAAAAATATCGATTCATAACAATGAAGGAAACTCAATTTAAAAAATTATGTATTTATTAAATTTTTACTAACGTCAAAAACGCTTTCCTCCATTTTATGACGTCACAATGTTACTATTCATTATTGCATTATCATATTCATGCCTCAAAAAATATAATATTTTTTTACAATCTAGTAAATCGCTAATGAACAATTTAAAACCCTTTTAAAAAAGTGTCAACTAGCCTATTGACTACTGTATCTATGGTAGTGGCATAATCTGACAAACTTAAGTTCATAAAATGATATATGTCTGGCTGAGGTAGTGTGTAGTGACAAGTAGCAGCGACAGTGTTTGTACCATTATTTTGCAGAGGAAACACCTCGAGCAGGTCCCAGGACTTGTGACCTTGGGAGTAGGTTTAAAGGACCCCTTTAGAATGCATTTAAACACTCACCTTCCCTGCCCGACATGTTCTCAATGCCACCACTAAACAATTTATAGATCAATAGTTACAAGACAAAACATTGCACAAAATTACTAACGCAACTGGCAGCGTGACGATATCTACGCTGCCTATCAAACAACTGAGCTCAAGTCATCAAATACCCTATTATTTATACCAACACTGATACCTCCCCTCTCCAATACACAAAACATTATTGCACAAAATCACTAACGCAACTGGCAGCGTGACGGTGTATACGCTGCCTAACAAACAAATAAGCTCAAGTCATCAAATACCCTATTATTTATACCAACACTGATACCTAGCCTCTACAATAACATAAATAATTAATGTTAATACCACCTGTAATCGAGGAGCTTGTCCATTATGAAATAAAATATCAATATTGACTTCATTATTTTCAGCATAAAACGTCACTCAAAATCCATAGACATAACGAAGAGGTGTTGCGGCTATTGCAGAGGCACTTTCGAAATCACTGTCAATAAGAAAAACAAAGATGGCGTAATAACATCTACACCCGCCAGAAAGGCGGGACCCAATGACTTCGCACTGTACGTGAAAGAAAATTACGGATCGCTAAAAACCGGAAAAACCCACGCCGAGGTCATGAAAATGCTCGGCGAACAGTTTTCCGCGAGGAAAAACAAGAAAATGTGCAGTGAAGAAAACTTGTTCGATTCGAATAGTGATTGACAAAAAATTGTACAGATTGTACATTGTTTTATAAAAGTTATGACTATTTTAAATGACTCTAATGGCTTAAATGACTCAGTAGAGAGATATAGAGTTTACAACCACCACTCTGCTACAAATCAATTTCACGGGCATAGATTCAATTGGTAGCTAGCCCTTGACTACAATCTCACCTGACGGTAAGTGATGATGCAAGCTAAGATGGAAGCAGGGTAACTTGTAAGGAGGTGGATGAAAATCACCCACCCAATTAGGTTTCCACACGACATCGTACCGGAACGCTAAATCGCTTGCTGGTACGCTTTTGCGTAACATTGTCATACAAAGTCATCAGTGTCGTGCATTTCATAGATGCATAAACGCAATGCATACCCTGAGGATTCATTACGTACCTGTTTTGGAGGAGTTTTCCATTTTGTGCAATTTGTAGTGCATACCCTAGTTAAAAGACTTCTGCACGCCACTGGAAGGCATCCCTCATTGGAGCAGCATGGTGGGTATGAACTCCATAACCTCTCTATGTTTTAGTGGGCTGTTGAAGTATACTAATGATAATGATGAAGTAGTGTTTTATGCTTCTATGGATGTTAACGCCTTAAATTATTTAGACACAAGCTAAATTAATGTTAACTTTTAACCCTTTCAGGACAGCAAGGTAATAATCATAACAGCTATGTAGGATAGTTAATTATGCTTATAGTAAACATACTGCATTAATAAAATAATTATAGTTTTTTTTTGAAAATTTTTGGGACAAACCTGTCCCTGTGGGCGATAGCCGATACTTCTTGCCTGAGATTTACTGAAGTCAATATGTCGTATTACCAATATAATGATAAAAATAAAAAAAAAACTCAATATGCTTTTAAAAATTTAAAAAAAAAAATTGGATATTGGCTTTATAATTATTCATATAATTTAAATATAATGATATAATTAATAATATAAAATATTTCTAATTATCTGCTAGGGACACATTTGTCCCCGCTGTCATCAAAGGATTAAATCCGGCGTACATTAAATTTGGTGACATTTTTCAAAATAATTTTCATATTAAATGAATTATATTATTAAAGGTAAGTATACACGTATTTGTATATGATTATATTGTATTTAATTTGAAATAATATAATATTTATATTTATGGAGACTGTTTGTAAATATTTTTGAATTATTGTACAGGTGACAATAAGTTATTATTACTAATCGACTTAAAATGAAAATATAAAAATATTTTTGGGTGTTTTTTTTAGTTTAGCGCAATTGCCAATAAAAGGATGTACAAGTAATATATAGATTCCGAAGTGACCCAAGAGTTTTATTTCGTTCCAACAAAAAAATTCAAAATATATTCAATGTACAGAATCGGACCTATTTCAGTTTAATTATTATATATGCGGACGCCCGCGACTTCGTTCGTGTGAAACATTACTAAAACCCCATACTGCGATGAGTAGGGACTCAACCCTACCCTTACCCTACCCCTACACCTACTCTATCTAGCGTGTATTGTATCCTAAGATTTCTATCTAATTGCAGGTTTTCATTAATTTAAAAATAATTTTAATTTTTCATTAATTTTAAAATAAATGCGACAGTCTTATTTTTAGCAAAAAATTCTTGAGAAATGCTAATAAAATATATAGTTTTTACAAAAATAAATAGACAATCGTCCATTTTTTGTCTGAATGTCTTCCTAATGAATTTAATATCACCTTAAGCCCGTTAACCCATTAACATTTGAGCAGAGTGGTGGGTCTAGACTCTATATCTATTCTGCTACAAGGCCTCCTGGCCTATTTCTTATTTTTGTCTTTATTATCAACCCATCAAAATAAAAAAAAATAATTGACAAAATGTCAACACATACAATATACAAATTACAAATGTCTGGCTGGTGGGAGGCTTCGGCCGTGGCTAGTTACCACCCTACTGGCAAAGACGTACCGCCAAGCGATTTAGTGTTCCGGTACGATGCCGTGTAGAAACCAAAAGGAGTGTGGATTTTCATCCTCCTCCTAACAAGTTAGCCCGCTTCCATCTAAGACTACATCATCACTTACCATCAGATGAGATTGTAGTCAAGGGCTAACTTGTAAATGTGGATATCATATACTCGTAGTATGTAGATGACACTTTGTTGTCCACTTCAATTGGTTTATAATAAAGATCAAAATAGTGAATAGGCCACCTGGCCCTGTAATCCGTTAAAAAAGGCCGATAATTATGAATTAGATTGTAAATAAAAATAAAACCACACACATATTTTAATACCTTTTTTTATTTATTCATATATAGTAAATGTCAGTTGTCGTTTGTTAAATGATAATGTAGGTACAGTCTTGAAATTATTAAAAAAATAATATATAATTTACAACAAATAAAATAATTATAAAAAAAAAGAAACGCTCGCGTATGTATGTACGTCACAATTTCAAAATGGGTACACCTTGTACCCTTTATGTACAAAAAACTTACAATTAAAAATGAAATAATTTATAGTACAAGAGCTGGTGGCACTGTAAATAAATAAAGAGTAAATTAATAAAGAGTTTAATAAGATCGGGTAGTTTTAATCGATAAGAGAAAATAATTAATCATTAAGACAATAATATAATGCGTAATAAAATATAATATTTTATTTAAATATGCAATTAAAAAGGCAGTGGCAGTAGCTTGAATTAATTTGATTTTAGAGGTTTCAATCAAAACATATTTTTAATTGCATGTCAATGTACCTAAATGGACGCTTATAAACGGTGTTTTAGGGCCAAGCAAATGGTCCACTTGATGGTAAGTGGAAAATTATCATCAACACTTCCCAGGGCATGCAAGAAACACGTCTTTCAGGTCATGTGTCTTTCAACCCGAGGCGTAGATGTTAAGCTTTTGTTACATCGCCTACGTCCTTAAGATTTCGTTTACGGTTGAAAAATAACACCACCAGCTCTCCAACTATATTGCTGTTAGCACACTGCAACGCGTGCCGCATTCCTCTTTCAGAACATAAAATGATGACGTTATGACCATAACATTCAGTTGCGTCGCGCGTTGTAATATGCAACAGACTGGGTAGATGACATTTTTATATAATTATCATAATTTTATTTATTTATTTACATAGGAATTTTATAATAATATGAGCACTGATTAATTACGCCACAAAATTAACACCGATCTTTTCAAAACATTTTCGATTATAAATATTTTTTTATTGTTTTTTTTTTTAAATCCACCTTCCTATTTTTTACACAATTATTTATTACCTATCTATTTGTAGTGCCAACTATAATTAATATGGGACATTTTTTACTAGATGTATATGTCCATGTAGGTACATATAATATGTATTTATATGTTGTATAATTTCGTGAAGGATATTTAATGGCGCCTTCACACTAGCGCTCGTCTAAGCCGCGTTTTTAAACGACTTCGAAGAAGGAGGATAGGTCGATGTATGTTCACAATTTTCACAAAAACAACTTATGTACCTATCTATCTAGTTCGGATGAAGTTTAAAAAAAAAAGTCTATAAATATTTACAAGTTTTATGTATTCGTATGTACGTATGTACCTTCCTTTATTCTCCCATAACGAGTAAATGTCTTGATGGATTGAAACGCATGTGACATAGTTTGAAATTGAATATTTTAATCATTACGTGGCTCTAGATACATTTACAAACAAATAGTGATTGTATACTGTTTTGGTTTTCAACAACTTGTCTCAATATTGCCAACTTATCTACTTAGTGCTTACTTTATTAACTGTGCTCACCTCAGCTCGGCCATAAACCGCGGGCGTTGGAAAAGCGCTAGTGTGAGGGATTCTCAATGATATATTTTGCGATTCATTGATATAATAGATGACCGCAAAACTGATATTTTTCATACTTGAAAGAATGTAAACTTAATTATGGATGAATAATTTTTTCAACGAAATATATGACTAGGAATTGGACATTTAATCAAAACATGATCAACATATAAATAAATTACAAACCTAACATTAGTGCCTATTGATGAACAAATATCTCTAAACTGAACAAATAATAAGACATAAAAATAGTTTTTTATTCATCTCAAGATACCTAATATAATGACTAATATAATGAGACGACTTTTCTGCCAAGTCTCGTCATTATAGCAGTCAAGATATAACTTTTTTAGAAAAAAAATACAATTATATTCAGAATTGTTATGGTTTAATTTAGAGATTTTTATTTTATCAAATTGGCGCAAGTAATCATGATAACGGTGGCAAAAATAGCTGTTACTAAATTGTATTTATTGCCCGCGCATACAGAAAGCATTTCGGTCTGAATTCTGCGTTCTGAGAAACGATTGTTTTAAGTCATCTCGCACGCTGCAACAACCAGCGACAAACGAGCGTTTGGTCTTTATTATCAACCTATTTAAAATTAACATCAAATCAAATGAGAAATGTCATCTACCTACTGTATGATATCCACCAGTAGGCACCAGATGACATGTTACATGGAATCTCAATTTCGTATATAACTAGCATACGTCAAAGATTAAAATTAGCCGGTCAGCTGAAGAAACCATACGAACATCGCGTAGTTGGTCGGAGACCTGACATAGCGACTTGTCGTTGTGAGCAAGCTACGTATTGTTGAGTGAACAGTTGGACAAATTGACGCTTCGAGACCGGTCGTGGCCGTATCTGCAGATCAACCATAGCCATTTTCAATGACGCGCACAAGGTCTTTGACTAGGGAATGTACAAAATCGAAAATTTCTTCTTCAATACGGGTTCGTAATGAGTCCTGACGATATGCATTTGCAGAATTTTAGCATCTATGAAGTGCGCGCCACTGGCTATTGCGACCATCGCTTAATGCGTCAGATACTTAAATTAAAACCACCGCGAAAAATAGCAGGCAGTCACAGATTGCTATCTGAGTTCTATGAACTTATAATCTCTGTAATGTTACAGAGAACGGAAAACACATAATTCAGAACGGGAATTCTTTCTATCTATGCGGGCTCTAAAAAACTGTCGAATTCTAAAAATCTATGTGAACTGTCATTAAATATTTTAAATAATTTAAATTATAACGTGTTGTAATAGTGATTGCAAACACAACGTACCTAAATCTATTGTTATAACATTCAATTGAAACTGTAGAACAGTGAACCTGATATTTAAATTATTTCTATAAGGCCCGCGCAAACTGGTGGAATAAACTATGGAGGATACTTTTTAAAAAAATTCTCTGAGGTACTGCTAGAATCTGCCATTTTACTATAGCTTGGCAACTTCGTTCGTAACACTCCCGATGGTCCGCGCGGGCCGGGGGGCGTGTACCGATGAATGAAAAACCCACCACTGATGCACCTCACTTCCCCGCACGCACGATTTCACACCCGCGCAGTGTTTCCCCCCGTCGCCCGCATATCATGTGAGTGTCATTAACGAACTTGCCAGACTACAAAGCATCCGATTTTATTACTCCACTAGACTACGCAGTCGAAAAACTGGCGTAAACTGGGTCATATCATCGCACACTGCCTCAGTATCTTTCATTGAGCTAATAGTCTAAGAGTCGTATTAGAAACGACCTTCACCCATCCATTTATTGGATAAAAAATATTTTATATCAAAATTAGTATGTTAAAAAACGTGTTGCCTCAAAACCTCCTCGCCAAACAGTCGTTAACGATAGTTCATAATGTAGATTTTTGGGAAACTTTTTGCAATGTATTATTTAACGTACTATAAATATAAAGCACTTTTCATCCACTAAACAGATAGGTGAAGGTTATTTTCTACGTACGATGTTCCTGAGAAAACTGCATTGTAATAGTTTTCAGGTCGATCATAAGTATTATTCATTAATTGATGAATTTTAAATCCTCTGTTTTCCCATCCCCAGTTTGCGCTGACCAAATTCACCAATCTAAAAAAAAATTGACAATCGATGATATAAAACTGTTACATTTGAAACAGTTTTAATTATACAGTGTATAAAGTAATCGCATTGGCAGATTTATAAAGATTTTTTTATACTTTTTGATATATTCCTTACAATAATTATGGACAGAGTCTTTAAAAACAAAACTATATCAATATCACATACATTTAATTCGTCGTTTAATTATAAACAACGCTGATAACTTACATTCATGTCTTGTGTCAAAAACAATTCCATTATAATTATAGAATAGTTCCATTAAAGCAATGTGTCAATTCGTCAAAATGTGGAACAAAATTGTTCTGACACAAGTTTAATAAAATGGCAACATTTAAGGTCATTTTGAATACAGATAGAAATAAGATTTGATGATAATAATTTGTATACAAATTCCGTTATATACAAAACTTATACAGTAATACAATTAAACATAGGACAAGAGTTGCCCTTCTTTAATCAGAATTGATAAAGGGATGTCGGTTTAGTTTTGTATACACCAGAATTATTTATACTATTATTTAGTAATAGTACCAACATTTATTAAAATAATTGTTCATCGTGTTAATAAAAAAAAACAAAATGGCGTCATCTCTCATTGGAGATATTATAAAACTTATAAATTATATTACAAAATGAAGGAACGCTATTTACAAGAGGCCGTCACGGTGCGACACCGTTTATTCCTAGCTATACATTTACAATATACAAATTGAGATGTGCAACACTGATAATAGTCTAAGAGCCGGCATTAGAAATGTATACCCTCATCTGTTATTCATTAGTGCTATGAAATAAATGATAGATAATGTTCACAGTGACACATTGCAAGTAGGTTGCCTAGTTAAAATGCAGCAAAACATATTTTTCATACAAAATTTAGGAAACCATGAACTAGATTAAAATCAATTTAATACAGTAAAATTAAACATAACATAACCTTTCATTTGACATATAAATAACACTACTTAACTGTTTATATCTGGCAACCCCACAGTTGCAGTGAGAAAGCAAGCAACCTTAATTTTTCAATTCTATTAACTAGTGCACGATTCTTTTTAATTAACCAATGAGTGAAAGAAATTAAATAAATTAAAATATGCATTTTTAATCGCAATTTACGGCAACCTATGTGCAATGTGTCAATGTGAATATTTTCTATCATTTATTTTTTATCCCAATTAAATAACAGATGAGGGTATATTTTTCTCATGCCGGATCTCGTACTACAAAGCATAGTCACACGCCGGCGTATGCCGTTTGTTAAAAGCTTAAGTCTTCTGTCGCCGAGGACAGGTTTATGGTGAATCAAGTTTGCGAGGGTCCATCTTCCAAAGGTCTAAACCTCACGAAACCGTCCTGCGCTACCAGCATACTGCCCCCGGTTTCATTGGGATTGATTTCATCCTGAGGTTGGGAGTACGACGCCTCGTAACTACAATTCCTAGGCGCTGGTTGAGGAGTCCCCAAAGCGCAGGGGTAGTTCCTCTCATTGGGGTCCTCTGTGAAGCCGTACAAGTCAGTCGACTTCGGCCTATCTGCGAACCCGTTGCCCTTGCCACGCTTTTGACTTCCACTCGAGTTCACCATTGACGTGGAAGGAGAATTCCGACGCTGTGAGGTCCTGACCTGACAGGGACCGTCGTAACTTCTGTTGGGATTCAGAGTCTGTATGCCAGTGGCGTGGTAGGAGGAATTCTCGGCGTTGTAATTGCCGTATTCATCGGGCACATGCGGCTGGTGGTAATGGTGACTCATTGACGGATCGTAGCCCATCGTCATGCAGTTTTGGACGTTTTTGTTCTTCGCCCTGTGCTTCTTTCGAGGATTGCTATTCGTTCGTGACGACACACGGTCGTAGGACATGTGCTTGAAGTTGTGCGAACTCCGATTTGAACCACCGTTGTAGTTCTGGTTTTTAATGTCACGGATGAAGTCGCTGTTGCTGCCATATTGGATGACGTTGTATTCGTGGTCCAAAGGATCGTCGCCTTGCAATGATTGCATGGCGGGATCGCAGTTGGAGTAGTGATCGTCTGAGGCGGATTCGATGCCGTTGTAAGCGTGGTTGGGATGATGTTTGATCAAATGGTTGTTTACGCCTTGGCTTGAAGTAGCATTACTCGATTCCGTGGAACTACTGTGGCCTGCGTTAGCGATGGAACTGTGGCCGGAATAGTTTTCGGTTCCCGAATTATTGTCACACGTCCCAGCCAACGTGTTCAGCTGAAACCTCTGATGATCCACCGGCCCGCTGCAGCATTGCTCTGGTATGCTGGGATGATGGCCGGCCGTCTCGTATATAGGTTTCCCAGTTCTTAGGGTGTAAGTGTGAAGATTGGTATTGGTGTTGCAAATAGCTGGATAGTCGGATTCAAATTGCTCATTACTGGACCCAGCAGCGCAAGGGAAAAGACCTAATCCAGATATTTTCTGACCATCAGTCTTCTCGTGTTGTAAAGAAGCCACGATACCGACTTTGAGGCTTATCACCCACGAAATGAGAGCCACCACGCTGATCTCAATCAGTCGCAACGAAAATTGATAGCCCCATTGCAACCAGTCGAATTTAGTCATGTTGACCTGATTGATTCCAAAGATGCCATAAATTTGTAGTGTCGCCATTAAAACGAATAGCAACGCCGTCGCTAGATTTATATGGATAGCTTGATATAAATTCTGGAAGCCATGAATGTACGTGTGGCTTTTCTTCTGTAACACGACTTTGAGCATTTTATACACGTAGAGGTAGCAGAGCCCGAGCGTCAGGCACGCCATGATGAATATAATTTGACAAGTTAGACCTAGTACCCTTTTTTCGACTCCCTGCGAAGTCCTAATAATTGTATTACTATTTTCGAGGATATGCAACATCACACATGACAAAAGGTGCAAGCTACCACCTATTATGATCGTTCTAGAACGAAATAGAAACGCACAACAGGTGGTCTTAAAATTAATGCTATTCGTGAGTAGAAACAGTATCGTAGAAGCGAAAGCTATGCTCAAGAATATCTCCGGTACGTGGAGGAGTATCTCGCTAATAAACACTGGCAGTGAATTGTTGATATTGTACGGATCATAGCACATGTAGAATATTCTCATAAGACAAACGAACACTAGGATTAGATGGAGAATGATGAAGTAGTACTGCGTGAAGAGATGAGTGAACTTATTGTATCTAATTATCTTGAAAATGGAGAAAACGGCCAAAAGAGTGAACATGCCGGTTGCTGAATAAATATGAACGTTCCACGCAAACGGCCAGGTCACTCCTGGTCTTTGGACAGGGCCGTTGTTTTTCGGGTCGTGTTTGAGAATTTTCTTGTCAGAATTGACGTTAGCTAAATTATGATATCTCTCTGTGGACATTTCTGGATCGCTCAATTCGAATCCGACTGTTGTCGCGGGCATGTATTCATCTCTTCTGCTGTCGTTTCTGTCTGGCTGTTTGTTTGTAGCGTACTGAAGGTTTCTTCTAGTGTTCGTCTCACCATTTTGATCTATAATGAGAGGCCTATCTAAATTGTTCATTTCGGGGTCCAAAACTGCAAGAGCGCCTTCCGTGGAAGTGTCCCTATTAGAATCACTGAGAGTAACACCAGCGTCTTTTGTCACGTAAATATCACTTTTTGAAGTCTTCTCAGGGTTGTGTTGTGGTTTGGCGGTGACAGTCCTGAGGAGGACGTCAGGGATGTCTTCCTTTCTGCCGTTGGAGCCGGAGAGTATCCTCGATATGGTGGGTATGTTCAGAGAGTTTGGCACGAAGTCTGTGAAGTTGGCTTGATCTGTACCGTGCTTGTCGTCTAGTTCGTCGGGCTGTAAATTAAAGAAATGAAAAGTATTAGCGTACGCGTACATATTAAATGTATATCCATACTTTTTATAAATGCGAAATTGTGTTTTTTATTAAACTTTCCTGCCCAAACAACTTAATCGATTTTAAACATTGTTTCACTAATGCAAAGCTCAGGCAGTAACATAAGGTATATTTTATACTAGCGGACGCCCACGACTTCGTTCGCGTGAAAGTCGATGTAAACTTTCAACTACCCCTACCTTATCTACAATACCCTACCCATTAAAGCTACACACGCGACGGAAGCTTAAAAGCTGGAGTAACTTCTCCCGTTTTCTCAACATTTCCCTTCACTGCTTGATCGTAGTGTGATGAAAAGTATACTATAACCTGCCCAGGAGTATGAAGAACAATTGTACCAAGTTTCGTTAAAATCCGTTGAGTAGTTTTTGTTTCTATAACGAACATACAGATAGACAGACAAAAAATTTACTGATTGCGTTTTTGGCATTAATATCGATCACTAATCACCCCTGAGAGTTATTTGGGAAATATACTTCATGTACAGAATTGGCCTCTCTTCTGATTTATTGTAAGTATAGATTTAACTTAACTCTAACGATAAAATTTATTAACATAAATCCCAGTTCAAAAATATAGTAGTTCTCTCTGACTGAAAGATTTAGATTATACCGTATCAGATAAAGATGAAATTTGGCAGCACTTCCAACATATTGGCAATTTTAGTCACAATTCAGCATATTGTATCTTTGTCAATAAAAATTTTTAAGGGGCCTTTTTGTTTGAAATTCAAGCATTTTTGGACACAAGTTGGCAATTGTTACCATTGGGGCGACCAATCCAGCAGTAAAATTTTCGAGACAATTATTCCATATTTATTTTATTTAAAAAATTGGGATATTCCCACCTAGTAGCTATTTATTGCTGTTGTTACTCTCATCTATTATATTTTTCAAGGCAGTTGTTTTAATAATTATATTGTATGTAATAAAAAACGAACTGTTGAGGCGTGAAAATATTATAAAAAAGATTACGAAATTATACATAAGCATTACGTTTTGATTACACAAATACCTCTTACATCATGATATCACGAAGAAGCGTGGCAGTTACGAGTATAATTTGTCTACATTTATCATCTCAGTTGCTGATTCTGAACTCACGATTTTTGAAATCTCTGACATGTTGTGTAATATGGGAATCTAGTAGGATCACTGGTAGCGCAGTAATAGCATCCTGGCTTTGGTCGTATTACTGAAACTACATTTTTTCTAAATTAATACAAACCTGGCAGCTAACAGTTAGTCATAGCCATGTCAATGTAATTTTAGTGGATGCTGTATTGAGGCATAGATTAGGTCGATTAAAGAAGCTAGATTCACCAGATGACTTCTTTGATAATAATGATGGTGATGATGATAATTGAAATTACGTTAGGCTGCATCGTTGCTTGTTATTTATGTTGAGATCACAGTGACACGGTAACTTGTCTTTACTAACTCTAAAGTTTTTAGGTAAGTAACTCTAAAGCTTTAGTTAAGTAACCCTAAAGTTATAGGTAAGTACCTAACCCTAAAGTTTCATCATCAAACATCGATTTCCACCTGTTTGCCTTATATAGTTTACTTTTAGCACAATGATCGCTTAGTTAAAGGGTAAAAGGTTAATATATTTTTATCTGAACTTTTATGTTCAATTAATGAAAATATATCATTATATTTCAGTATTAATAATGACTCGATAATAAATACAACCCTCTAAAATGATTCTATCCTAACTACAATTTCAAATTGCTGGTCACCCTATTTTAAAATAAAAATCTATCAAAGGATACTGTACCTTATAGCTAGGAGTGTTGAGTGCCTTTTTCTTCTGCGGCTCGAGTCCGATGGGCGGCAGAGGGGGTGCGGGCGGCGGGGCAGGCACTTGCGGGGAGGAGGTTTCCTGTAAATTGGGAAATTCGCTGTTTGAGTGGACTTCGGAAAGACAATTGGACATGTCCGTCGTGTTAGTTTTGTACGGGAGTTTTAAAATTCTGTTTTCACACGAATTGTGGCTCGTTTGGCTGTTAGACTAAAAATCTGATTAAATTATACGAATATTATAAAGCTAAAGAGTTTGTTTGTTTGCTTGAACGCGCTAATCTAAGGAACTGCTGGTCCGATTTGAATTCTGTAAGTGTTAGATGAGCAGTGATAGCCCAGTGGATATGACCTCTGCCTCCGATTCCGGAGGGTGTGGGTTCGAATCCGGTCCGGGGCATGCACCTCCAACTTTTCAGTTGTGTGCATTTTAAGAAATTAAATATCACGTGTCTCAATCGGTGAAGGAAAACATCGTGAGGAAACCTGCATACCAGAGAATTATCTTCATTGTCTGCGTGTGTGAAGTCTGCCAATCCGCATTGGGCCAGCGTGGTGGACTATTGGACTAACCCCTCTCATTCTGAGAGGAGACTCGAGCTCAGCAGTGAGCCGAATATGGGTTGATGACGACGAAGTCTTAGATAGCCCATTTATCGAGGAAGGCTATAGGCTATATATTATGACGCTAAGACAAATAGGAGCGGAGTACCAATGAAGAATGTTTCAAAATCGGTGAATTATCCCTGTTGAGAGCTGCGTAAACGGTTAAAGTTTTGCAAAAATTATGGATGATAGTCTTTACTAATATTATACAGAGGATGATTTGATTGCTTGTTTGTATGTTTTGAATAGGCTCTGAAACTGCTGAAGCCATTTGAAAAATTCTTTCACTGTTGGGAAGCTATAATATCCCAGTATTCTTACGGGAACGGGAACCAAGCGAAAACCTGCATACCAGATAATTTTCTTAATTCTCTACGTGTGTGAGGTCTGCCAATACGCATTGGGCCAGCGTGGTGAACTATTGGCCTAGCCCCTCTCATTCTGAGAGGAGACTCGAGCTCAGCAGTGAGCCGAATATGGGTTGATGACGACGACGATCCGAATGTATCATAAAAATCAATATATTCAAACCTAGTCATCATCCCCATTATTAACCATCCCCTCAGTTTCGCCGCACTAGTAACATGTCTACAGTATAAAATCTTTGATAATCTTACCTGTCCAGGGGGTCTGATGGGTATCCTCTCGTGTCCAGGTCCGAGGGAGGGAGGGGGGATCGGCCGCCGGTTGAGGTAGCTGTTCCCATCTGTGTTAGTGCCTGGAATTATACATGTCCCTTGCTTATCAATATGATTAAAATATACTCAGAGGCACAATTATCCGCCCACTGTAATATGACGCGAGTATATTAAAGTGGGCGGATTGTGCCTCTGATTACAGTTTAGAAAATGCAAAAATGTAAGCCTTCTTTTAATATTAATTAAATATTAAATTAATATTAATTAAATATATACTATTAATTATCACGGTCATATAAATATTCAAATTAGACCGTGATTTTTTTTTTCTCTACAAGTTAGCCCTTGATTACAGTCCTACCTAATGGTAAGTGATGATGCAATCTAAGATAGACGCGGGCTAACTTGTTAGGAGGAGGATGAAAATTACTCGCGATAAAATTCATGAGCTAAAATGATGAAATGATGAGATGAATGAACTCTTGATCAGACAATAATAACATCGCTACGTGGTTGATACGCAGGGGACCCGCACCAAACTTTTCGTTTTAAAGTTTTCATAACAGCTGTAGTGTGGTCTTTTCGCTTCCGGCGTTTGTTTCCTGCACACAATCCAAACACCTTCAAGGCAAGAATGAATAGGCAATTTCTAGACAAGCGCAAGTATATTGACCATAAAGAACTGGACAAGTGCGAGTCGGATTCGCCCACCGCACATTCCGTACAAATCAATCTTCGTCATAAATTAAAAATATAATTAAAATTATGTTTAAGCTTGTGCCAATAATGTCCCATAAATACTTTGCAGGATTTTTGTAAGTTGACAAATGTTTTTTCTGTAAGTTTTTAGATTTTACCCAATACCTACTTGCAGTTTAAGAGAATATAAATTTTGAAGTTAAAATTGGCAAGTAAAATCGAATAAGTAAAGATTCTACAAATTTTAATCCTCGCTCCGACCAGCTTGTCAAAACATACGTTTTTTTAAGGCTTAGACGTCTGTATCTTTTTTTTTTTTTTAATTAATAGAAGAGCTATACAGACAGACGGTTAACAAAGTGATACTTTAAGGGTTCCGTTTCTTCCTATTGAGGTACGAAATCCTAAAAAGAATGAATCGTGTCGGAGTGCCGGCTTATCTACGAAGGAGTTATTCGGGCGGTAGCGGCGACGTAAAGAGGGCGCAACTTGATACTACTTCTACTGCTGTTGGTATTTCTATCAATGAATGTTCACCTTTAAGTGTCGACTTATCGGCGAAGGCGCGAAGAAGTCATGGCCGAGCGGTACCGCGGCCAACTCCAGCTAACAATGTGTCACGGTGTAGTGAGAGCGTCATGATACTATTGCTATGCTCACCTCTCTACTGCTATTGCTATCAACGAATGCTCATTGCTTGCATGCTTATCGGTGAAGAAGTTACGGTATTCGGGTGGCAGTGGTGGCGTGAAGAAGGCGCATCTTGATACTACTGCTGTTGTTATTTCTATCAACGAATGCTTTAAGTGTCGACTTATCGGCAAAGGCGCGAAGAAGTCACGGCCGAGCGGCACCACTCCAGCCAACAATGTGTCACAGAGTCGTGGGAGCGCCCTGATAACGTTGCTACTGATATTGCTATTATTGAATACTACTCACCTCTGAGGGTCAGTTTATCGGCATCACACTCACGCGGGCTAGCAATGTGGTGTCAGCGGGTTGTGAGAACGACTTCATACTATTGCTATCGCTATCAATGAATGAACCTTTGAGTGCCGGCTTATCGGTGAAAGAGTTACGGTGGCAGCGGTGGCGTGGTTGATTCTGCTGTTGTTATTTCTATCAATAAATGCTAACACTTTAAGTGTCGACTTATCGGCAAAGGCGCGAAGAAGCCGCGGTCGAGCGGTACCGCGGCACCACTCCAGCTAACAATGCGTCACAGTGTAGTGGGAGCGCCATGATACCGTTTCTACTGATATTGCTATGAATGAATGCTTACCTCTGAGGGTCAGTTTATTGGCATTCACGCGGGCTAGCAATGTGGTGTCAGCGTGGTGTGAGAGCGACCTGATACTATTGCTACTGCTAATGCTATTGCTATCAATGAATGCTCATCGCTTGCATGCTTATCGGTGAAGAAGTTACGGTATTCGGGTGGCAGCGGTGGCGTGAATAAGGCGCAACTTGATACTGCTGTTGTTATTTCTATCAATAAATGCTAACCCTATAAGTGTCGACTTATCGGCGAAAGCGCAAAGAAGGCACGGCCTAACTGTACCGCGGTACTGCAGTCTCTCCAGCCAACAATGTGTCACAATGTAGTGAGAGCGACCTGATACTGTTGCTACTGCTATTTCTATGAATGAATGCTCACCTCTGAGGGTCAGTATACTATTGCTAATGCTGCTGCTGCTGCTATTGCTATTGCTATCATTGAATACTCACCTCTGAGTGTCGGCTTATCGGCGAAGGGGTTGCGGTACTCGGGCGGCAGCGGCGGCGTGAAGAAGGCGCGTCCGGGCGGCGCGTACGACGGCACGGCTCCCACTCCAGCCAGTAATGCGGCACCGTGGTGTGCGGGCGGCCTAATAAAAGAAATATATAATAACCAATGTTGATGTAACATAATACCTAAAAAACCAGTTTACAAATTTAAAAACAGCGCATTCAAATCGTTTCACCCGTTTAAGAGCTACGGGGCCATAGACTGACACAGCGTCGAGGGTTGAAAAAAACGAACAAACTAGTCTTAATAACTAAATAATTTCACCCATTCATCATCGTTATCAACCACAACGTCCACTGCTAAAAATAGGCCTCTCTTAAAGAATTCCTAACACGAGGGTATTGAGCTGCCTGTATCAAGTAACCCATTAGTAGATTAAAAAAAATCATATAATAAATTATTATCAACAAGTAATTTCCTTGCTTGATAAAGATATTCTGCCGTCAATCACTGTACAGCAACGTCTAAGAATATCAAAGTCTCAAGGAACTTAGGTATTATCCATGGTGATAAGACATTCCGCGCTTGGGATTTCTCAAAACTGACGGTATTTTACAATTCTGGGTGCGTCGCTTACAGCTAACAGTGATGCCGTGTGACTGTTGTAGTCTAAGAGCTCTGGTAGATACATCATTTGACTCGCATAAATAAATCGCTTTGTAATGGATCTTGACTAAGTTTCACTATCGATTATATTTTGGGAGGGTAAATCGCTTTGTAACGTAACGCGTAACGGCACCACTTTGTCTGGCTTACCCTTCTCTCACTCATATGACAGAATTTGTTTTTATGGTTAATTTGAGGAGGCCAATACATAATGTTTAAAAAGACGGGTAAAATGTTTTGTTTTATAAATCGCAATTCACACATGGCAGAAGTGAAAATTTCGAAAGCTAGGAAGCATGGCATATAACAATAAAATATTGCAAATATAAATAGCGTGTTATGTGTTCTATCTCATTCTCTCGCCAACTTAATCCTATGTCACCTCTTTGTCGTGACGCATTTTCGTTTCATCGATGATTCAGTTTTAAATTCACAAATTCATTCTCGTTTCCAAAGTTACATTTCAAAAATATATAAATACGCATTATTTGACGGCCATCTCTTAGACTATTATTGTAATACGTTTCGCATTCACTGCGAGCTAGCGATTTACGGCCCGACATTGCATTGTTGAATTGAATATGCTTCGCCTTTAGCGTTTATTGTTTATAATTCGTGTTTGTTTGTTGCTAACTTGTTTATTTGTGTTTACAATTCAATATGACGTTGTAAAGATACGTTTTATGTTCGTTCATTCATTGACATCACAATGTATTATTGTAAGGAATGTTTTTTTTATCAATATTTTACATTAAAGACAAACTGTTACATTGTGCCATTTTAGGCACATACCAGCTGGTCTTGTTTTTATTGTGTTTCAGAATAGTTTTGAGACCAGAAGTTTTTTGGATAATATAGCTTGACTGCCTCGTTAATTAGTCAATGTGGGTTCGAATCACGAGGACCTGGGTTCGAATCTTTGAATATTAAACTTTCCTTTCTTTTTTATTTAATAAAAATACTCAGCCCAGAGTTGGTAGTGTTACACTCCCGCCTTGAAAAGTACGTTAACGGCAAGCGTCCACAGATCCGTATCGTACGCATCGGACGCATCGTATCAAACTGATTAGTATTCTTTGTATAGAAAGTCATACAAATGCGTCCACTGATCCTGCGGATCGCATCGAACATTTAATGCGAGGCGTCCGATATGTACGATGCAGATCAGTGGACGCCTATCATAAGTTGTCGGTTTTAACTATTTTCATTACCATCTGCTATTAGGAACTATCGAAATTTCGATTTTTTTTTTAATTTTTATGATTTTTTGTGAATCACCGTTAAGTACCGTAAAAAGTAAACAAAAGAAGTAAGGTAAATAAAGAGACATAATGAGTGTTCACGTAACATTCGTGATCACGAGTCGTGTTGATTTCTCGTCGGGTCTAAAAATCACGTTTTCGCGACGTTTCGCAAATTAAATGACAAATTGCGAAATTGACCAAACGTGGGACAGAACAAAACAAGATGTAGAAATATTTGGGTTCCGTGTCTAAAGGAGATCGACCATTTATGGCCCAGCACGTTACAGAAAAAAAAATAACGGATAATTCTTCATTTAATCATAAATTAAAATCACCAAAAATAATTCGAATTTATAGTTGCTAATATTTTTTGGAAATGTGTGTGTTTTTGTAATCGTGCATTTTTTACTGTAGATAATTGCCCATATCTTGATGAACTTTCAATAAAACTGAAATTAGACCTGTCTAAAACTGATATTATTATTTATTAAATGATACTAATTTGGACATTGTAACGGTTCATACATTAAATTTGAACCCATTAATGTTAGTATGAAATAATAATGAAATTAACATATTCACGCTTCATCATCATCAACGACCCATATTTGGCACACTATTGAGCACGACTCTCCTATCAAAATAGGAAGGGTTAGGCCAATAGTCCACCACGCTGGCCCAATGCGGATTAACAGACTTCACACACGCAGAGAAATAAGAAAAGTCTCAGATATGCAGGTTTTTTTACGATGTTTTTTCTTAATAAGATGCACATAACTGGAAAGTTGGATGTGCATGCCCCGGACCGGATTCGAACCTACGCTCTCTGAATCGAAGACAGGTCTCTCACTCACTTTAACGTGTATTATGCTATAATTATGCGGTGAATTCAGTTCAGTGATTAGGGTAATGATTAATTACCAAGTATTGATTAGTATTATCTTCAGTAATTATTGAGTTCTCGCTGTAGAATAATAATTGGGACACTATCTGTTGTTTGTACAAACAAACTGTGATAATATACTGTGTATTGCGTCGAGACAAATATACCAATCTCATTATCTATACTAATATTATAAAGCTGAAGAGTTTGTTTATTTGATTGAACGTGTTAATCTCAGAAACTACTGGTCCGATTTGAAAAATTCTTTCAGTGTTATATAGCCCATTTATCGAGGAAGGATATAGGCTATATTTTGTCCCCGTCTTCCTAAGGGATCGGAAACCACGCAAACATTATTCATCAAGGAAGACTGTAGTACAGGTATTATTTGTTTATATAACTTCCGTTGTTACTACTATGCGATTGAATGAAATTAAGACAATTAGTCACCCTTGTTCGTCTCAGTTTTAACGCGTAAGTGACATATCCAATAGTATTATATCTTTGTTTAGAATCCTTTCTAAATACAATTCTCTAATTAAAACCGCATTCGCTATGCGGCCATTAAGAAAACGTTGAATGAAAGATGCTCAAGACGCAACAAAACGACACAAGTCGCATTCTAAGACTAGTTTTAAACAGATTTCTCCTGTACAACTTTAGCGAATGTCAGTGACCTGTTACCGACCAGTGTAACTGGGTCCGCGGTCACGTATAATGTTGAATGTAATCCGGGTTCACGTGAATGGTGGGTGATCTAAAAATTGGCATAGTGCCCGCCACGCAGCTCCGTTCGCCGTATTCGCGCCGCGTTAACCGCATTTTAATGAATTCCGCGCGATGTCTGTATGTATATTTGTGTTTTAACTTGTAAAGCTGATGTCACACTGCCTGAATTATCATTTTTTTTTTATTCTGTACAAGTTAGCCCTTGACTACAATCTCACCTTATGGTAAGTGATGATGCAATCTTAGATGGAAGTGGATTAACTTGTTAGGAGGAGGATGAAAATCAACACTCCTTTCGGTTTCTAAACAACATCGTACTGGAACGCTAAATCGCTTGGCGGTACGTCTTTGCCGGTAGGGTGGTAAATAACCACAGCCGAAGCCTCCCAGACTACTGGACTGACTAATTACGAAAACCTCAATCGGCCCAGTAGCGGATCGAATCCTGGACCTCCGCCTTGTAAATCCACTGCGCATACCACTGCGCGACGGAGGTATGATGTGTTTCTATGAAATGTGCATACATTGCACAAAAAAAAAAATTAATGTACTCTCTCCCTAAGAACTAGTCTTTAATAGAGTGATGCGTCACTTGCAAACTGGAATTGCAAACGGAATAATAAATACAACTTTTAGTTTTCTCTCTCGATTGGATTTTCTCACGATTTCTTTATTTATTTAGCCTTAATTGCAAATAAATTTTATTTTTGGATTTAAAATAAATTCAACAACGTTCAATTCATCACAACCCATGTTCGGCTCACTGTTGAGCACGAATCTCACCTCCAAATGAGAGGTGACATTCGTGCTCAACAGTGAGCCGAACATGGGTTGTGCACGTTTGAAGCACGTTATGCCACTGCGCACTGGGTTATGCCACACATCGCAGGGTATTGTCCTGGAGGTCATGGTGTACTGGAGATATTGTGATGTGTGGCATAATTTTAAAATAAACGCATTTTTCTTTCTTTCTTTCACGTGATATTTGAGGTTAGGTAGCTAATAGTCCACCACGCTGGCCCAAGCTTGGCAGACTTCACACATGTAGAGAATCAAGAAAATTCTCAGGTAGATTTCTTCACGATGTTTTTCCTTCACCGTTTAATTTCCTAAAATGCACACAACTGACCGGATTCGAACCCACGCCCTCCGGAATCGGAGGCAGAGGTCATATCCAATGGGCTATAAGGGCACATGGTTCATATACCTACTTCCAATAATTTCTTTAATCCTTTTATGAACTAGGATATTATTATGAGAAACTTTCACTTACGTTGCACAAGTATGAATTAGATAATTTCTTAATTAGCGAGCGCGCATGCAAAACCGACAAAATTACTAGAGCGTGTGTGCATTGTAATTTTGTAATATGTCGTATGGACAGACATATAATTGTTATGTATGCATAAACATACGACACAAATCGAATAATGTTATTTTGTTATAGTAAAACAATGATAATTTTATACTATAGATCGGTTACGTTCCTACAAAATCACCGCAAAAAGTAATCCCAATAAGAAATTAAATATCACGTGTCTCAAAAAACGATGAAGGAAAACATCGTGAGGAAACCTGCATACCAGAGAATTTTCTTTATTCTCTGCGTGGTGGACTATTGGCCTAACCCCTCTCATTCTGAGAGGAGACTCGAGCTCAGCAGTGAGCCGAATATGGGTTGAGAATGACTAGCGGACGTCCGCGGCGTTGTCCGCATGAAATTAAGTGTTTCATAAATCCCGCGCGAACTACAGAGTTTTCATGTAATAACTAATTTATTAATTTTGTTATTATTTGAAATTTTATAAACTGAATATTATATGAAAATTAATATAAAAAATTACATTTAGAGATAAACATACCTAATAATCGCGACTACATAGCCAATTATATAAATAATAATAGACTTAAATAAATATACATCACTATCTAGCCCCAAAGTAAGCATACAGAGTAGCTTGTGTTATGGGTGCTATGATAGTTGATATTATATTATAATATTAATATACATTTATATATATATATATATATAATATATATATATATATATATATATATATATATATATATATATATATATATATACTTATATAATGTATAAATACACACAGACACTTAAAAACACCCATGCTCATCACACAAATATTTTCCAATTGTGGGAATCGAACCCTGGTCCTGGGTTCCAGATTGAGATTTTCTTAATTGGTCCAGGTTTGGCTGGTACGTGGCTTCGGCCGTGGCTAGTTACCACCCTACCGGCAAAGACGTACCGCCAAGCGATTTAGCGTTCCGGTACGATGCCGTGTAGAAACCGAAAGGGGTGTGAATTTTCATTCTCCTCCTAAAAAGTTAGGCCGCTTCCATCTAAGACTACATCATCACTTACCATCAGGTGAGATTGTAGACAAGGGCGAACTTGTAAAGAATAAAAAAATAACCCACAGCCATGAATGCAGAAAGCAGGGTCACTACCCACTGCGCCACGCGGCAAATTCGTAATAATATACAAATGGTTCGTAAATACTCGTAACACAATCTACAAATAAAATAATTTAATTGAATTGAAATAACATATTTTATTTCGCTAGCATAATTATGCAAATAAATTTATCCTTAACAAAAGAATTTTCAGGTATAAAATGAAAATTTCCAAACGATTTTGTCAACTAAATATTTTCATTGGGAGAGAAAGCAATGTGAGAACTACCTCACGAAATATTCTCCAAACAACTGGCAACCCGTTATTGCGTCGATCTATGAGGTCTATGACCGGCGGGAAAGTATTTTTTTTTATTACATTTCTAATTCTTTTTTCTTTATTCTTTCCCATAGGGAATAGGCAAAGGTATTATTACACCGTACAGCCATGTCTTCAGTTCATATCATTTAAATTCATATCAAATCCATGTATTTAAGTTCAATTTCACTATAGGCTAAACTATTACACGTTTAAGAATCAAAACAATGTGTAATTTGTTATCTAGTTCTGGCTGGCACGCTAAAACTCCCAATTTTTATTGTTCTTGGCAGTTTTACGTTCTAAAGTTTAGTTTTGCCGCTCACAGATAGATGGCGCTGCTTGAACTAAATAACGCCTTACTACGCCTTACTTAAGGCGTTATTTACAAGTAAATTAAAAAGTTTACAATTTATTTATTACAATTTTAACTACTACAAATAAAATTATGTAGAATATTTTAACATAGGCATAAAATTACTTTGAAAATTTAGTTTTTCTATCTGACGCTAGATGGCGTAAGTAGAAGGTATTATTAAGTATAGCTAATTTTTCAAGAATTGAATGAAATAAGAATGTTTGTTAATTATAATAAAGCTCAAAGAAGTCAGTATTTAACAGAATATTACATACTTAAAACATATTAAGGCAGCAATTACGTTCATAAATTTTGAAAACATAATCTTGCATACGGTAAAAACAGATTATTTAAAAACAATAGATAGATTATAAAAGGGTGAAATAAAATAACAATATACCTTCATCACATTGAAAAAGGGGTAGAATCGTACCGAAGACAGGGTTAGGTATTTGAATATAATAAATGAAGCTTGGGGGTGCATTGTTGCAATGCAAGTGTGGTTGCGAACAAAAGAGAATTTGATTAATAGTGGTCGCCCCGACCAGAGGTTGAATATTTTTGGAAAATATTCGTACAATTTATTTATTGTAGGTACCTTATTCAGTTTATTTGGGTTCTCGTAATGTGTAAATTATATCTTGGTTTTAAGGTTCTTATTAGTCCAGTAATTTTAGGCATCCTAAACTACAATCTGGGGAAATATTCTTACCGAGCGTTATGGGTATCAAATGGGGATGATGACTAGGTTTGAATATATTGATTTTTACGATACATTCGGAGAAATAAGGTCAATGTTAACTAATTTATACATTAAAAACAAAGATTGTACGGATATTTGCAAAATAAATAAGATTATAAAATTACAAAATGTATTAAAAATCTTTTATCGTAATTAGATGAAAATTCATACAGCTCATTTATTAAAAAATGTCACATTTAATGTAAGGAAGCTAAAATCCTTACATTAAATGTGACATTTTTTAATAAATGAATTATAAACATGAACGCACAAATAACAAAGATATTAGTAATTTTGTTAGAACGCCCATACAAATCTAACAATCATTATGTACCTACGACGTCATTAATTCGTACCATTTTGTATGGGGCGTATTTCAGGGTTCCGTGGCAGTGCCGCAAATCTGACTCTGTATATCCCTGTAGCTCCGAAAGTAATGATCGCAGATACCCTGTTACTTTTACAAAATAGCTTTACTATTAGCATACTCTTCATTTATATACAATTTAAAAAACTGTAATCATCCCTAATCATCAGGAGGATTTCAAAATGGTATATCATATGTGAGTGCATTCTAGTCGCTTTCTCAGCGCTTTAATGCGAAAACCGTTAATTTTACAGAAAAACTCCTTTTTTGTAGACAATTTTATGAGGAACACTTTTAATAATGCAAAAATAACAAAGATATTAGTAATTTTTTTTTATGTGTACTAGTGAATCAATAAATATTATTATTATTATTATTAATTTTGTTAGAACGCCCATACAAATCTAACGATCATTATGTACCTACGACGTCATTAATTCGTACCATTTTGTTTGGGGCCTTTTTCAGGGATCCGTGACAGTGCCGCAAATCTGACCCTTTAAATCCTTGTAGCTCCAAAAGTAATGATCGCAGATACCCTGTTTGTTACTTTTACAAAATAGCTTTACTATTAGCATACTCTTCATTTATATACAATTAAAAAAACTGTAATCATCCCTAATCATCAAGAGGATTTCAAAATGGTATATCATATGTGAGTGCATTCTAGTCGCTTTCTCAGCGCTTTAATGCGAAAACCGTTAATTTTACAGAAAAACTCCTTTTTTGTAGACAATTTTATGAGGAACAATTTTAATAATGACCTCTACTGACCTCCGAGAAATATGTATAACAATACGTATATTTTTTTTAAATATACTACGTGCTGCGTTCAGGTCCTGCGTATATACTAATAGTATAAAGCTGAAGAATTTGTTTGTTTAAACGCGCTAATCTCAGGAACTACTGGTCCGATTTGAAAAATTCTTTCACTATTAGATAGCCCATTTATCGAGGAAGGCTATATTTTATTTATTTATTTATTTATTTATTTATTATTATTAATTAGCACGGATAAATCCAGTTACACTAATTAAAAGAAATGTACATAAAAATTAAAAAGAACAAAACACCACAGTAAAAATAGACAAAAATAAGAAAAATTAAACATAAAAACTGATGTACAGAAAGCTTATTGACTATCTTAACTAAAATATCAATTACAATAATTATCAAATAAAATAAAAAAATATATTTAAATTACATCCTCTCGCAAAATTGCAAGATATCCCTGCACAATTTGGCCCAATTATCTGCAAAAATGTCACAGTCAGGAAACTCCGACAACAGGCCATTTAATGCGGTTAGTGTGCGTGGTACTGGGGAATTGGCGCGTGATACTGTCCGAGAAAAAGGAACGACCATCAATTTTCGGCGGCGAGGATTCAGGTTGTTTTTAGGAACAAATATTCGACACAAGTCATTAAGAAGCTCCGGACAGTCTATTCTGCCCCTAAAAACTTTGCATATAGTAATTAATTGTTCGTAAGCTCGCCTCGTCTCCAACGAGTTATAACCTAAGTGACCCAATAGGAACTTTGTGGGGTACAGAAAGGGATAATAACCTTGGAGACGCTTGTACAAATATCTAAGAAAAGCTTTTTGAACTTTCTCCAATACTAACGAATAGGTGCATTCATAGGGATTCCAAATACAGGCGCTAGTTTCCAGTTTACTACGAACTAGAGAATTGTATAAAAGTTTTATTGTGAGACTGTTTTGAAAGTCCCGAGTATTTCGCATAATGAATCCTAATCGTTTTGATGAATCAGAAGCGGTTGCTAAAATGTGGTCATGAAAAGTTAATTTGGGGTCGAAGATAACTCCCAAATCTTTAATATACGTTACTCTGGGGAGAAGAACTTTACCCATGTTATAAGAGAAGAACACGGGTTGCTTTATCCGTGCAAATGTCATGACTGAGCACTTTGTTGGATTGAAATCCATTTTATTATTCAGACTCCAATCCAATACGGCATCAAGTTCTCTCTGCAGAACAACACAATCATTCTCCGATTTTACTTCTAGATATAATTTCAAGTCATCCGCATATAAGAGACACTTTGCTCTACTAAGAACTGAAGGAAGATCATTGATCATAATTAGAAAAAGTAGAGGCCCCAATATAGAACCTTGACTGACACCGGAACGAGTGTGATATGATTCAGACTCATAAATACCGAGACGTACGAATTGCTTCCGATCCCGTAAATAATTAGCCATCAAATGTAAGATATTAGGAGCAAATCCTATTTTACTTAGCTTAATTAAGAGTATGTCATTGTTGACCCTATCAAAGGCCTTGCGAAAATCAAAGTAGAGTACATCAACCTGAGTACCACGGTCCAAACAAGTAGAAATATAGTCTACTAATATTAATAGATTAGTGGTAACTGATCGTTTACTTCTAAACCCATGCTGTTCACTACAAAGGTGTGTATTAATCTGACTATATATTAATTCATGAAGAATGCTCTCAAAAACTTTCGCCGGGGACGACAAAATAGCTATTGGGCGAAAATCTTCTACGCTGGTGGAATTACTGGCTTTTGGGATGGGCGTGACTCTTGATAGTTTCCAAATCGAGGGGTATATCCCAGTATTTATGGAGAGATTAAAAATATGGAAGAGTGGACATACAAAGTGGCCAAATTTTTTGAGAATTAAAGGTGGAGTTTGATCAGGTCCGATGGAGCTATTGAGCTTAAGTCTCTTGATACCTAGTTTAATGTGTGAAATACAAATATACGGTATGCTGATAAAATTACTGCTGGAATTATCAAGACTACTCGCTGTCACGCTATTCAGTTCAGGAATATCAGTAAGAAAGACACTACAAAAATATTTAGCAAAGGCTTCGGCTGCTTTTACTCCCACATAACTCTCACCATTATAGTCCACTGTTGGTTTAAAACCACCCTTAGATCGTAAACTGGAAACATAGAACCAGAATTTTCGCGGATCCCTTCTAAGATCACTCTCAATAGATTTTATATAAGTGTCATAAATAACTGGAATTCGTTCCTTCAAACTCAACCTCAAATCAGAAAATAGTTTATAGTCTGACGCAGTCTGAGACTTTTTCCATTTCTTATGTAACTGAATTTTGCGAGAGCAATCCTGAATTAAATCTTTGGTGAACCATACTGGATATTGGCTAACTTTATTTGGTCTCGATTTTTTAGGAATGCATCTATCAAAAATACTATAAAGGGTTTCATAGAAGTTATGAACAGCGGAGTCCACATCAGTAGAATTGTAGACGTCGCTCCAAGAAGTTTCAGATAGTAACTGTGATAACAGTTCAAAGTTGCATTTTCTGAAGTTCCAGTCTTTGGACCTGTTTATATTACTAGGCTCAGTCCGATCATACTGACGAAGGGTCTCAAAATTAAGCAATATATTAAGAGCTGGGTGATATGCATCGAGATTGACCATGCCTTCAGTAGAGTTTACCGACACTGTGACATTATACTTAATGGAATTCCTAACTAGTATAACATCCAACATTGAGCCATGTACATTTATAATATGGTTTTTTTCAGTAAAATCACAAAAAGACATAAAATAACAAAAATAATTCTGAATATTGAGGGAAGCGCTGTTCAGGTTTAGATCACCCACTATAAAAACACTACCATTCAAACTCTGTATGATTGACTCGACTTTACAAAACCAGGTCATGTATTCAGAATCATTTGCACTGGGTTTAATATACACAACACAAACGTAGATGGGGCGTTTGCGGATCGTAAATGTTACCCATAAATCCTCACCAGCATCAGTTTCGAAATCTTGCCGGCGACGCATTGTAATCCCATGACGAGCTAGGATCATCACTCCTCCACAAGGCGTGGGGCGATCTCTGCGAATTATACTCCAGTCTCCGCATGCAACTTCCGAATCCACAACCGAGCGATCTAGAAATGATTCGGTGACTGCAACGATATCTGATGGTGTTAGCAAGAGATTATTTCTCCATAGTTTTAGCTTTGTCTTAATTCCACGCACGTTTTGGTATAGGACGTCAAGGGTGACCATGGCCTTAGTGTTGGATAATTTGGGCTTAGTGTTGGTCACGAAAGGGCTGCTGAGACTGTGCCGTTGTGTTATGAACTGATTTGGGGGGTTTTCTATATTGAATCCAGGGCTTGATTTTAGCATTGAGCGGCCAGACATCTTGTGCGTAGCAGGTCTCATAGTACGCTTCAGGAACAGAAATTTTGTAAGATTTGTAATTCCCTCTTGGATTGAGCTCCTCCACCGAGCACGTGTCATCTGGACAGAGTTGCCGCAGGTACGCGAGAACCTCTTGGGCACCAGATTCCATATTCCAAAGGTGCAGGTATTTACATGGCACCACAGCTTTCAGAGATGTAACCGAGGGGCTCGCTGTACCACGAAGTGAGACTGGCCGAACACTTTTCCTTTTTCTGACGACTGTAGTCCATTCATCTATGTCATTCATATTGTTTCCTATGGACCGTTCTTCAGTGCTCGGAGGAATCGTTTTAAGAGGTTCAGCATTCTTATCCACACAGCGACCCACTTCAGCCCCAGGATAGACTTTAGTTGAGCGCTTCTGTTGGGCAGGTTCTAATATGACAGTGTCGAGACGAGAAACCTGTTCATTTAACACAGCATTCACAGCGGAGGGCTCTTTAGTAGACATAACGTCCGATAAAGTAACCTTCTGGACGTTCAATTTACTAAGTTGGTCCAATATATCTTTTTGAGAGTTACAGAGAAAATTAAAATTGTTTTGAAAAGCCGTGATTGTTGTTGTTGCTTGGTTGAGTTGGTCTCTGAGCATAGATACTTCTCCACGAAGACATTTAATTTCTAAGCATAAGTCACTCAATAACAAATCATCATTACTATCGCTAACCACTGGTCTTTTACGAAACGTAACATTCGTATCCCGGATTTTCCTATGGAGCCCGACCGGGGTATGGCTGTTGTCTCCGCCCTTCTTTGAAGAACAAGCACATTCAGGGCAAATCCAAACCGAAGAATCAACCGCCTCAACACCCGCCACTCCGCTACATAGGAGGTGATAATTTTTACAGCATTCCTTATTCATACACTGCATATATTCGTCCCTACCGCTCACTTCACCGCAACACGCAGCGCAATTCATTTTAAGTAGCAAACAATATGCGTTAACAAGCGGTATAAAAATCTGTCGCTAATAATTACGTAGGAACGTCTAATGAGTGACAAAGACAGTAGTCATGCGGGGTCAATGACCGCTAGGCAAGCCGCAGTGTTATCATTCAGCGGCGTGAGCGATGCAATTCATTCAAATTATTCATAAAAAATGTATAGTAACGCCATCTAGTGACAGTTGTTCTATTATTCTGATATTTACAATTAGAAATACATATAGCTTTTATATCATGTAGTTAAAGAAAACAACATGGTAATCTATGTATTTACTCACTGTCTTTCTATTTCAGTTATTAAAGTGCACAATTAGCTTTCAATATGCCAAAACACTCTGTTCACTTTTAAATTACAGAATGCTAGCCAACCGTTGTTACACTTTTTATTTCAAGTTTTCTAAGCTAGTTTTGATGGTGGCAGTTGGATAACAATATCACTTGCGTTTCAGGTCTTACTACACACTTCTGAGCACTTTTTATAATCGTAGCAATACTTTGAATATTTAAAACAAATAAAAAATACGGAGACGAACTTCTATGCTGCGCACACTAGCGCCATATGCGCCATAATATTCCCGTATTACTACGGGGACGGGAACCACGCGCGTGAAACCGCGGAGGCGTCTACTAGTATGCTAATATTGGCAAGTGTTCCATGAGGCAATAAGTTTTAGGACCTCTGACCTAAACGAACTTGACGAAGGAATAAAAGAAAAAGATCTCTGAGGGCTAGACACAGTTTTGAACAACCAATTTTAAAGAAGACTCGCTTGATACTTCCAGTTAATAACATTTTCTCCGCTCTTGTTGGGAATTTTCCGAGTTTTTCCACTGTAAGCTGTTTATAAATTTGAAGCTAGTGCACTTCTTGAAAAATTCAAAGTGTTTGAATAAAAAATGGAGCGCAATACACACCGCTGGGGGATGAAAGGGGATGAAACAGTGAAACTATAGTTTAAATTAATGACTTTCGTCGGTGTGGAAATATTCCTTTGGTTTTTCGGTTTTCTAAATTCACTACTTCCTTTTCATAGGCCGCGTTGCAAGAACCAGCTCATGAATAAGGACTCCGTATGGATAGACGAGCATACTCCGACGTTGTATCACGCCGTGTTTTCTAATTAACAACAACCAACTACCTATACCCTACCCATACCCTACCCCTCCCTAATCCCTACCCTACCCCTACCCATGCACGTGCATATAACATGTCTATAGTATATAATGTCGTTGGAAATAAAGGAATAAAGGAAATTCATTAGTTGCATTTTAATATATTAACCACAAAGTGTCCACGTAACCACGTTTTACAAAAACCTGTGTTTACGTCATACTTTTAGTTATACATGGGAACAGTTTTTAATTAAAAACCACGACCGGTAGCCGGTCTCGTAACTCACATGCCTGCAGCACATACGGCTTGACGTCCGGTAAAACTGATCGTGTGTTGGTCGCAATGGGCATGATGTCATGCACATATATGTTAAAAATGTTGAATATATTAACCCAACTTTCCACGTAACCAACGTAACAAAAACCGGTGTAGGAAATAGTAGTTGTTTTCGTAAAGAGTAGGGATTTAGAGAGGGGTAGCGATTGGTCTTCAGTACCCTCGTGGCGTTCTAGCCGTCCACAGTCCACATTTCTTGTTGTGTAAGTCACTCTCCCCGCTTATTCCAAGTACTATAGGTACCTGGGTAGAAAAGGGGAGTGTTTGTTAACCTTAAAGGACGTCCTTAACCCTACACACAACGTTCACAAGTGAGTGACTCCACTCGAGGTCATTCTCTGCCATTTTATATCGACAGGTCACATGATCAAGATCTGTCACTCGTAGAAATTGCTACTTGGCTACAGGGGTAACTACTACTTCTGAGTCTGCTAAAACCTGTGTATTATATATACTTGTTCATAGGTATACGTACATGGGAACAGTTTTTAATTAAACAGTAAAAACCACGACCGGCAGCCGGTCTCGTGATGTGCCATTCGTTTGCATAATCGCCGGCTAAAGCCTGACTCGACGGCACGAAAATGAACTTAGTGTGCTAATTCAGATTTCGTTTTTTACTTGTACCTAACTTGGTAATTAGGGGAACTATTAAATCATATGTTATGAGATATTCAAAACGATTGTTTGTAGTGTAATAGCTGACGGAATTAGAAATAAAAGCCGTGGAAGCCCAGTGGATATGACCTCTGCCTCCGATTCCGGAGGGTGGGTTTGAATCCGGGGCATGCAGCTCCAACTTTTCAGTTGCGTGCATTGTAAGAAATAAAATATCACGTGTCTCAAACAGTGAAGGAAAAACATCGTCAGGAAACCTGCATACCAGAGAATTTTCTTAATTCTCTGCGTGTGTGAAGTCTGCCTATCTGCATTGGGCCAGTGTGGTAGACTATTGGCCTAATCCCTCTCACTCTGAGAGGAGATTCAAGCTCAGCAGTGAGCCGAATGTGGGTTGATAATGATGATGATGACTAGAAAGAAATAAAAATAAAACATTTATTTTAAAGTTGTACCACACATTCAGAGTCACTCAGCGGACGATGGAGCGAGCTATGCTCGGAGTATCTCTGCGTGATCGAATCGAAAATGAGGAGATCCGCAGAAGAAATGCAAATGAATAAATTGATTGATTGATTGATTGATTGATTGATTGATTGGTTGATTGATTGACTGAAGAAATCACCGACATACTCGTAGCACATCGTAACATTATCTCGAAAGCAAATTATTGTTAAAGATTTCATGGAAATTACAATATTAGGTACTCCCATATCGAGCAAAAGTGGGTACAGGTCGAAGCCTGCAATGCCCCTCTCGAATTTACTTCCGCCTTCCAACCTTACATACATAGATGTTTTAAGTTTAATTGAACCATCATTAAAAGATTTCGATAATTAGAATGACGCCACAGAATCACTTACCATCGAATGATTGCAGTCAAGTGCTTGACTAAAAAAAAAATCAGTAATAACAAACCGGGTCGTCGAACAAGTTTCATCTTGAATAATGAATCCCGCTCCCGAGTCTCGACACAAGCTCAAACTTGTTCACAGTGATTGATTGAGTCCGCGGATTGATGGTGGGGGGATGACTGGTGAGTTTTTTTTTTACAAAAAATCCGAGATTCGAAAATTTGTTTATTAGGATAGGATAGGTGTGACCTATATTTTAACCTCAAACCGTTGGTTGCTGTAGGTTATACGTTTATACCGCCAAGCGATTTAGCGTTCCGGTACGTTATCGTGTAGGTAAAAACTGAAAGGGGTGTGGATTTTCATCCTCCTTCTAACAAGCTAGCCTGCTTCCATCTTAGATTGCATCATTACTTACCATCACGTGTCAAGGGCTAACTTCTAATGAAAAAAAAAACTGTTTATTGGATGGCTATCAGACCCGCCGTTTCACCCGTTAAAACATAACTTAAAACATTCGCAAATAACGTGGCTTGCTATTGGTAAAATAATTTTCAAAATCGGTTCAGTACATCCAGAAATTACCCCGTACAACCTCACAAACTACCTGTTTATAATATTAAGTATTAATAAGTGTTTAAAAAATAGTAAAAGTAAAATTTAAGTAAATATTATATTGTACTTGTTTGGTTTCTGTTTAACAAAATTGCATTTCTTAATTAGTTTACACCGCAACTAGATCCTAACGGCACTCAAATAAATCTTAATACATCCAATATAAAAAATCGAGTTAAATTTCTCCCAAAAATATATTAAATTTTATGAGCTCTGGGCCACGAGAACGGAAAAGACAAACAGCGGTAGCGGGGAGCAAAACCACAATATAATTATTATGACATGTGTTATCATAAGCGTCAATATGTTAAAAAGTTAAAATACCTAATTAATTATTATTAAAATTTCGTCGTTTGTATTCCTAATTTGATTGGCAAAAACCTCAAACGTAGTAGATTTCGCACTAAGTCCAATTACTTTATTTTTGCCACAGCAGTACCACGAAAATACTCGTAAAGTGTTATGGTAGGAGCCATATAAGTATAGGAGCCGTAGGGGTATGGTATGTTAAACCTGGATATAAAAACAAATAACCGCGCTCATGGCTCGAGAACATGGCTTTAGACTCATATACCAAGCACAACCAAGAGCATGCGCGTCTTACTAGAATTAAGTTTAAAACTCATATGGACACCGAGCTACGTCTCGTATGCTACAAGTGCGCGTAGAAGTATGGAGTTTTACAGCAAGTTTGATGAAAGTAGAATTTATATACTGAATGTATCGAGGCGATACCCAACCGCTCCGTGTTCCGCCGATAGATAGAAAAGAAAGAAAAAAAAACATTTGAAACAAACACACAATACACAGAAGAAAATATATTCATATTAAACAAAATCGAAAGACAATGTGTGGTACCAAAATGATCACCACTCAGCATGTTACGCTTGTGGTGGATCTACCAGCGCAGCGCTGGGTTGATGATGAGATGAGTTTTGAGCTTTAACACCTAGTCGCTTCGTCGCTTCGCTCAAACTGTTCCTCATATTCCAGTGGCCACCACTTTACCCGCAAGAAGTAATTATCGATCTACAATAAAGTAGGGATGAACTGACAATGATTTAACCGATATGGGACTCTATTGTAATAGTAATACGACCTTTATTTGCTTATCACGGATACCGTGTTGTGCGTAGGAAGATATACCCACGCGTCGCATCGAGCTTACAATATTAATATAGCTTCCTAATACTTGGGAATATGTGACCGTTTGGAGTAACCTAAAGCTAAAGCTAAACCTTTAGCTTTAGCTTTAGCTAAAAAAAAAGTAATGCTAACATTGCTTACATTGCTTAAGGCATCAACTTACCGTAATCCGACACTAAGAGTTCCTGTTCCCATGCGAATACGGGGATAAAATATAGCCTATGACACTCATAAATAACGTGGCTTTCTAGTGGTAAAAGAACAAAATCGGTGCAGTAGATCCAAACCCCATAAAACACCACAAACTTTACCTCTTTACTAAAGACGGTTTCACGTAATTCGGAAACCAAGGTGGCTGCTTTATGGAAAAACGAACCGCATTTAGTAAATCCACGGCAGCTAAAGAAATAAAATAACCTTCAGTTGCTCATCACGCTATTTTCCAAAAAAAACATCAAATACGTCTGAAAGTTGCTTCTCAATAAATCCGAATCCACTGAAGTACAAAACGCTGAAAACGGATACCTTCAGAGCAGCGGACGTGATCGTCCTTCAAAATACTTTTATAAAATACAGTTTTGCAACTCAAAAGCGATTCAATTACTGACATTAAATCCACATTCAGTCCGATGGCTTCGCGTATAAATTGAATCCAGTGTGGGAATCGATTTAGTTTCACTTTCAAATGGATCCAATGAAATAAAAAAAAACAATAACTGGTAACGAGTAACGTATAAATGTGTAACGATTAACGTCTTTGACGTGTCGTTGTCATTGTTTGATTAGACGCGTTTCAGGATATAAAATAACTATTAACAAATAACGATGAAACGGGTGACGATAACGAATAAATCATTGTCAGCGAAGACACGTTTTGAGATCATATTGATTCGATGAAATAAAATAACTGGTGTTATCGCCGCGTTGCAACGACCTGCGGTACGGACGGCTTCAGTGTGCTCGTGGCGTTCGAGCCGTCCACATCTCTATTTGTGTAATTCTTTATGGGTTACTTGGAATAGACGGGGAGAGTGACTTGAGTGGAAAAGGGGAGTGTTTGTTAACAGTCAAAAGATCCTTTAACCCTACAGACATCGTTCACAAGTGCGTGACTCCACTCAAGGTCATTCTCTGCCACTCAGGGTTTATTGGTAACATTCTTAGTGGGAATTGTTAGACCTGACAGACAACCGCTTCTGATGTGAAACTCCTTATACTCCGACATTGGTACGATGAAATGGATGTGGATAATGACAAGGATTAAATCATTGATTCATTGTAGTTAATGTTACCGAAGACACGTTTTAGTATCTCCAATGAAATAAAACATGTAGTAAATAATAACAATACCAATTAATTAAATTAATGTCGTTATTATTTGAGAAGACAAGTTTAACGATTTTATGAATCCAATGAAATAAAATAACTAGTAACGAATTACGATGAAATGGATAACGAGATTATTTATATCGAACACTTAGATCATTTTAGTTATTGTCTGCAAAGATATGTTTTACGATCTTATGAATGTAATGAAGTTAATTTCATCGCTTTTCGTTAGTAGTTATTGTTCCAACAATAACAGTTAAGAACGAATAATGATAAATGATAAAATCTAGCATGGTGGACTATTGGCCTAATAGTCTAGTAGATCTAATTCTGAGACTCCACGTCCATTAAAGGTTAACGACCAAGTCATTGTTACTGCTTGTGAAGATATGTTTTATGGTTTTGATATTTTATAAAGCACTCACTAAATTGGCGTTTTATATAGCACATAATATTTCCGAATAAGGTAAAACTCAACTCTATGCCGATGACGTTATAGGTTTTACTGTCATGGCAATAAAGGTAGGCCTGGGAACTCCCATTTGACGAAAATATGATAAAAAACAAGCAAAAATGGTCGAGCTCTAATATGGGATAATTGAAACATCTATAGCCGCACGCAAAACCGATTTCTGGCGTGGCGACGCGTCGCCACGCTATAAGATGGTGTAAATATACAGTAGTGTGTACGGTGTGGCGACGCGTCGCCATGCGGATTTGAAATAAATTCGTAAATTTTTGTATTTAATGAAAATAAATGTTTACTAATTTACTAATTGAAATAAATGTTTTTTTTATTTTATTTGATATTGATTTAAAATCGGTCCAATAGTTTCGGAGCCTATTCGTAACAAGCAAACAAAAAAATCAAATGATACCTCTTTTAAATATTTAGTCCACGAATTAGCACTTTAATCTCTATAGATCATTACTTTAGACTCGAAAGGATGCGACGCCGGAGTTTTTATGTTCACGAAAGGATTAAACGGTTCGGAAAGGATAAAACTTTTACGCCTCGCAAAGGATATTTAACTTTAAGAGGCACTAACCCCAATTTACGGTAATGATTTAATTTCTTCCCGGTATTACCGGCAGCCATTCCTGGGGGGTGGCTTTAAATGACGTAAATAAATAATGTTACAAAGGGTTGAACACTGACGAGCTTTTGAGATACTCGCTTTGTAATCTAGTCACAATAATATTTTTGTTAGACAAGCAAATGACCAGCTGGTCTATTTAATAATTCCATCGTTTTTAGGAAATGAAAGTCTTGGTTACACAGAGAGTTCGAACCCTTTTTGAGATACTCGCTTTGTAATCTAGTCACAATAATATTTTTGTTAGACAAGCAAATGACCAGCTGGTCTATTTAATAGCTCTATCGTTATTAGGATATGAACATCTTGATTAGTCAGAAAGTTTGTATCATTTTGAGATACATATACAAAGGCTTGGTACAAAGGGTTAAGCCCTGTGCAATCTCTGACGAGCTTTTGAGATACTGGCTTTGTAATCTAGTCACAATAATATTTTTGTTAGACAAGCAAATGACCAGCTGGTCTTTTTAATAGCTCTATCGTTCTTAGGAAATGAACATCTTGATTAGTCAGAAAGTTTGTATCCTTTTTGAGATACTCATACAAAGACTGGGTACAAAGGGTTAAGCCCTGTGCAATCTCGGAGAGAGCTTTTGAGATACTCGCTTAGTAATCTAGTCACAATAATATTTTTGTTAGACAAGCAAATGACCAGCTGGTCTATTTAATAACTCCGTCTTTCTTAGGAAATGAAAGTCTTGGTTACACAGAGAGTTCGAATCCTTTTTTATATACTCGCTTAGTAATCTAGTTACAATAATATTTTTTTTAGACAAGCAAATGACTAGCTGGTCAATTTAATAGCTCTATCGTTCTTAGGAAATGAACATCTTGATTAGTCAGAAAGTTCGTATCATTTTTGAGATACATATACAAAGGCTTGGTACAAAGGGTTAAGCCCTGTGCAATCTCGGAGAGAGCTTTTGAGATACTCGCTTAGTAATCTAGTCACAATAATATTTTTGTTAAACAAGCAAATGACCAGCTGGTCTATTTAATAACTCCATCGTTTTAAGGAAATGAAAGTCTTGGTTACACAGAGAGTTCGAACCCTTTTTGAGATATTCGCTTAGTAAACTAGCCACAATAATATTTTTGTAAGATCAGCACATGACCAGCTGGTCTATTTAATAACTCTGTCGTTCTTAGGAAATTAACGTCTTGATTAGACAGAAAGTTCGTATCCATTTTGAGATACTCATAAAAAGGCTTGGTACAAAGGGTTAAGCCCTGTGCAATCTCTGACTAGCTTTTGAGATACTCGTTTAGTAATCTAGTCACAATAATATTTTTGTAAGATCAGCATGACCAGCTGGTCTATTTAATAACTCCATCGTTTTAAGGAAATGAAAGTCTTGGTTACACAGAGAGTTCGAACCCTTTTTGAGATACTCGTTTAGTAATCTAGTCACAATAATATTTTTGTAAGATCAGCATGACCAGCTGGTCTATTTAATAGCTCCATCGTTCTTAGGAAATGAACGTCTTGATTAGGCAGAAAGTTCGTATCCTTTTTGAGATACTCATACAAAGGCTTGGTACAAAGGGTTAAGCCCTGTGCAATCTCTGACTAGCTTTTGAGATACTCGTTTAGTAATCTAGTCACAATAATATTTTTGTAAGATCAGCATGACCAGCTGGTCTGTTTAATAGCTCCGTCGTTCTTAGGAAATGAAAATCTGTCAGCAATTAAAAACAGAGTTATGCTTATAAAAACATCAATTTATTTATATATTATCCAAAAAATATTATTTTAAGTCGATTTTATCCAGATATTTGTTAATTTTATTTCGATATTTGTCGAGTTTATTGCGAATCACACTGTATAACGGAGCTCTGAGCTGAATTCATTTCCGAAGCAATTCATTAATTGATTCGCTTTGAGATTTAAAATCTGCGCTAAAACCGGCTTAAAGGGGAAAATCGCTTGCTTTTATTTATACGTACATATTGAATAATTAATTATCATTATACATTTACAAATACGACAATTTAATTAAATAAATGCACACTTTGTCTTTGTGTTATATGCATTTTAAGAAATTAAATATCAAGTGTCTCAAACAGAGAAGGAAAATTATCGTGAGCAAATCTGCATACCAGAGAATTAAGAAAATTATCTGGTATGCAAAGTAGGTATAAATGGTGTATGTTGTGTCGCTTGTTTTATGAGATCGAAGCTAGTAACTACCATATCTATAACGATGTAACGCTAAGCAATTTAGTAGTCAGTCACACGATGCTGGCCAATCGTGGTTAAGTAAACCGTATTCCAGGGTCCGTTTATATCTACAGACACTGCGTCACAGACAAGTAGCGTGGCAGACACCCACAGACACCGTCTTTTCACACTGCCCAGCAGGTAGCTAGAGAACTTTAAAAAGTCATTTTCATGAAATAAGTCCCTCAGACGCGGTGCTAATATCATAAAGGCGCGCTTCAGTCATTTGGTAATGGCGGTCTTATTGACATTTGTGTGAGGCGCTGTCATTTTAGTTCAAGTTTTAGCTTTCTTTCATGAAAATGACTCTACAAAATCTACAGACATGAACCGCGGCCGCGTTACGATAGATATAAATATGTTAATAGACACTTTATAGAAGAATATTATTTTGTCTGATACGCTAAATGTCTGTAGATATAAACGTACCTTGTCCTCACCCATAATTCTGTGTAGGTACATATAATTATGTTAGTGGTCCAAATAAATAAATATTTCAGTATCTTCGGTTGGTAGCATTGAACCGAGCTTACCTAGGCTTGTGGTACGTGGGATTGCTGTTAGTCTTGAGGATGTCGGCGTTGGGGACGGACGTCGGCAGCGCGTGCTCCCGCTCCAACTCGCTCTCGTAGCTCTCAAGTGGTACATGCTTGCCGGGTAAGGGGTCCGCTGTAACAACAAAATTATTATTATTAGCATTTTTCAATTAAAAAAATAATTAGCACACTAAGGGTTCCGTACCATTTTACAAAAAATCGCGTTTATTGTATGGGAGCCTCATTTAATAAGTAATTTTTAGATTTGTTGAAACTGATGGCTGGAGCTAAAACTTTAAAGACGTGAATTTTTTACTGGGTGTTGAGTATCAGCTAGGAATTTTACTTTTCGAGTATAAAGTTGTGGTTTTAGGTTATAATCTGGATTTCTACTAATATTATAAACGCGACAGTTTGTATGGATGTTCGTTTGTTTGGATGTTTGTTACTCTTTAACGCCGCAACTACTGAGCCGATTTGGCTGAAATTTGGAATGGAAATAGATTTTACTCTTGATTAACACATAGGCTCCTTCCTTCCCGAAAGACTTCATCCCGGAAAAAAAATGGTTTACGAGGGATTTGTAAAAAACCAAATTCTACGCGGAGGAAGTCGCAGGCGTCCACTAGTACTTAATATAAAGTCTAGATAGTAACCTACCGCTCGCAATGCTAAATGTTACTAAAATCCTGTCCAGTTGATAAGTATTTTTGCTTTATTAAGTAATAAACATTCAAACTTTCGAATTTACTATAATATTTTAAATAGGATATGTTACAGGTTATTTTTAAACATTTGATCACCATCATCATTATCAACCCATATTCGACTCACTGCTGAGCTCGAGTTTCCTCTCAGAATGAGAGGGGTAAGGCCAATAGTCCACCAAGCTAGCCCAATGCGGATTGGCAGACTACACACACGAACGAGAATTAAGAAAATTCTTACATGTGCAGGATTCCTCACAATGTTTTCCTTCACGGTTTGAGACACGTGATAATTAATTTCTTAAAATGCACATAACTGAAAAGTTAGAGGTGCATGCCCCGGACCGGATTCGAACCTACGCCCTCCAGAATCGGAGGCAGAGGTCAAATCCACTGGACTATCACGGCTCTAAACATTTGATACTCGTAGGCTTTAGACAAAGTCTTATAATTTCTGTGTATTTTCATCTCTATGAACCTGATGTTCGTGTAGGTAGAGTGAAGCTCACAATTTCCGCTAAACCTGCTCCAAACAACTGGTCCACACGTTCCCGGAAATGACGATCCCTCGGGGATATGTTCCCGGAATGATAAATAGCGTTTTAGTAAACAAACATAAACGAAACATTTTAAATATGCGACAACTTTTAAATACTCTTTACAGAAGAGCTAGTCAGGAATTGTGGTACTTGAATTTTGATTTTTGGTGCTAACATGCGACCAAGTGAAGAGAAATAGACAAAATTTTGTCCAATGGCATCGGAGATGTCCCAGTCCCATGCCTTTCGTACCAACGCAATAAAAGAGATAGCAGTATTTCCGGTTGCGCCGCCATTGAATTTTGTCTATTTCTCTCCACGAGATTATCTCGTTGGTTGCATATAAGCGCCACCGCCTTCCTCCATATAAGAGAGTAGATATGGAACTTAGACCCACTATGATAAACTAATGAGTAGCGTGATGGGTCCAGCTCCATATTCCCTCTCGCGTTGACACCATTAAGTTATCGAAGGTTAGCTGACGCCCCGCGGTTTCTCCCGCGTAGTTCCCGTTTCCCGTGAGAATACGGGAATAAAATATATTATGACACTCACAAATAACGTGGCATTCCATTGGCAAAAGATTTTTTTAATCAGTTCATTCATTATTATCAACCTATAGTCCACTACGCTGGCCCAATGCGGATTTGCAGACTTTACACACGCAGAGAATTAAGAAAATTCTCTGGTATGCAGGTTTTTTCACGATGTTTTTCCTTCACCGTTTGAGACACGTGATATTTTAATTTCTTAAAATGCATACAACTGAAAAGTTGGAGGTGCATGCCCGGATTCGAGCCCACACCCTCCGGAATCGGAGGCAGAGGTCATATCCACTGGGCTATCACGGCAGTACAATCTTTACCCCTTAGAATATATTATTAGTATAGACTAAAGTCTGAAAACGAAGAAAGAATTCTACTTAAAAGCATTATGAGAATAAGCAGCTATCGTATTATATATTCTCACGAGTTATCAAATTCTGGGCCCTCCGAGTAGAGAATTCGATTCCAGTGGAGTTGAGTCGACAGATAAAGGGCATTGTTACAAAACATCAGGTCAATAGTGTTGCGTTACCCGATGTACGGAATTCATAAACAACGTCTTTGTTGGCCGACCTAGTTCTGAGTATTGTCGGCGTTTTGTGTGATAGGACATTCTCGATCATTGTTTTAAGACGCGACGATTTTGTCGCACGTTTTTGTCGTCACTGATGAATGAAGCAGTGACACACGATACCTACCAACTTTTTGTCGCATGTCGTGTCTTTACTAAACAAAAATTCATTTAATGACAAATATTTCGCTTGTCGTGCCATTTACTATTGCATTTTTACTTAAATTTAATCAAAGACAAATTTTCAAAATATCCCTTTATTTTTTACATCTTTTGTAAAACAACTGTAAGTACTCTTTTTAAATTGAAATTAAACATTTTGTTAATTAACAATTAATTTAATTATGTATATTATAGACAAATGATAATTTTTATTTGCCTTCACATTGAAGATATACAAGAACATTATTTATATGATATAACTAATATATCGGATATAACTTAAATCCGATACGAAGTAACTTGTACTATGTATAAGTAAGTAGTACTCGTGATTACTTATTAAAAGTAGCTAAGTAAATGCAGGTTTTATACTCACATACTAATTTAATAATTTACAAGTCACAAAATTTTCAATAATGCCTCAAATATTATGTATTCTGTGCCAATACAAAAAATCGTAAAACAAAAAGTCGCAAGTCTGCTGAACTTTTAGGGCTATTCTGAGTATTCTCGGTATACACGATGCACAGGTTTCAGTTTCACGATAGATATAAAGGAATTATGCTATAAACTGTTATTGTTATTCAAATAATACAAAGATAGTACCGCCAGAGGATTCGTTGTGTAAACATTTACACTATTGTTGAGAGCTTTTCGACGAACTGTTAATTAGATTTATAAACATAATAAAGTTGTCATAAGATTTATATTACAAATGTACCCACCCATTGGCATTTTAGATACACGACTCGATGAGCTATATCGGTTATCTTTTAAGGAACTCTTCATTTATTATTTGATTTCTAATGAAGATTTCTTAAGAATAATAGATTTAGCTGGTCCACAGTACCTTCCACGACGTCAATGACAGCGAAAAAAAAAATATGTTAAAATGATCTCTGGGTTTAAGTTCATAACAACGGTATGATGTCATGACTGAAATTCGATCTTGTGAACCAATCAACAAAAAAAAATCTTTACACGAGATTAGCTACATCCATCTTTATAAATGCGAAAGGTCATTTAGCACGAAATATCTTGATGTACAAATGTAAAATTTGGCAGAGAGGTATTTTTTTTTTTTTTTTTTTCTTCTTTTTTTTTATAGTTAGTAAGTATTCACTAAGAACGGATTTTGCGATATAACTGGATTAAGGGAGGTTTAAGGGCGAACGAAGTCGCGGGCTTCTGCTACTACTAATATAAAAGAGGTAAAGTGTGAGTTTGTAAAGCTGTAGTTGGTAATATCCTATTATATAACCTATTTTGAAAATTCTTTTACCAATAGTAGGCTTGTGAATTCTGCTAATCCGCATTGGGCTAGCGAGGTGGAGAGGTGGTGTTAGCCTAACTCCTCTCATTTTTAGAGGAGATTTGTGCTCAACAGTAAGCCGAACATGGGTTGTTAATAATTATGATGAATAGGGTCACGTTATTTGTGAGTAACATAGTCTATACTTTCTAACGGAAACTATGCGGATTAAACTACGGGGCGTCAGTTAGTATTACAATAATAATATATTAGAAACCGAATACTTAACTGTATATTGAAGTAAACTTCTATAACAAAAACAAATACAGATGCACTAACATCAAAACTGGACAAAAAAAAGAAAAGAAATTTCATATACATTTTTCTTCCTTCTATAACTAGGAGAATAGATCCACCATGCTCCTTTAATTCAAATAAAGCGAAAGTAGAGTAACTTAGAATCAAAGAGTAGGAAATTTAATTTGTAACTGTACATTTATCTTGACGTATTGAGAATTCCAAACAATTAAAACGTAAATTAAGTTAGTACATAATTATAAAAAAAAAAAAAACAATTTTCATTGTCGGATAATGCGGTCGCTGCCTAACGCGAAACTCTTGATTTGGTCTCGTTATACTTTCATGCGAATTTGTATCTTATTACAACGTAATTAGATTTAAAATCGTTTGTTCCGCGAATAATTGCTACGGTAGGTAACTTAGGTGAGAGTGGGCCTATTTTTTTTCGTTAATTGCATTTCTGCGATGGGCCTCGTTCTCAAAAAAAATGTTATTAGTAGATAAATTAGTTACTTATTTGGTTGCAAAAAATCGGTTTTAATTAGAAAGTAGGTCTTCTACTTCTCTAATGTTTCTACTTTTTGTAAACCAGCTGATGATAATTGTAAACACCTCGGTATAGTGGTTACATTACTTGGGCTCTGGAGCTCTCTCATGGGTTCGAGTGCTGGTTGGGGCAATAGGGATGATGACAGTTTTTTAAATTGCATATAAATTAAGAGCATGCTAATAGTAAAGCAATTTTGTAAAAGTAACAGGGTATCTGCGATCATTACTTTCGGAGCTACAGGGTTTTGAAAAGGTCAGATTTGCGGTGCTGCCGCGGATCCCTGAACATCCCCATACAAAATGGTATGATTTAATGACGACGAAGGTGCATAATGATCTTTAGATTTGTATGGGCGGTCAAACAAAATTACTAATATCTTTGTTATTTGTGCGTTTAAGTGGTGTGGGGTATGGAATTTCATCCTACTTCTAACAAGTTATCCAGCTTTCAGCTTATATTGCATCATCACTTACCATCAGGTGAGATCACAGTCAAGGGGTAACTTGTCTTAACAAAAAAACATTTCAAAATCGCCTCTTCGACTCTATTTCCAACGATGAGTATTCAAAACATCGATAAATAATCTCATGTCGATATAACTATACACTGATCCACTATACGATAAAATCGATTTTTAATCTCTAGTGTTGTACAACGTCGATATTATGATTGATTCACCGCCGTGACTCAATCAGCGGAGCGCGCGAGACCGGTGAATCATCGACAGTTAACCGCATTCAATTACGTTCCTTTCTTTTTTATAGTAGAAGAGCTCATGGTGTTAATTTATTATGAAACACGGCTAAAACTCACGTGATATTAGGTCGGAGTATGCCCGACTAGTTTCGAACCCATACGGGGCCCTTAGTCATGAGCTGTTTTCGCAGTTTGGATCGTGCCGCGATGCGATGCGCGATAATCAATTAATATGAATAACACTCACGATAGTTTAAATTCTAAAAAAAGCTCATGGTGTAAATGTATATGTACTTGAACGTCTCAGGGACCTATTAGACTTACTTAGTAGACTTACGAAGTTGGATAAAATATTGAAAAAACCATTTAATGAACATTTTGTTACAATAATGCTTGCTGTCTGCAAAATATGATATGCATATTAATTAAACAGTACGTATTTTTTGGAGAAAATAAATATTTAAACCAAGATTTGATGACACGAATTGGCTTTCAGCGGTGAGAAAAAACTACATATTTCAAAAAACTAACGATACCGTAAATAGCAAGAAAATGTTTTAATTTTCGTTATTCTATAATTCTTTCCTTCATAATAAAAACAAATTTAACCGTGTGACTCTATAATAGAAATATAACGGTTTTATTCTGAAACTTCGTTCCACTTCCATCTGACATGCTTGTGTTTTTGGCTATTATTATCACCATAAGTGTTGGTTAAATATTTATAATTTTTTTGGTTGCCCTAAACGTACCCATCAACAATAAGGGCTCATACTTGGGGATATTTAACATGCAAGGTATCCTCCCTCAACCATTTGCCGTGATCAAGTAAATCCAAAAATCCTCTGTTTGGCTCCTATACTATTTCTTTTTTAACGATAATTCCATTACCGATTACGTTCCGATTACCGTTTTACGTTCCGTCGCGATGGTTTTAATTTTTAAGTTCGACGCGAATTAATTTCAATTTTAAGCAACGGGCAATCAATTTGTGCAATGGGTTGGTAAAGTTTCGGTAGTGAAATAATTAAATAATTATTGTTTTGCGGACTCTATTTTTCGGACCCCATTTATACGGATTTAATAATCTGAATCGAATCGACGATAAGATTTATAACAGAATACGTTAACATAATAATGAAAAAATATCTTTAAAATTATCATAATTTGTAATATAGCAAGATTTTGATATTTTTAGGTATTTGTTACGATTTAACTCAAATCTCAAAAAAATCTTTATAGGCTATGGCCTATTTATTCTCGTATTTCTAAGAAAGGGTAACTACGTCGATAAATCCGCAGGGCGGTGGGCTTACTGACTCGACTCAACCTATTTTGGATTTTTTTATCTATAGAAAGCCACGTTATTTGTGAGTGTCATAGGCTAAATTTTATCCCCGTAAACTGTGATGCATCCAATAGTCTATTAAATGCAGTAGACTAACTATAAAATTGACAAATACATTTAGTATCCAAACTATGTAGGACCTCGGATATCTTCCTCCTCCGGGATACTTAGCTACAATTATTATGAACCGTAGTGTGTAGGTATTTAGGTACACATTGCATCGCACGGCATCGAACCCGCACTGCGACTGTCTGCACCCAAGTCCCCAAACACTTCAATAAAGCAAGTCGAGAAACGGACGGGATTTCTTTGATTGATTTTAATGGCTATTAAAACTTGCACGTATTCGGTACGGGCCAATGTACGATGTTTTGAACGGAATGAACGAGTGAGTGAATTCGAATAGAGTTTCTTCACAATCTTTATTTATATTATACTAGCTGACGCCGCGCGGTTTCACCCCGTTCCCGTAGGAATAAGGCGATAATATATAGCCTATAGCCTTCCTCGATAAAAGGGCTATCTAACACTAAATAATTTTTCAAATCGGACCAGTAGTTCCTGAGATTAGCGCGTTCAATCAAACAAACAAATTCTTCAGCTTTATAATATTAATAAAGATTGTATGTGCATAGGTTATAAGAGCCGTGATAGCCCAGTAGATATGACTACTGCCTTCGATTTAAAGAGCATAGGTTCGAATTCCAAGATAGTAAGTACTTAATTTTGAGAAAATAAAACGGTAAAGGAAAAAACATCGTAAACGAAAAAACGAAACGTGTGTAAACTCTGCCAATCGCATTGGGTCACCACGGTGGTCCATTGGCCTAACCCGTCTCATTTGGAGAGGAGACTCGTGCTCAACAATGAGTCAAACATAGGTCGATAATGATGATGATGGTGATACAAATACGTCCAGTATAAGTCAGAAATAAAAGACATATATATATAGGTATGTACATTTTTGAGAAAATTTCATTGAGAGAAATGAAATTTCCTAGAGTGAGTGAGTTATAGACTAGGTTTTGACAATCATTTAAATGATAGACTCCATCATTAAAATGATTGTCAAAACCTAGATTAACAATACAGAAGCTCAGGCTTGTATTCTTTATTAAAAAACCCTCAAAAAAGTGTCGCGCAAAACAGCACTCTCAATAAATTTGAATCTAAAAAACGGATCCTCAAAGCCCTGCCTAAACAAGATTAAGTAACCAATTCGACATGACATTATAAAAAATGGAGCGAATAATAAACGATATAAAAAAAAGAGAACGTTGTTTTCACTCTTCGGCGCGTAAGTAAATAAATAACTTCGGAGGAATTCTAAATTCAAATTCTGTGTGACCTTGGGTAGTGTTGTTACGGATTATGAAAATGTGGAAGGTGATCGATACTTTATCACATGAGTAATCGAGGCGAATGATGCGTACTACGACATATACATATTAGAAAACGGCGTTTGTCTTACTCTCGGCTCGTCGCTTTCTTTTCGTCCTATCGCAACGAAAACGAGTGATATTTTTGATTCCATCACTATTGGCATTTGTTTTTTTTTCATCATATGCCTGCCAATTTTTTTTTTTTAATTCTATTTAATATCAATAACTGGACTGAGTGCAGGCAATACTTAGGTGTAATTACAGTATTATTGTATAATCTTTTCATTTGTTTTATTTTACATTCAACTGTGTTATTTACAAATTATTGCTCGGCCAAAATATTAGTTATTTACCAATTTATACCTAAACCTATGTTACTCTAAATTTATTATTGCAATTATTTTTATTCAGACATATATTTTTGTAATGCAAAGCAACTACTTAGAAAAGTTCACAATTTTCATTTTTATTACGGATTTTAAAAAGTGAATGTCAATCATGTACCCACCTAATCAATTATTTTTGATAGGAACACATATTATGTTCCTATGATATTATGATATATTACGGTATTTTTCCAAATATACCTATTAATATATAATATTATGTTTTTTACACAATCTAAAACTCCGACATGAAAAAACTAAATCGATGTTCAGTTCTGTAAAAATCTATGTTTCAAAATGTCCTATTTTTATCGACAGTCCATTATTTTCCCGTTTGAAAAGCCAACGTCGATTGCAAAAATCGTTACGTCGCGTTTAAAAACATCGACATCACGTCCCGTTTACGAACTAGGAACATCACTACGTGACGTCATCTGATGAAATATTCGTAGCCTATTTGCTACAGTGAGAACCGGTCATAAATTATTTGCGACTTTTTCTAGAATCGGTCACTTAGGACCTCTGAATTTTTCTTAACCTATTTTACCAAAGTAGATTTTATATATGCACGAGTTTCCTTTCCGTTCACATGCATTTAAATTGGTGAGATTGGTGAGTAAGTTAGGGATCGATTTTTCTGGAATATTAATAAGACCTACAGTAGGCCTTAATAAAATACATTTGAAGTACAAATATATTTGTATGATTGAAGTATCATTGGCATACTAATTTTTGATAATTTTTTTTATTGTAAAAAAATTGCGTCTCCACTTTTTGCGTAGAAAGTCAAAAAAAATCCTCTCTAAAAAAGTCAAAATCAAAATCCATTTGTTTCCATTATTACTAATCACGTCAGGTAATTAGATAATGGTGATAATAATTAGTGGAAAACTTAAGTTAAGTTTAGTATGTATATCTATTCTACAGCCTTTCTTGATGAGTACTGTTTATCAACAAAGAAATTAGATATGAAGGTAGAAAACGCATGTCATTTCATAACTTATTTATTTTAAATTATGTATGGTTTGTTTATAAAATGTTATATAAAATATATTAACCATATCTAATTGTTCTAAGCTTATTTTCCTTAATTTATGAACAAGTCAATTATAATTATTATTAGGTGTGAAATGACTAGTGATTTATACCATCATTTTTAATTTGTTTGTTGTTAAACAGTACTTATCAAGAAAGGCTGTATGGAGAAGTTTTTAACAATCTACAAATATATTTTAATTGAAAATTAACGTAAAATGGGAATGTGTTTTCCGAAAACACAACTAAGTAATTTACAAAAGGATACAATTTCATTAAAATTAATCAATTTGGAAATTCCGAGTGCCTGTATTGAATTGTTAAAATGTATCAAGCAATACATTAATACTGGTATTTAATTAATATTGTTAAAGAAATAATATTTTACAAACAAGACTGAACTATTTCGGTATTAATTCCGCAATGTATAAAACAGTGACACCACGGTTTACGTATTATACAGTTGGCCAACTTTTTTTTTTTTTTACAAGTTAGCCCTTGACTACAATCTCACAGAATCAGTAAGTGTTGATGCAATCTCAAGATGGAAGAACATTAACTTCATATTTTCAATATTATAATATTTAAGAAATATTGTATTCAATTTAAAATTACTTCTTAAATATATATTGAAAAATTGCGTTATTATTTTTATTGAAGTCTAAATTCACAATTTTAACTTGAAATTCGAATTTCAATATGTACAAAAGAATTCCAAATAAGTATTTGATTAGATATTTGAATGGAATGATATTTGATACAAAAAGTTCATAATATATGAGTTTGAATCAAATAACAAATAAAAAATTTATAGTCTACTCTATAAATTGCAATAAGAATTTCTAATAACTAAACGAACTGATTTGTCGAAGAGCCGTGATAGCCCAGTGGATATGACCTCTGCCTCCGATTCCGGAGGGCGTGGGTTCGAATCCGGTCCGGGGCATGCACATTCCTTACGTGACAGACATTGATGTGACAAATCAGTTCGTTTCGTCGTTATCAACCCATATTCGGCTCACTGCTGAGCTCGAGTCTCCTCTCAGAATGAGAGGGGTTAGGTCAATAGTCCATCACGCTGACCCAATGCGGATTGGCAGACTTCACACACGCAGAGAGTTAAGAAAATACTCTGGTATGCAGGTTTCCGCACAATGTGTTGTCCTTCACCGTTTGAGACACGTGGTATTTAATTTCTTAAAATGCACACAACTAAAAAGTTGGGCATGCCCTGGACCGGATTCGAACCCACACCCTCTGGAATCGGAGGCTGAGGTCATATCCATTGAGCTGTCACGACTCTTCAGAAGAAATATTTTTCTCTTTTCTTTAGAAGAAAATACCTACTGTAAATTATGTACGTAATTCAATAGTTGTTTCATTGAAATAGGTATACCTACTTTTTTATTAGTAATGCAATAAGTATTAAGTCAGCCATTGACCGTCAATTATTCTCACGTTTCCGCAGCGCAAACGGCAGCGAAGACGTTTCATAAGTCGAGCCGTCATGCACGTCGTGGGTGCTGCAGAAACGTGAGAATAATTGATCGTAAATGGCGTGCATTACGAATTATTAAGTAAGTATATATTATATTATTATGTATAATTTTAAATGTATTATTCAATAGTTGAATAAGGAATGTAAGCGTTCGAAATATAAAAATGAATCAATCGTAACAAATATTCAACATGACTGCGCCTTTTGAGATCCAATACTCCGACCTTTTCCCGTTTGATTCGCGATACATTTCCATTGAGTTACTACGTACTAGAGAAGACATCACTCATCACTACTATGTTCCGTTCAACTGCGGCGATATCGCCGCACTTAACATTTAATTCTTACTAACTGACTACGTTATTCGACTTCCGTAAGCACCGTGTAATTTCGTAAATAAACCGTGTAATTCCGTAAATAAACCGTGTAATTTATGGCACTTATGAAGTTTTGGTCGTAAGACTATTTTAATAGTATAGGACGATTTAAATAATGTTTTAGTGTTGCAGCAAATGCTTCAGCCAGTCCTGGGCTAGCCTTCCCGCAGTTTTTATGTTAGGATATGATGTTTGTTTGAAACAAATGATAAATGCCTACGAATAAAAGCATACATTTTACATTACCATACATGCTATAGCAATGTATAAAGGCATACATTTTACATTACCTTAAACGCCATACCTTTTATTAGGGATATAATATAAATAATAAATATAGATTTGCTTGCTCCACACGTTTATCGTGTACCCTTCATTTTATATTACCCAAAAGGAGCGTTAACAACGTATATGCCCATAAAACATCTTAATTTGGAACTACTTCTCTAGTACGTAGTAACTCAATGTTGATTCCCGATATATATTTCTCTTTTTTTCTTAATTTCCATCGGTCTTTCGTTATATTCTTCCGAGTGATGTATTTATTGGGGCACTTTTGTTCTTGACAACGGCAGTGGAAGATAAACAACTTGTTCCTCGGTTTTATTCCCTCCAGTAATATAGCTTGTTCTAGATGTTACAACTACGAACACAAGACTGGTCGGGCGATGACTTTACGCGAGACTATTTCAGAGTTGACTCGATACTCGGTACCACAGGTATTCACAACGTTGAAGCAAAGTTTCATGATTATCGTTTTGTTTAAAAGTTAAGGCATGAAAATGTAACAGAGAAATAATTTGTCATACGAATATATATTATTACTTATTACTGTGTGTGAGTATGTATGAGAAGTGAGGGTGTGGGTTCGAATCCGGTTCGGGGCGTGCACCCCCAACTTTTCAGTTGTGTGCATTTTAAGAAATTAAATATCACGTGTCTCTAACGGTGAAGGAAAACATCGTGAGGAAACCTGCATACCAGGGAATTTTCTTCATTCTCTGCGTGTGTGCAGTCTGCCAATCCGCGTGGACTATTGGCCTAATCCCTCTCATTCTGAGAGGAGACTCGAGCTCAGCAGTGAGCCGAATATGGGTTGATAACAAACGATACTATTACTTAGACTGAGACCATATTTATGTAATGGTTAGGGATCGAGTAATTAAGATGTAATGAACAAACTTGTAAAACCCCTCTCATTCTCAGAGGAGACTCGAGCTCAGCAGTGAGCCGAATATGGGTTGATAACGATACGAATGAACAAACTAACAAACTCACATGTCGCATTTATAATATCTGTAACAAGTTTCATCTTACTTGGTTGTAATAAACCAACTATATTGAAACGTGTTAGCACCCGACTTGTCGGTACGTCTGTTAGGCGCTTAAATATATAAACAGTTGGATTGGTTTTGTTTGCTTTGTTTATATTCCTTGTGGGCCCACTTAACAGGATTCCGCTATTAGGGGGTAAGAAATCTTATTCCCCCTGAATCTCAATACACTTCGATTATCGAAGTTTGCGAACTTAACATATTTGTTACCGTAACTTAAACGTTCAATAAAAGTTGTTTAGAAAATACTTAAAATTATTATTATAGTTTTAATAATTTTTAATACGCACAGACTATACTGAGATATATTATAGCATGGATTAACACATAGGCTACTTTTTATCCCGGAAAAATCCATGGTTCCCGAGGGATTTGTGAAAAACTATATTCCACGAGGACGAAGTCGCGGGTGTCCGCTAGTTCTCTAATATTATCCGTGAAAATAGCTTTTACAGGTTATATTTTGAAATGAAAGTTTCATTTTATTATTTATAACTATAATTTAAAGCCCAGCTTTGATATAATTTTTATGAATTACGATTTGTATTAAGGGATTTCATAAACAACATTTTTATTAACGTCTCATCCACGACTTCCGTATGATATACATTATGTCAAAAAGTTCTTAAAAGCGAAAGCTGTATTTTTTTAATAGTTCCAGGGTAAAAGTGTCTAATCTCAACCTCTTATGTCCGGATGAACATAACTTATAGTCTATTTTTGGAATTAGAGGGTTCCATTATCCTTGGACGGCACGGGAATTTTGCCGGAAATCTACACCTACTATGTTTAGTTTTATTGACCGATTTCAAAAAAGGAAGAGGTTTCTTTTTTCAATGTTTGTTAACTTCGTCATTCGTCGTTTAATCAATTTTGAAAATTATTTTTTATGACGTCATCTTTTTTCGAGTGTGCAGCCGTCTTAATCGAATTATAAGACGTTATCACGTCAAAAGATTATTATTTTACACAAACAGAGGTACAATTCCCGTGTGAATACGGAAATAAAATATCGAAATTATAGGAGAAGAATTTTTCAAATCTGCCCAGAAATTTCAGAGCCTGTTACAAACAAGCAAACAAGTCTTTCCTCTCTAAAATATTAATTATTTTTGAGGTGCATGGTAACAATAAAATTGTACCTCTTAATAATTTTAGATAGACTTTACACAAGTGTTTTTTTTTAAAGTCAGTTAAAAATAATTTGATTTTGACTGACCTCCATCATTTAGACGGTCTAAAGATAATGGAAACTTGTTTTTTAAGAAAGCGTACTTTCTTTCCTCTCTTAGGATTTTTGGGGATCCAAGTTGATTATTTTACATCGGGTGACAGTTTACGAAGTAAATTATGTCCGTATTAAGTTTCAGTCGTTAGGGCATCTTGAGTAATTTATTTTACGAAGATCTGATAGAACTTTTGGGGACAATATATTTCTCGTTGGCATTAACTTTCGCGTCTGGACAGCGGGTTTTTTGTTTTATTTTGTAAAGTTTTTGGAGAAAACAGTTACACTGTTATCTTAAAAGCCTCAATAGCTCGACGATTAAGACTAAAATCCGAATGATTTGACTGAGTTTGAGTCCCGTCTCTTTAACTATTAGTGTATCCACTTACATTTTGGTTATATTTGACATAAATTTTATAGACGGAGACTAATTATAGACGGAGAGCCCGTGAACCACAGACCTTCGACATTTTGTAATAGCTGTAAGTTTGTCAGCTCATGCTCCTACCATACCTAAGTAAGTACGGTAACCAATTATGGAGTTTGGACCGTGGTGGCTTTGGGAGGTAGCATATTTTTTTAATTTTCAAAGCATTAGCATTTGTAGAAAGAGAATCGGCCTCCTTTACGGCCAGTTTCTTCATCGTAAGTAACAGTCAAAGTAACGTCATAAAGCAAAAGTGACGGTCTTAATCACGGAAAAATAAAGTCTTCTTTACTACTTACTACTTTTACTATTACTTTTACTATTACATGAAGAAACTGGCTGTTAGTGGATGGTAATGTACAGAATACCTGGGCAAGGTATAAAATCATTAATCCTACTAATATTATAAACGCGAAAGTTTGTGTGTTCGGATGTTTGTTACTCTTTAACGCCGCAAATAGAGAACCGATTTGGCTGAAATTTGTAATGGATATAGTTTTAACTCTATATCACCCGCGGAATTTGTGAAAAACTGAATTCCACGCGGACGAAGTCGCTAGTATTTAATACATTGCCTACACTATTTAGGTAATCTATACATTGAGTAGGCATTCTATGGAATAGCGGATTATACAGATAGCCGGTAAGAGAATTATGTACCTACCTACTTTAAAATTTCATATGCTTAGTTTACAAGCAGACGGTGTAGGTATTCATTACAGTAAAAGTGAGCGAGTTAAATTTAAACTGTAAGATTAACTGCGGGCTAAACACGTGTTGGGTGTTTTGAATGCGCCTTTAAGTATTGTTTCGTGATAGATAAAAATTTATTGCTCGGTCGAAATGATTTTTTTTCTTCTTCGTTCGAACGGGAAGCTATTTGGGTGCTTTGTTAATGTTTACCTTATAAAGTTATCTTTACTTTCTTTGTTTTTAAAAAAACTTTCTGTAATTGAGATTCAATTAAAGTTAAAATTCATTTGTAACAATAAATACTATAAAAGCACGTTTAAAACGTCAGGTATGATATGGTAATTAAAGTTAATCTATACTAATATTATAAAGCTGAAGAGTTTTTTGTTTGTTTGATTGAAACTACTGGTCTGATTGGAAAAATTCTTTCTGTCTTAGATAGCCCATTTATTGAGGAAGGCTATAGGCTATACAACGTGTCCCAAAATTCAACGATAAGCGGGCGCCAAAAGATTGACCTGCTCATGAGCACTTAAGGAAAAATAATAAAAAAAATATACCTAAATTTTTTTTTTAGTTACAAAATAAATTTTAAAATTCTTTGAAAATTTACACCTTGTATGATATTTTGAACTACCGCAGCTACAATTTCTTAAATATGCTTAAGATTTTTTTTGTATCGGAACCTAAGTAGTACTACTATTCACCACAACTCTTAAAAACACCACAATGCCCGCAGTTTTTACACAAAAAAATATCAAAATATTTTTTTTCCCTCAAATTTTTAAAGATTTTTACTTTCAGTCTACTTTGACTCATGGTCTTGCAAAAAAAAGTATGAACACCGCTATGGCAAGTTATTTTCAAAGTTGACGCAACTAATCAAGATTTCAAAATAGTATAATACCCTAGGATAACTAGTCGCAAAAAAAAAATATGCGTACCATTTGTAAACAAGAACTAAATTTCTAAAATGTTTTTGCTCCTAGAAATCACTTTTACTTTATGCACAAAATGATGTGAGTCATACGTTGCAATTTCCTAGAATTTTAATGGAACGAACGATAACATTTAAAAATAAGAGAGAGAGAGAGAGAGAAAGATAGCGATAAGTATACGTTAGAGAGGGATAGACAGATGTTCTTTGTTGAATGACAATGATGCAGGTAAAGAAAATCCTGTTCCCAGCAAGTCAGTACGCTCTGCTCCTTTGTTTACTGCGCAACTTTCCGTATTCAATTGACGTGGCTCTCGTACTAACGACTTTTGGCTTTGCATTTTGGACTGGACTTAAGTGATCTGCAAACTGAACTGACCTGGCATTATTTTGGACTGTGCCTGTGTTTTGTGAATTGGACTTTTGGTGTATTTTGGACTGTTTAGCGTTATCATGCCGCAACCATACACGCCGATGGAATACGCTAACATGCATCTCATTTATGGAGAATGTCGGTGCAATGCTAACGCTGCTAGCAGATTGTATCGAGAAAGGTACCCAAACGCTCAAAGATATCCAGATTATCGGGTATTTATGAATGTGCATCAAGCGTTTTCGGAGGGTCGTTTGCCGTCAGCTAGAAGAAACGCTGGAAGACCTAGATCGGAATGCGATGAAGAAGTTCTCAATGAAATAAACATTGATTCAACTACCTCAGTGCGTGCCATAGAAGCAGCTACGGGAATCCCAAAAAGTTCAGCACATCGAATACTAAAACGTCATCGGCTACACCCATATCATTACAGACGTGTACAAACGTTACTATCACGGGACTATCCACTGCGGATCGCATTTTGCCGAGTGATGCTTCAAAAGCATCGGGAAGATCCTCAGTTCTTGGATAAAGTACTATGGTCGGATGAAACAACCTGCAAGAAAGATGGCTATTTAAATCTTCACAACCTACACAGCTGGAGCAATGAGAATCCGCACCTGATGAGAGAAGACAAATCCCAATATCAATTTAAGGTCAACTTATGGACGGGCATTTTAAATGGAAAAGTGATTGGGCCTTTTGAATTACAAGGAAACTTAGATGGGGACAGTTATTTGAACTTTTTACAAAATGATTTGCAAGAATTACTAGAAGACGTCCCCCTAAGCGACCTTCAAAATATGTGGTATCAAAATGATGGTTGCCCAGCTCACTACGCTCGTCCTGTGAGACAATACCTAGACCACGAGTATCCGGGGCGTTGGATCGGGCGACTTGGTCCTATCCTATGGCCACCCCGATCACCCGACCTAAACCCCCTGGATTTCTTTTATTGGGGTTGTCTCAAAGACAGGATCTACGCAAAACCGATTACGACATTGGACGAGCTTCGGCAAAAAATCACTCAGGCTGCGGCACATATCAATGCTAGAAGATATGCGCGAAAAATAAAACGGTCGTTTTTAAGGCGATGTCGTGCCTGTATTAATGCCGGTGGAAAACAATTCGAACATTTACTTTAATGTTGTGTAATTAAAATAACAAACACATTTTTGGAACATAGTAAAATTTATTACTAACAACAAGAACAATTAAGAAATTTGGTTCTTGTTTACAAATGGTACGCATATTTTTTTTTGTGACTAGTTATCCTAGGGTATTATACTATTTTGAAATCTTGATTAGTTGCGTCAACTTTGAAAATAACTTGCCATAGCGGTGTTCATACTTTTTTTTGCAAGACCATGAGTCAAAGTAGACTGAAAGTAAAAATCTTTAAAAATTTGAGGGAAAAAAAATATTTTGATTTTTTTTTGTGTAAAAACTGCGGGCATTGTGGTGTTTTTAAGAGTTGTGGTGAATAGTAGTACTACTTAGGTTCCGATACAAAAAAAATCTTAAGCATATTTAAGAAATTGTAGCTGCGGTAGTTCAAAATATCATACAAGGTGTAAATTTTCAAAGAATTTTAAAATTTATTTTGTAACTAAAAAAAAAATTTAGGTATATTTTTTTTATTATTTTTCCTTAAGTGCTCATGAGCAGGTCAATCTTTTGGCGCCCGCTTATCGTTGAATTTTGGGACACGTTGTATATTATCCCCATATTCCTACAGGAACGGGTAGGTACCACGCGGGTAAAACCGCGCGCCGTCTGCTAGTGATTTATATAAATGTTATGCTACGTTTAAGTTCCTATTGTTTTATTAAATAAAATTAGGTAATCTATTGTTTTTAAAAGTTCTATGATGCATATAGCCTAAATGCCTGCGACTTCGTCCGCGCGCGACTCTTTATATATTATATTAGTATAGACTAGCGGACGCCCGCGACTTCGTCCGCGTGAAACCCTACTACTACCCCTACCCTACCCTACCCCGACCCTACCCCGACCCTACCCCAACCCTACCCCAACCCTACCCTACTCTACCCCTAGCCTACCCCTACCTTATCCGCACCCTGCCACTACCCTACCCCCACCCTACCCTACCCTAACCCTACCCTACCCCTACCCTACCACGCGACGACGACGGAAGCTTAAAAAATTGAGTAACTTCTCCCGTTTTCCTAACATTTCCCTTCACTGCTCTGCTCCTATTGATCGTAGCGTGATGAAAAGTATACTTTAACCTGCCCAGGAGTATGAAGAATAATTGTACCAAGTTTCGTTAAAATCCGTCGAGTAGTTTTTGTTTCTATAAAGAACATACAGACAGACAGACAAAAATTTTACTGATTGCATTTTTGGCATCAGTATCGACCACTAATCATCCCCTGATAGTTATTTTGGAAATATATTTCATGTACAGAATTGACCTCTCTACAGATTTATTATAAGTATAGATAAGCTATTTTTTATAAAATCGCCAACGTATTTAGAAATAGATAAAAATCTGTCTTTCCACGCACTGTTTAATTGTCTGTGGAGATATCAATATAAATATATTGAAATCTGTAAATAATGTTAGCTATACTGAATATCTCTGCTTAATCGCCGAGCATGGATTACTGCCTAGCATAACTTTGCCGACAAGAGGAGATGCTTGTTTAGACCACATAATGACCCGAACAACTGGGAAAGCAACTGGTATAGTCTGCACTTCAGACATAACAGATCATGATATAGCCATTACTGGGTTCTCACTAAAATTGAATTCTGACAGGTTACCAAGGAAGAGACTAAAACGAAATATTGAAGCTATAAAACTAGACTTGGGAAGTGAAGACTGGTCATCTATTAACGAAAGCCGTGATGTGAACTTGGCAGTAAACTCCTTCATGTCTCGACTGCTAAACATCATAAATCGCCATACAGAAATAGTCACTATAACTAGGTCAAGGTTCAACCTAAAGCCTTGGATAACGCATGGTCTGTTAAAGTGCATGAAACACAGAGACAAGTTGCATTTGCAGTTTAGAGCAGACTCGGACAATGAGATTTTAAAAATTACATACAAGAGGTACCGAAATTTTTGTAATAGCCTTTTACGGAAACTTAAAACTGAATACGAAAGGAAAGAACTAGAAAAAAGCTCTAAGAGCTCCAAAAAGTTATGGAAATCTATAAAAAATATATGCAATTCCAAAAATTCTCACACTAAAATAGATGAACTTCTCGGAACCACACAAAAAACACAATCTCTCAACTCATGTAATAACTATTTCTCAACATTAGGACAACATTTAGCAAATAATATACTATCAAATATTGGTGAAACCGAAGAGTCTATAGCAACTAACATAAAACAAAATCACTCTACACGTGATTCCTTTTTTATGACCCCTACAGACAATTATGAAGTAGAAGCACTTATTTCACAACTCCAGAATGGGAAAGCTTCAGGCTATGACGAAATAAACAACGAACTTGTTAAACAAACGGCTAAAGAAATAATTGACCCACTAACTACCATTTTTAACTTAAGCTTAAGCACAGGTGTATTTCCCGAAGAGTGGAAAATAGCATTGGTAAGCCCAATATATAAAGCTGGCCCCAAAGACAAGCCTGAAAACTATCGACCCATATCATTGCTTGGAACCTTCTCCAAATTGTTGGAAAAAATAGTTAACAAGAGACTTATGTCTTACTTAGAGTCCCATAACATACTATCAGGGAGGCAATTTGGGTTTAGGCATAATAAATCTGCGGAGGATGCTGTCCGTCTTCTAACATCTACTGTATCTGCCCATCTCGACCAGCAAAAAGGTTGCATAGGTTTATTCCTGGACTTGGCAAAGGCCTTTGATACTGTGTCCATCCCGGTTTTACTAAGAAAACTCGAATGCAACAGTATAAGAGGCATACCACTTGAGTGGTTTAAAAGTTACTTAACCAACAGAAAGCAGTGTACAAAAATATCTAATTTAAAAAGTGACGTGCAAAGTATCAATTTTGGTGTACCTCAAGGTAGCATAATCGGACCGACGCTATTTATATTATATATTAACGATATACACAGTATACCACTCAAGAACGCTGACATCATCTGTTACGCCGATGATACTGCCTTACTATTCCATGGTATAACTTGGGAAGAAACTTATCGAAATGCACAGTCGGGAATATCTGCTTTATCGAATTGGCTTAGCCACAATTTACTGACGCTGAATATAGACAAAACAAAATACCTGTGCTTTCATAAAACTGCAGCTTCCGCTCCCAAAAAACGAAACAATGGCCTTAAGATCCACAGTTGTGGCGTAACAAATGCAAAACGCCACATAACGGCTCAGTGTGCTTGTGATGAAATTGGTCAGGTCGACGTCATTAAATATCTTGGGATCCAGATCGATAATAAGCTCTCCTTCAGACCACACATTGCTTTCCTTTCTAAACGAGTCAGAAAAATCATCGGTATAATGAAAAAAATACGCGATATAGCGAACGCGTCAACCCTAACATTAGTATACACTTCATTATGCCAGTCGCTTCTTAACTATTGCATTCTATCTTGGGGAAGTGCAGCAAAGACAATTTTAATAGATCTAGAGAGAGCTCAACGATCAGTATTAAAAGTAATGCTAAGAAAACCATACAAATATTCAACCGCACTACTACATAAAGATAGTGGGGTGCTTACAGTTCGTCAACTCTTTATATTAAAAGCAGCTTTGTCAAAACATAGACAATTGCTACAATCCCCAAATGTAAAAAAGGTATTTGGAAAAAGAATAGTCAAGGTCAATCTCCCAATTGCGAAAACTGAGTTCGCTCGACGATTCACACCATATGTCGATGCAAAAGTCTACAACTTTGTTGCAAGGTCCTGTGATCTTTGCAACCTCTCAGTAAATCAGGCAAGTCTAACAATAACTAATTGGTTAAAAAGTTTAACTTATACAGACACTGAAGAATTACTCAATGCAAATATGAAATAAGCTAAAATAATTGTGTACACCATCTAATGTTTCTGCTTACTGTTTTACTTTACTTTTCTTTTTTGTAATGTTTTTCTTTTTGTAATGTAGTCCTATTTATTGTAATTTTTGTAATTAGTCCTAGTCCAACGGAAAGCATTAGAAAATCCTACCTGGTCTCCACGATACAGATCAATCTAGTGTGGAGACCACAGGCAATGTTATGGTTTTATGTATATTTTTTTTTGGTGAATAAAGATTTTATTTATTTATTATTTATTTTTACTGTGTGGTCGCTATATAAAATTTATAATAAATCGTGAATTACTTTATGGTTCCCTAGTAGCGATAAAAGTATTATGACTTCCTTAAAACTATTAAAACAAGTCTTAACGCCAGAAGTACGATGGGTGGGCTTCATAATTAAATATATTGTTTCTTCTTCCTATTCTTCCCCATCAAGGAATTACTTATTTTTCGAAAGTAACCTTCATCATTATCAGCCTATGCAAAGGCCCTACAAGGCTACCATAATATAGCCGTGATAGCCCAGTGGATATGATATCTAACTTCGATTCGGAGGGCATAAGTTCGAATCCGGTCTGGGGCATGCATCTCCTGCTTTTCAGTTAGGTATAAGCATTTTAAGAAGTTAAATATCACGTGTCTCAAAAAGTGAAGGAAAAATTTGTTTACGTGTGTGAAGTCTGCCAATCCGCAATCATCCGCATTCCACCGCGTGGTGGTTTAAGGCCTAACCCCTCTCATTCTATGAGGAGACTCGTGCTCAACAGTGTGCCGAATATGGATTGTTAATACGTTCGCTGCGGCACTGATTTTTCTGTAGTTTCCCTGGTGCGGTACGAGGTTTTTTGACCTCGTACTAAAACTTACTGTAGTGCGGAACGAGGTTTATCGACCCCTTAACTTTTGAAGAAGCTGAAATCCTCTTCTGCTACTACGAGGTCAATTGACCTCGTGCCGCAGCAAACGTGTTAATGATGAAGAAAATTCCAAAAAAACCGAATCCAATGCGCGCGAAGTCCCGGGCAACCGCTAGTAAGTCAAGATCGATGTTAATCATGTAAACCATTCCTAGAAACGGTAAAAGTTTTAAAGCTTCCTTAAAGCTATTAAAGCCAGGCTTAATGTCGGAATGTACTTTGGGCGCCTTCATAATAAATGCTATTGTTATCTTTTGTTACCCCCTCCCTTCTTTTATTCTAAATTGCTCTAAATTGCTTCCCCATTTTTTTATACTTAATGAATGTTCCATTGTGTTTTGTAGAATTTAGCTACTTATCGAGTAAGTAATATTACTTAAGCATAATTTTCTAGTTACTTAAATGATTAACTATTTCGTACATTTTATTACAAGGAAATTTTAAATGATTGAATTAAAGGAATGCGTAAAATATACCTAATAAATAAAGTTTTTAACTGCAGTGTTTGTACAAAATAACAATAAAACGTACGCAAATACAAATTTTAAAGAGTTCAACAAACCATTAATTATAAAAGACAAAATATTTAAATCTCAAAAAACTTATAAAAAAGAGATTGGTAAAGAGAGAGAGATTGGAGACGATGTGTATATAAAAGTCTTTATTAAAATGATACAATTAATTAGTAATTAGACTACACACAATAAATTTAGATTTATGTAATATATAAATTAAATTATGTAGACAAACATACTGTTAAACATTAAACAAAAACTTACTAAAAACTTCGCATGGGGTTAGCGCTACTCGATAACAGATGGCGCTGTATGTTACAAGCAACGAACTTTGTTACCGCAGACCAGAAAAATTCTACTTTTTTACACGAATCTACAGCCAATCGTGCGTAAAACATTGTGTTCTTTGTAAATTAAATTGTTTTTATTTGGAACAAGAACTTTTTCAACGAAAACACTGTAGCATGCATTTTATTTAGCTGTTTTTATTGATAAGTGCTAGGTATTCTTAAGTTTTTATAATAATTTACGTAGAAAGGATTATAATGTATTTTAGCTAGGTAATTTGATTTAATCAAGATCTCACTTTGTTTGAGATTTACGTTTTCGTGAAATAAAAATCATTCAACAACGAAAAAATCGGTCGACCAGTTATTGAGTAAATTCGCAACAAACAAACCAAAAATAAAATACTTTTAGTTTATAAAACAAAAATGTTATAGTCACAATAAATAAACCAAATACCTAATTCCTTAAGTGGTCAATAATTTATTGTAGGTATTACAAAAGTCATTGAATGTTTATTAATGATTATTTATTTAATACGAGCATTAATTTATTTCAGCGTATTATAGATTAATTTTAATAATTGTACATACGGATCATATATTCTTAATCCAGCTTAATCCGGATTAAAATTTCCGCGAAATAAATGACGAACTTTTAATGTAATATTGAATTAATGTTAAATGCATTTTGTTTATAAACTGGCTCTGGCTTCTCGCCCTTTCGAGAAAAAAAAATACATATTTACGACGAGTAAGTTTAATAACAATATCTTAGCATACAATGGATTCACTGGGTGCCAGGTCTGTGGTGTGGCAGAGAAAAACTCCAAGCAGAGTCCGGGATTTGTGACCATGGGTGAAGGGTTAAGGAGTTTCTTCACAACATGTTAACACTCCTCTTCTCTGTTCGTGTTGTTCTCTCTATTCACTACTCTACACGCGCCAGTCTCGACACCAAAGTACACGAGGCTCTGTAGGCCGCGAGAAATCGAGCCACATGACGCGACATCGTCAAGAAACGAGCTATTGTTAGAGGTCTCGACTCTTTGCAATGAGAAATACGATGCAAGGAGGATGAAGAGCAAACTACTCTACAAAATACAAATAACCGGATCAGCTGCATATTTGGATAGGCTTATCTTTGATCACACCTGACGATAAGTGACGACGGAGTCTTTAAAATGGTGACATTGTCAGTAACATTAGATTCTATCCATATTCTCTCTGAGTGTATCTACGCGGAACCAGTACCACAGGAGACAAGAATTACTTAATTAAATTATTTCACAATTAAATATTCCAAGTTGAAAATTGTGCAAATCATATTGAAAATTATTCCACAGTTTTCAAAAGGTATTCCACATTCTAGCACAGCTTCCAGAGGTCGTCCTGTGTAGGCGAAAATACCTGCGTTTGCCAAAACCGGCGCTTTTATCGAAAACTATTAAAATATTTAGCAGTTTTAGTATAGTTAGGCGGAGTCACGTAGGTACCGTACTAACGGCTACGAAATGTTTTCTATATTTAATATAGAAAATGGCGACGCTTTGCGATAAACCTGCGCAAATAGTCATCGATAAAAATAAATAGAACTGAATAAATAAACTTTTTGTTCATAACTATAAAAATTATGATAAAAAAGTTATTTCCAACGTTAGCAACTGAAGAGTGTATTTGCTCGTAAAGACAAAAATACCGTTTATTTATTAATCGACTACGAAATTTCGAAATCGAATTTTCAAAATTTCGATTACGAAAGTTTCGTAGTCGATTAATATTGTAAGGACAAACATTATTGAAGTTTAGTAAATGTAAGCTAATAGAGAAAAAACAGCAAGAAGTTCATAACTACGGGCAAATAAAAGCTTATAAGCTTATACATAGTCGAGGAACCGGTGAACATTATTAGTATTACAGTTGATTACTTTCAAGCTCTCGATTATTAATATCAACTGTCTCGTTGGTACAGTGGTTAATCTATATGGCTGTGGATTACGAGATTCTGGATGCGTAAATACTAAGTTATTCTTTCATCTAAGAAATTTTTACTTAAAATTCTCAACACGGGTTACAAGTTAGTGGTAGGTAATAGAGTTTAAACCGATTGGGTTTAAGCTCCACATCAATTTTCATGATAACGCGTCTCGAAAAAAATATGATATTTTTTTTTCAATCTAGTAGAACGATAATAAACAATTTAAGACCATTTGAAAAAAGTGTCAACTAACCTATTGTAAATATCACCGGATCTTGGACTATTACAACCAACTAAAAGTCGCCAGACCTGAAACTCAGACCAATATCGCGTCCTAATACGCCGAACACGTCTTCTGATATAATAAAAAAAAAGTATTCCTAACAGGGACAGAAATCGTGCGGCCTGATCACGTTCACATAATTTCGTTTGCCTCGGTTTGTCTGTCCACTTTCAAAAAATTCCAATTGAAAATACGCGGCGGAACCGTTCGATTTATTATTTTAGATTCGGTGAGAAATGTACGGGAGATTTTTTGTTACGATCGACAGAATTATTAGCAAGAGATTTATTTTTTATTTTTACAATTTGGAGAAATATTTATGTTTAAGAAATGAACAAAATATAATATAATACTTTCTTTAAATATTTTGCTACATATTTATAAAGTTCGGTCTATTTGTTATAGTGATGCGACACCCTTTGTTCCAAAATATCGATAGTATTTTGTTACGAAATTAAAATTAGGAAAAAGTTTTTTATATTAATCTTATTATTGTTAACAGTACTAATTTTAAGCAAAATTTGTTAAAATAAAATAACCTAAAAACAGAAAGTAACTTAAGTCGGTTGCAATATATCTAAAATCGCTAAGATGTTAAGTTACAACACAAACACATCTTACTTAGTATTGCAGAATATAATGAGAAGGATTAAAAAAAGATCATTAATATTGGATAGAAGCAGGCGTTACTTTGCGGAAGTTCATCATGATTATATAATGATTTATTTATTTTGCTATCATCCGCGAAAAGGAGATGTTGACTCTACAACGTGCAATTGCACGTTGTAGAGTCAACATCTCCTGAGGATGCCCCGGTTTCGGGGTGAAACGTACGTAGAGAGTATTTTGTCGGACCTGGGTGACGTTGTCGCATGGGTTCGCCGAATTTACGCGGATGATAGCAAAATAAATAAATCATTATATAAAGATCATTAAGTCAGTGGTATTCAGTCAAGTACCTACATATTTTAGTAGAGATACTCAACGCTATTTATACTTGAAACCCCGTTCACTATTCTAAGAAGGTAGATAGATAGCTTTATCACAAAAATTTATAGCCCCAAATAAATTTTATTGAATCAATCGACAAAAGATACCTACTTTCACTCAATTGGCAGGTAATTTAATGACGATAAATAACGCAATAAACCATAAAAAGCACGGTTATAATCCGTTAAAAAATTAGCGGAGCATTCAAATAGTTAGGGCCGATCGTAAACAGTCATAAAAAGGTATTCGCGCCATAAATAATTATAATTATGTAAATGAATTTTCTATACCATCTCTGAGTTTAATTAATTTTAAGTAATAAAGCGATTTATATCTCCAACTTATCTCACATTTGCATAATATCTTAGAATCTCAATAAAGCGAGGCTCATGTTCTTATTACGCCTTTTTCATAACCTAACGGTACTCGAATTCTCGGAGGCTCGTGAATGTGATGTTCACATTAAGATTCGATTCAACATGTTTTGCATACATCAGTGTTGTGTTTATAATACACTCGATTTTTTTGAGCGTGTTCAACTGTTCACCTATATTTTTTTAGATTGTGTATGATCGTTTTTAGCTTTTAAACAATAAGTTGTAGTTTTACATAATATTCTGTTGATATTTATTGTAAATCGAAATTATTTGTAAAACTAGTTTTTTAAATTTATCTTAATCATTATTTTATGTTTATTAGGTACTGATTTAATAATAATATTGACACTCATGTTCATATTGTGTACGATAATAGCAATAAATAAATGACTTAGTCAAAAAGTTACTGAAACTAATCATAGATTAGGTATGAATAAGGACGAAATTTTAAATATACCTTCCTAACTATTAAAAACACTGAATTTTCTTAAAAAACCTTTACCAATAATACCTACCTACAACAAAGAACTAGGACGACATCAATAACAATTAAAAAACATTCAAATATGGATAACTCCATAATATTAGCCTCCATATTATAATAATCATCACATAATACCTGACATTTTGCAATATAAATTATGCGAAATAGTTTTGGTAGATGAGATATTTAAATATTGCCAATATAGATGGTAATACTCCATTTATTTTCACAGCATTAAACTGTCTAATACACTAATTGACATAGTAAATATTGGTCCATCGAGCCGGATCGAATGGCAAATATATCGGACCGAATAAATCCTCTAAATATAGTTAACTAACTAAATTAATCCAAGTCACGGATAGTTTCGAATGTTTAGTTTACGTTTATCGTTTGTATCTATGCGGGCGTTAAGTTAATTTTACGGGTTGAGATCAATATTATCGTTGTTTTATTTATTGTCTGACGGTTATCTGTTGTTTTTTTATTTCTCGGAAACCTTTTTTTCAATATCTTTGATATCTTTATTTGCAGTCACTGCATGAGCTTAATTCGTATTGTGTGTAAAATATTTTCTAGTAATTTATTTATTAGGTAAGTAGGTAGGAACATACTTAAATTTGATTGTGACAAAAGTTAAGCCTAATATATATAAATGAGCTGTGACATAAGCATGTTTAAGCCCCACGTTTCATAAATGCTCATTTGGGACGAACATTTTTCTAACTTTCTTAGATTATTATTATAAGTATTCTGAGAACGTTATATCATTATTTATTGGGGATGTCAAAAATATAATAAACATAATATTATTATGTTTTGGATTATACCTAATTACATAATTAATTATTTCCAGTATCATTATTATGTACTGATATTTTTTTGGCAAAGATTTATTCGATATTCCTATTATAATTGAAATACTGTTCTATAAAGCCGTATAGAAACAGTATTGCATTGAATTTACGATAATATATGAATTGATACGAACTGGATGAGTGAGCTTACCTAACTAGTAATCTATTATTATGCAGCTCTGTCGGTTTCTGAATTGATAAATGATTCATTGAACACAAAAACCACACAGCATACAATCCATATTATATAGGAAGCGAGGTATATTATGTAAAACGCAAAACTGTTCAGTAATTATTTCTCAATAATATCAAAACTTCCTAATTCATGTTTGTATCTAGAAATATTGTAAATATATCGTGATTACTTTGTATAGTATAAAATATTCCACTTACCTAAAACTACCAATATAAAGCACAAACTAATGTACAAGATCATCAGGAATCTTTGGTAACTAATAAACTAATATTATCACACACAAAAGTGGCAATCATCTACGCGATCGCCAAATTATATCACAGTTCACATCACTATCTACACAATTTTGGTCACACTGCGATCCCATCAAGCCATCACTATTACCAGCACATAATATTTTTTGTTGAGTGCATTCGGACCACAACTTTTTTTCGAACTCAAACTTTCGGTCATCGTATGAGAACAAAATTGTTCCTGCGGTCCCGAGCGTGTCCCATCACTATTTACGACTAATAAAAGTCGATTAAAGATTTTTTGATTCGATTGTAGTCACTTTGAATTGTTTAAGTGTTGTATTGTACGATAATTTTATTATAACGTGCGACACAGGTTCGCCCTCGACGCTGGTCGGGACGCAACTGGCATGAAGTTGGTTGGGATTGGTGAAGAATCAAGAATGCGCGGCGCATGGTTGCCTCACCGGCTATGCTCGGGTGGTTAACCGTCTAAACAGGAAAGCCGTGTCTACTTCGTTTACGGTGAGCAAACTGATGTCTCCCGCACGCGGTTGGGTATTATAACCAGATAGACAGTCTTGCTGCGTGCATTGTCTGTACCGTCGCCCTCGGTCTTGGCCGCTTTCGTTCCGTAGGTAGGTAGGAACGCATTGTCGAAACGCATTCAAACAACAATTCTAGTCGTCTGTCTCACTCTTGCATGCGTTGGGTAAAAAAAAAAAACAGGTAAACGCACCGATGCGATGCCCTCGACACAGTTCGATTTAGTTTAGAAATATTTTCAAACATCCAATAGGTAGATACGGGTTTTGAAAAGGGAATAATAACACGGTTAGTTTAGGAGCTTTTAGCATTTATGAGCTAACCTACTTGAAAACCGTATAGAATTTGATACCCATCTTGAACTTGCAGATGGAAGAATTTAATCGAATTGCAATAATAACTGTTTAGTTTCTGAGCTTTTAGGATTAATATAATTTGATATTTACGTAATTCAATAGCTAGTAAATTGTATTTGTTACTTAAACCAATACTAGTTAGTTAAAACTTAAAAACATTACATTTAACAAAAATAGCATCCAGTGTTTTACAATAACAATTAATTATTCGTCAACACAGGCAAAGAGACGTGTAATTTTAATAATTAATTGTAATAATATATTAAAGCCGTTGTAAAATATACATTTGATTCTGTCAACGAAGACGATAAATTCTGATAATTAGCACATCGTTTATTGAAATACCGAATGTTGTAAAATATATAGCTCAACATCGGCGGTTATCGCTGTATAAATTGGCTTGTATAATTTATCTGAGTTGGTTTGATTAAATAGAACCTTGTTTGTTTAATGTAACAAAGTAAACTTACATACGCACATATAAATGAATTTGTATAATATATTTATAAAGTTGACACGTGACGTTCCTATCAAAGTATCGATTACGAACTGCTACAGTGGTGCATCACTATTAATATCTAGATATTAATAATTTTATTCAATATTTGAATGTGTGTGTGAAAATAAAGCTAGACAAACAAAAATAATCACTAAAATATTATTCTTACTAAAAATAAACATGGCTAACTTAACTAGGTATACTTAAGGCTACCAATTATTCATTCATAGCAATCTATACTTACTTATAAATACGTAAAGTTTGTGAGGTTGTAGGGAATTAAACCGATTTTGAATTTTTTTTTACCACTCGAAAGCCACGTTATCTGTTGGTATAATAGGTTATATGTTATCCCTATGTTCCCGTTAGAACAGGAGTTACGCGGGAGGAACCGCGTGGCGCCTGCTAGTTTTTATTACTAAAATAAACATATCCAACCTAAATTGTAACAGAGCTTCCCATATGTTTCGTGCACAATTTGGTCCGAATTTCAACTTATTTGGCACATCACTATTTTTAATTGAAAACATTTCGTACCAAAAGTTATTCAATAAAACAAATTCGTTTAAAAGTTCTTTTCATTGGAGAAACTACAATCAAAATAAGGTTAAAAATTTAAGTTAGTATCTATTTTACTGAGAAAAGGTTTATTATGAAAACGCGTTTTTGTGTAGCGTTTAGGAACCATTCATCATCATATCAGCCGATGGACGTCCACTGCAGGACATAGGCCTTTTGTAGGGACTTCCAAACATCACGATCCTGAGCCGCCTGCATCCAGCTAATCCCTGCGACTCGCTTGATGTCGTCAGTCCACCTGGTGGGTCAACCAACACTGCGTTTTCTAGTGCGGGGTCGCCATTCCAGCACCTTGGGATCCCAACGTCCATCGGCTATGTGTCCCGCCCACTCCTACTTCAGGTTCGCTACTCTACTCGTCCAGCTATGTCGGCGACTTTGGGCCATTATCCGAATTTTAACTACATATTTCGCTTTTGTAATTTTTACATCTCTATATTTTTTTAATTGTAACTGCTGAGTTTTTAGTAGCTCTTTTCCAGAGAATCTACTTCTGACTGATAGTTAAGTCTCTATTCTCTGACAGACTTGCTTTTCAAAAGCGCTTTTATAGAATCTTACTTAAAATGAATGAATCTTGGAATGAATGAACTATTTATGAATTCTACCATATAAGAAGTTTCTAGTTTTGTTTAATGTACGAGAAAAAGTAATCTATGAAACAACGGTAGAAGACAGAAGTCCTAAACGCCTTTATAGGCGATCTTTGGACGAAAAAAGTTTACGATAAAACTTAAAACGGTCCGTTTATCGTACAACCATCATGTAATAATAAAAAGTAGGACACGGATACTATGACCGGCACGGGGCTGTACGACATGTTTTTTTATGAAAAGCCAACGCCTACGCCTACGTTCGCCTGTAATTCTGTGTACAAAAATTCCGCGGAAACCATGGATTTTTACGGGATACAAAGTAGTCCATGTTCTGCTTCAAGGTCCAATTTATCTCTACACAAATTGGGCAATTATAATAATTTATCTTTTAGTAGTATGGATATGAGCCGCAATAGCCCAGTGGATATGACCTCTGCCTTCGATTCGGAGGGCGTTGGTTCTAATCCGGTCCCGGGGCATGCACCTCCAACTTTTCAGTTAGGTGCATTTTAAGAAATTAAATATGCCTCAAACGGTGAATGAAAAAACATCGTGAGGAAACCTGCATTCCTGAGAATTTTCTTAACGCATTGGGTCAGCGTGGTGGACTAAGGCCTAAAACAGAGAAATTTAGCAGTGAGTTAAATATATAAATAAATATATGGCTTGAAAGGTAAGTATTGTAATAAAACGTTTTGAAAACCATTATAAATTATATTAAATTTAATGAATAAGTTGTTGAAGTCAGGAATTGTCCTAAAAAATAAAACCGTTTGGAGACTCCACTTTGATGGGGCCATTTGGGTTTCAAGGTGGGTACAAAAAATCTCCCTGAACTGTCGACGAGCAAAAGTTATGTTTTAGGTCAGAATGGAGTAAAAAAGTTACGTTCGGGGTACTTTAGTTAATTATACAGTGACACAATGTCAAAATAAGTCTGGTAGCTTCGGGCATGCCTAGTGACATGTTTACATGAAAACCTGGCTGAGTTTGTTGTGGGCTCTTCTCGGGCTAAGGCGCTTTGGAAACCTCGTAAATTTAATTTTAAGTTTTCGACTAATTATTATCACCATTATCTTATAATATTAATAACTTACGTTTCGAAAGTGCATGTAAACTGAATGAATATTGTGTATTATAGACCGAAATACGTTGGCAAGTAATTTAACTGACTCTAATTTATTATCTTCTCTACTAATTTTATAAAGAAGTTAAGTTTTTGGTAATCTTTGGATCTACTGAATCGATTTTGAAAATAATTTTACCACTAGAAAGCCGCGGTATTAGTGAGCGTGTGTGTAAAACCACGTGGCTTCTGCTACTGATTTATTATCTTCTATCACACTAATATTATATAAAGGCGAAAGTTTGTGTGTAAGTGTGTACGTTTGTTCCTCCTTTACGCTGCGGCTACTGAAGCGATTTGGCTGAAATTTAAAATGTAAATAGATTTTACTCTGGATTAACACATAGGCTACTTTTCATCCTGGAAAAATTCATGATTCCCGCACAACCAAGAAAAAGCTGAAACCGGTAAGTGGCTCAAGTATGTCTCTCTGACAGAGAGTTACATATTTGTACCTTTTGCTGTGGAGACCCTTGGGCCACGGAGTCGCAGTGCCAAAATATTTTGAGCCTGGCTGTCCAGCGCGGAAATGCAGTCAGTATTCTTGCCACCATTCCACGTGGGCATGATTTGTATAGTTATTAGGATAAGTTAGCTTAAGTTCCTTATTGTATTCTTTCTCAATAAAAAAAAAACACGAAATATTTACACTTTCATAATAGACGGCACAGTTAATAGAAAGGCATCACTATTAATCATTACGTTACACAATCCATCGCGCTTATTCGCTAAGCTATGGTTTAACAATTATTAACACAGTAAAATCCGGGTCGGAAGCTAATTTTATGCGCGTTAAAACTACAAAATATACCATCGCTATCCGATACCATTAGTTGGGTTTTAGCTACCTGCCATTGTTAGGCTTTCGGGGTTCCGTGTTTATAGAATTTTGGAACGTTCGTAGATCCTTTCATGGCTTTCGTCACACATGACGTTTAAAAAGTGCTTGTAAACTAAGCATGCTTGATATAAATTAATTTTCATTTGATTTAATTTAAGTATTTATTTATCTTAAGTAGGTATAGAACTACATATATTTAAAACCATGTCATTAAATTTCAATGATGTAAAAAAATAAAAAACAAAAAAACTCATGTACGTCAAAATTTTTTAACTATTTTTTTTTGTCTTATAACATAACCTTATTAAGTAATTATAATAAACATACGTTATTCGTATTGATTGATTATAAAACACGGCTAAAACTCACGTGATATTAGGTTGGAGTATGCCCGACTAGTTTCGAACCCATACGGGGCCCTTAGTCATGAGCTGGTTCTTGCATCGCGGCACGATCCAAACAGGTCGGGCATACTCCAACCTAATGTCACGTGAGTTTTAGCCGTATTTCATAATCAATTAATATAAAATACGTTATTCGTAATAACCCTTTGAAAAAAAAAATTTAACACTTAACTATTTAGCCCAGAAAATTTTAAAATTATTTTTTATAAAAAAAACATAATATGGCCTATTTACACCCATTAATGGTTTTTTTTTGTATGAGGTACAAAAAAAAACCATTAATGGGTATCGAATCTACGGCTTTTAATGCAGAAGGCAGGTTTACCCATGCCTCTCAGTTATCTGCAATTTAGGTAACTTGAAGATAAATGTGCATCGCCAGCACATACATCGGATTATATTGAAAACTAAAAGTTCGTCGTAACGGTGTATCGTTCTATGTACGGTCAACGTCGAACTCACAGCCAACTTACCCAAATTTCAGTTACCTAAATTAAATTGAAGTTTGCGTCAGTTCCCCAAACTTGTGGGTACTGTTTGAAAGCTGTCGATGCGTTGGCTTATCGTTTTGACATACATATTGGGAGCTTCTAGGCCACTGCGTGCACAAGATTTTAAACTAAGGTAAGCACTATATGTATAAACTATTTCACACTAATATTATAAAGGCGAAAGTTTATATGTAAGTGTGTATGTTTTTTCCTACTTTAAGCTGCGGCTACTAAAGTGATTTGCCTAAAATTTGCAATGGAAATAGATTTTACTCTGCATTGACACATAAGCTACTTTTCATCCCGAAAATTCATGGTTCCCGCATGAATTTTGAAAAACTGAATTCCAGGCTGACGAAGTCGCAGACGTCCGTTAGTTATTTATTAAGACATAGCCAACTTACCCAAATTTCAGTTACCTAGTTTATATTGAAGTTTGCGTCAGTTTCCCAAGCTTGTGGGTACTGTTTGAAAGCTGTCGATGCGTTGGCTTATCGTTTTGTCATACATATTGAGGGCTTTTAGGCCATTGCGTGCACAAGATTTAAAACTAGGGAAAGCACTATTTATATACAAATTGTAGAAAAAGAAAAACTGTTCCTGAAAAGCTTGTAATGAGTCCAGAGGGTAGTCTATGTTTTTTGGATCTTTGATGAGAAAGCCACTGATACACACCATGCTCTTATATTTCAAAACTCACTCGGGTATAATTTGAAATTTTCGATTGTTCATCCCCACTTTCACCCCCTTTCATCCCCCAATATGATCTTAAAAATCAATAGGAACTGTGTTTTTTTGAGCAAAAGAGAATATTTGTGATAAGCGCGAGTCTATAGGTTACTATATACGCCCGCGACTTCATCCGCCCTTAGACTTCTTTAATCCGGCCCTATCGCAAAATCCGTTCTTAGCGGCTACCTACTATCTATAGACTACCTCCCTGGCAAATTTAATTTATGTTCGTCAAGAGGTTTTCGAAATTTAGTAATGAATTACCTTTCGCATTTCAATATTAAGATTAATATAAATTTGAAGGAAAGAGGTAGTTGAATCCAGGACTTCAGAATCTAATTAACCAAGGAACCACTGAGTGAGTTGCATACAAGTAGAATGTGGTCGACCTAGATACGGGTTCATGAGAACTACCTAAACTTATAATTAATGCAAACACATTAATTATTATTATTTATCTGTTATTTGTGCGTTTACCTACTTTACGTATCAAGGAAGAGCGTTTGACATTTGATAAGAGCCGTTATATACGGGTCCGTCTCTAAAGGTCAGTGGGTTCGATCACTTGGATGCTAAGTCGTTTCGCTTTCTCTGTATGTTTAAGGCTGCACCGTACGATTTAGATGAAAACGTTAGTTTTGGTTAAGTAGATTTAGTAGTTTCAGTTCACCCAATCATACTAAAATAAATATATTTGAAGTGTCTAGTCGTATACCTAGAACACAGTATATATTTTTACTGTGCCTAGAAGTTATATTTTTAAGAAAAAATATAATTTATTATTTTTCCTAAGAAACAGCATCGAATTTTAGCAAAATCCATAAAAAGCGTAACAAGATTTAGGTTCTGCTGTATGAATATCAATTCACTTAGCTAATTAAGTGATTACGATTACTTAATTAGCTAAGATATGAACTAAAAATTAGTTTATTTAATTTTTCAAGATTTTGGTCACAGTTTTTAAAATATATTTTCTAAACTGATTCTCAAATCTGTCATACATTTTAGTATGGACGCACGCCGATGTGAATATTACTCTGGAGTCTTGACTATTCACTTCAGTCTGCACTTAATACTACCTCTCAATACTATATTCAAGTGGCTGGACTAATATTCTTTAGGTGATGGGTTTGAGCCGTGATAGCCCAATGGATATGACCTCTGCCTCCGATTCCGGAGGGTGTGGGTTTCAATCCGGTCCGGGACATGCACCTCCAACTTTTCAGTTGTGTGCATTTTAAGAAATTAAATGTCTCAAACGGTGAAGGAAAAACATCGTGAAGAAACCTGCATACCAGAGAATTTTCTTAATTATCTGCGTGTGTGAAGTCTGCAATCCGCATTGGGCCTGCGTGGTGGACTATTGGCCTAATCTCAATCTCTCATTCTGAGAGGAGACTCGAGCTCAGCAGTGAGCCGAATATGGGTTGATAATAATAATAATAATAATAATAAATAATAATGGGTTCGATTTCTTTTAAACGGAGTAGGTTCTAATTTTTTTTTATTCTTACTCCAAGCTGACAATTCTTGGTCACAAAAATAAGCAAGGTGGTAATGGTAGCACTTTCAAGGAAGGTCTCTATCACAAAAAAAGGTGACTATAAATCTCAATAGCTCAGCGGTTGACGGTTGACCTCAAAGCCAATAGGTCCCAAGTTCAATTTTTGCTCTACTATTGTCGTACTCAATGTAAGCATGAAAGGGGAATATTGATCATCTTACTTAAAAAGCATACCCTTTCAAACAAAAAATAATTTTTCAATACGGCTCAGGCGTCTTCGAGTAATCGGTGAACATACATAAAAAAAAAGATTTCGACCAATTAAGAACGTCCTCCTTTTCTGAAGTCAGTTAAAAACATACCATCTCATCATCTCCTTTCCCCTATACCACTTATGTGGGATCGGAAAAATATGTCAATCTTTTCCATTCGTCTCATTCTTTCTAAAAATACCATCTATACCTACTAATACTAATATTATAATTACAAAAGAAAAAGAGATTGTCTGTTTACCTTTCCATGTCTAAATCAATGAACGGATTAAGATAAATTTTAGCAAAACAAATCTAATTTTTATCCCGAAAAAATCCATGGTTCCTAAGGGTTTTGAAAACAGAGTTTTATGCATCTTTGTCGCAGGCGTCAGGTAGTGTTTAATAATCAAAAATATATTATTATAAAATGTTCAATTTGATTGACAGACACTATACTCAACACCAATAATTAGGCAGGTAGCATACGGGATTATAATTAGTCGAGAGACGCTAATACGAAGGGCGTGTTCGCATGCAGCTGTCAGAAGTGACGCTCCGAGTGTGAAATTGCGTAATGGGCAACCCTGATTGTAGGGTTGATACTCGAAATATACGGGGTTAAATTGCGCGCGGACCCGCTGCGTTAATGATAAAGAATTAAGATAATGGTTTACGAACGAATATTATGTTTTCGGAAATTATCTGATATGTTTTTACCATATTCGGTGAGCGAGTCTCAAATTTTAATGGAAATCTGTAGTTGATTTACAAAAACATATGCGTGATAATGACATGTTTCGTTTTTTATTACATTTTTGAAAAGTGAAATAATTATGTCGGTTTGTAGTACTATACCAATTAAAAATTTATAAAGCAATAGTAATAAAAGAACAGTATTTAGTAAGTTCTAGTTATATGTTATATCTAGGAAATGATAAGTGGGTGATTCTGATTCTTTTTTATTATATAAAAGTCACATATAACAGTGTAGTTTACCAGAGGTATCGCACCCCATCAGGCGATGCTTCTGCGCTCGCCCAAACTCACTGGTGACGCCGCTGAGGTCCCATTAAGTAGCCTACGGCTATCTACATGATCAGAAAAATTACTACATCTGTAATTTCACCAGCAGCTTTAGACCGAATCTCAGTAATGCTTGGCAGCATAAATATTCAATGGACGAGCTTTGTCTCAAAGACCTATAGTACTCTTTTACTTCGTATGTTTTCACAAATTTAAATAATAAACAAAGCGTTATACAGGTGTATTAGAACAGAGGAAATTTAATCTTGATAAACATACCACCGCGCGTTGTTAGCAGGATTCGTTCTTGTTAACTGCTTAATGATGCTACGTTTTACTGGCGTGTTTAACAACGATTATACGTACGTGTATTTTCAATTTAATAAGATTATCTAGTAGATATCGTCTGTGGAACTCATGCGTTTTGACCAATCGCAAGACTTATCAGTTTGAAGAACAGTGTTGTGATTGGCTGTAATTAGAATGCAATTCGAGATATTGTGGTAATATTTTAAGTGATTTATGAGGGGATAATCTTTAAAACTACTAAACCTATTTTCAAAATTCTCTTACCAATAGAAAGCCACTATATTTATAAGTGTCATAGACAAAGTGTATCCCCGTATTCATATGGGAACGAGAACTAAGCAGGTAAAACCTCGGGCCGTCTGCTAGTTTATAAATATAATAAGATATAAGAAACAGAAAGTAAATGTCTGTTTGTCTTAAACCATTTAATTTTGGGCACAGATAGATTGGACTTTACAGAAAGTAGCTAGTTTTTGACGCGAAAATAAAACTAGAAAAGTCTATAAAATATGTATACAGGACAAAAGTTCATTTGGAAGCTTCTAATTTCATTAAATTGATAAAATCTAGAAATGAAAAAAAAAACCGATCTTATCTTAAAAATTCGTTATACATTAAACTACTAGCAACTTTTTTATTCTTTACAAGTTAGCCCTTGACTACAATCTCACCTGCTGGTAAGTGATGATGCAATCTAAGATGGAAGCCGGCTAACTTGTCAAGAGGAGGATGAAAACCCACACTCCTTTCGGTTTCTACACGGCATCGTACCGGAACGTTAAATCGCTTGGCGGTACGTCTTTGCCAGTAGGGTGGGAACTAGCCAAGGCCGAAGCCTCCCACTAGCCAGACCTGGACCAACTAAGAAAACCTCCATCGGCCCAGCCGGGGATCGAACCCAGCACCTCGGTCTTGTAAGTCCACTGCGCCACGGAGGCCGTCAAAACTTAGAAACTAGTCAATTTCCGTCCTCTATGACTTCCGTTAGGATAAGAACACGCTATCAAAAACAATCATCACATTATTATGTACCCATTCCGTTTGGATGTGTAGCTCTAGACCGTCGCATAAGAAAATAATAATAAAAAAAAATAACTCGTAAAAAACTAAGTGAAAAAATGGGAGTACGGTCCACAAAAAAACACTGAACGTTGTGAAACACGTTTCACCGCCATAAATCATTTATTACGTATTAAAGCGTAACGACTGCTAATGTCTTTTACAATGGACGTTGGGCCAATGCTTAGACCAATTATAGAAGGACCTGTATCGCACTCATAGTCACGAACAAAATTGACTGTCATTTTCTGAGGAAAACGAGCTTAGATTTGGTATATATCTTATACTAAACTAGAAGTTCTTGCCCGTTTTCTACACAATTCAATTACACAAAAAGGTATTTTTACGGAGCTCTTTAACCGACGAACACGATTACAACTGTTTAACATTGATTCTATAGAGACAGTTTTTATAATCGCTTTAGATCTTTGATCATATACTTTGACAGAAAAGTAACGTCTAGCGAGGCAGGTCCTGTACTATATTTGGTCTGAGGGCCAATATTGGAGCCAAGGTTTCGGCCATGCTCTATTAAAGTTATTAAATCGTAGTTGCGGCTGGTGACCAATTTAAGTGACCTCTCAGTAAAGCTTTGCTTTGTAGCAAAGAGGTCATGAGTTAAGCTTACTCTGGTCGATTGGTCGAAGCTTGTTGGTTCTTGTGGTAGGTTTAAGCTAGACTATACATCCCTAAAACTTCTAAACTTGCTACCACAATACGGGCGGTATTGTAGGTAGTAGGTTTTAGCTCTACAATATCACTTTTCCCATAAGAAGCCAAGCCAGGCCAGGTTCTGAAGTAGACTTTTAAAATAGGTTACAAGAAAATACAGGGTGCTCGGTAGTATTTCCTATAACTTCAAGGTGTTGACAAGTCCATTTTTAGGATCCGAACTCCATAACTAATTTTTTAACTAAAAAAATAAAAACATTTTATGTTTTCATACTAAGTAATTCAAATAATTCCGACTATCCATGTAACACGCCTTTATCTATCCTTGCATTTTAAAATACGTGAAACTTTGACGGCCTCGGTGGAGCAGTGGTATGCGCGGTAGATTTATAAGACGGAGGTCCTGGGTTCGAACCCTGGCTAGGCCGATTAAGGTTCGGCCGTGGCTAGTTACCACCCCACCGGCAAAGACATACCGCCTTTTAACGTTCCTGTGCGATATCGTGTAGAAGCCAAAAGGGTGTGTATTTTTTCTTAGATTGCATCATCACTTACCATCAGGTGAGATTGTAGTCAAGGGCTAACTTGTAAAGATTAAATAAAAATAACACTCAAATACAGGTCGAATAAAGGTATTTACAAGTCTGACAAAAATCAATCGTCTGACATCTTCCTTTGAAATGCGTTATTCTAAAAACAAAGTCAAAAAGCAATGTCGCAATAAAATTAGCCCCACAAGTAACGAAATTGACAATGGCACCCATAAAAGGCCTTCGATATCACCATAATCTGGACTTGATCGTAAAGAAACAACATTAAAAAGCGATCAGCGTAAGATTTTTCCATGATTAACCGACTTTGGCAATAGGTTGGCCCATGGTTAAGGCAATAATCTGAAAACAGTAAAAAATGTACGGTCGAGAAGTTAATTGTTTCAAGGGTTCCGTAACAAGGAGATTTAACTGAATGTTAGAGGATCTATTGCAGTGTTATTGTTATTTGTCTACAACTAAACTAATATTATAAAGAGCAAAGATTTGTATTTTTTCATGAAACGAATAAACTCAAAACTACTACATTGATTTGAAAAATTCTTTCACTAATAGAAAGCTATTTTATCAGGGAGTAATAGAAGATATATTTTATTCCCTTATTCCCACGGGAATGAGACCGTGAAGTTTTGCGAGTAGTAATTAAGGTACTCGGCAGCTTTGTAATGGTGAAATAATCTATACTAATATTATAAAGCTGAAGAGTTTGTTTGTTTGTATGATTGAACTTGCCAATCTCAGTAACTACTTTTCCGATTTGAAAAATTGTTTCAGTGTTAGATAGCCCATTTATCGAGGAAGGCTATAGGCTATATTATATCCCTGTATTCCTACGGAAACGGAAACCACGCGGCATCTACTAGTTTTTTAAATATATTGAGTATTTTTTGAGTAAAATCGTAGCAAACAAACTAAAAATCATATTACCTCTTTAAAATAATGGTTCAGATATTTTGTATTCATTGACATAACTAACTAAAATGCTCTGAATCTTTGATAGTTCAAAATATGTGATTTGTGAACAGAAAATAAATATGAATCGTCCTCGTCTGGTAGACTTCGGTTGTAGCTACTTCCCAAGCGATTTAGCGTTCCAGGGTGTTGCTTATTAGTCATGGGTACTTATGAGTAACATAAACTTGTATCTATTATAAGGTAACATATTTAACTGCAACGTCACTCAATATCTGGTCGACCGCAGTTAACGGATAATTTGATCTCGCTTATAAAAACCGCAGTTAGGCGTGACTTTGCTTTTAGGATTGCCAAAAAACTCATCCAAACATGCCCTTATTTATTAGGTAATTTAATTTTGAAAAGTAAAATCCTAGGTATTGTTAAAAAAGTATGTATCCTAGGTAATTTAACAATCCAAGTATATTCGTGTAGTTGTATTGTATATTAATAAATAATTATTATTAATAGTTTTGTCCTATCTGTGAATTATAAGTATATCTCTAATCTGTAATCTATGAGTTATGAAATAAGGTGCCTAGCAAGATTCGTTCAAGCGAGAAATATTTTTTGAACTGTGACGAATTTACGTAAGAAAGACCTGATATGGCGGATTTGAGTAAGACCAATTTGTTGATACTTGTATTTTTCAGACCCTTTTAAAGCTTCAAAATATAAATGTACCTTTTTAAACGACTTTGAAAAAGAAAGAGATTCTATGTTCGGCTTTAAAGTGTTCTTTTATATATACCTATCTATTCTTTTAATTTTCATTGGATAAGCTTGCGTTTGACTATTATTTGTCCTCATATAAATCAATAATGCGGTCTAGATTATAGGTTTGCCTAGAAAATTTAGTTTTCCTTTGAAGTTGTTCAAACCATAATTTTCCATTTTATTGTCCAAGTATGATTCTTGTGTTCTTCTTTGAAGGACATGGTAACCGGGGAAATTAATTAAATTAAAGAGGAAAATTACTTGAACCCAGGACATCGTTTTCTGAAGCTACATAGGCTAACCACTGGACCATCGAGTCAGTGAATATAATATAATAAGGAAAAAAATGTATGATTTTTTTTTTAAAAGATTCGATTTTCAACGTTTCTAGTGATTTTCATTACGGAACCCTAATAGCGGATTTGGGAAATCTGTTTTTTCCTAGATTACGCGCATTTTCCTCTAATCTATCTGGGGCGAAGGTTAATTTTTTCTTGTGGGTCAATGACGAAGAAACCTAGATTTGATGTTGTTTCTAACGAAATCATTTCTAGTAATCACTTGCAAAAGCATTTCGCGGCTTAATTGTTGTAATTGTTTCTTTTGTAACGTTGTTCAAGAAAAATGTAAAAAAGTACTGTGATAAGTATTTTGGTAATTATTCTTTTTGTCTTAAGAAAAAGAGTCTTAAAAATAGATCAAAGTGTGTATTTTTAAACGACTAGCCGACGCTCCGCGGTTTCCTCCGCGTATTTCCTGTTATAATGGGAATACTGGTATAAAATAGCCTAGGACACTACCCCCTCGTAGTTCCTGTTCCTGGGATAAAATATGACACTCACAAATAACGTGACTTTCTAGTGGTAAAAGAATTTTCAAAATCGGTTCAGTAGATTCGAAGATCCCCTACTATAGTCTGGCAATTTCGTTGATGACACTGCCATGATATGCGGGCGACGGGGGGAAAGACTGCGTGTGAAATCGTGCGTGCGGTAGGTAAAGTGAGAGGTGCACCAGTCGTGGGTTTTTTATTCATCGCTGCACGCCCCCCAGCCAAATTCACATCACTTTTTGCGGTGACTATAAAGCATGTCTATAGTATTCAATATCGTTGACGATACAGGAATAAAACTTTTATATAATATTATATCGATGGATAAGTACAGGTCGTAATCTTTTTCACCTGTAAATAAATAATATATTTAAATACGAAAATCCTTTTAGCGGCCATTATTATTTTAAAAGAATACACAAAAGCGTATCCGATATGCGCATTGCGCGAATTAAGAGATTGGGTATTTTTTGTGTACTGTTAAGGTAGGTGCACACTAGATGACTGCATTTTAATTGATCAAATAATGAGACGAATATCTTAGCATTCTATGGATTCACCATTGGTGCAGGTGATGCGTCCATTGCGTGGTAGAGAGGAAAACACTAAGCAAAGTCCAGGACTTTTGACTTCTGGATGTAGGCTTAAAGAGTTCCTTGACGATCGATCAACACTTTGACGACCTCTGTGACGCAGTGGTAAGCGCGGTGGATTTACAAAACGAAGGTCCTGGGTTCGATCCCCGGCTGGGCCGATTGAGATTTTCTTAATTGGTCCAGGTCTGGCTGGTGGGAGACTTCGGCCGTGGCTAGTTACCACCCTACCGGCAAAGACGTATCGGATTTTCATCCTCCTCCTAACAAGTTAGCCCGCTACCATCTTAGACTGCATCATCAGTTACCATCAGGTGAGATTGTAGTCAAGGGCTAACTTGTAATGAATAAAAAAAAAATAACACTCCTCTTCTCTGCTCGTGTTGTTCTCCCTGCCTAGCCAAATTTGGTAAGATCCTATTAGAACAGCTTTGGATATTCGTTCTAATATAGAACTAGCTGCACTTCTAGAGAGGCAAAGGTCTTCTACGGCGTACAGACTAACTACATAGTCATTTTTAGTTAGATCATTTGTTAAGTCATAATATTTATTCGCTTTTATACTGTGGTCTTTCGGAATGTTAGTCTGTTGTTTGGATGTTTAGTCTCCCACGGCACAGGGGAATGTTAGTCTCCCCTGTGCCGTGGGAGACTAAACATAAAATTTTAACCGACTTCATTTATTTTGAGTTGAACAAAACAATACTAAACCGATTTTCATGAAAATTGAATCGGACCAATTTAGAAGTATATTCTTTCGAACAAAAAAATATTTTTTAACATTGGTTAATAAATGACGAAGTTATGAGGTAACAAACATTAAAAAAAAACATACGCGTTCAATTGAGAACCTCCTCCTTTTTTTGAGGTCGGTTAAAAAGAGTCACTCAGCGCATGATGGAGCGAGCTAGGCTTCGAGTATCTCTGAGAGATCGAATCAGAAATGAGGAGATCCGCAGAAGCGCCAAAGTTCAAAAATAGCTCAAAAAGTCAGTCAGACATAGATCAAAAAGTCGCAAAGCTGAATTGGAAATGGCCGGGGCATAATTATGCGAGGAGGTATGTAGTTCGAAGATCCAATGGATGTTGGGGTCCCAAGGTGTTAGAATGTCGACTCCGCATCGGAAAACGCAGTGTTAGTCGACCTTCCACAAGTTGGACTGACGATTGCAAGGATGCAGGGGGCTCAAAATCGTGTTGTTTAGAAGTCACGGCTATCGACTGAAAATGATGATGATGACTTAGCGACCAAGTCTCGGATCCGTAAGTCATCACTGGCAACACGCAGTATACGAAGACTTTCGTCTTCAGGGATTTTTCCTTACGTATGCATCGATTTCTATTAAAAAGTGGATGCACAATCAGCGACCAAAAAACGTCCCCACTCAATGAGTGCCAAACACAACTTCTTGGCACTCAATTCAAGTAGTCGCATTTGCAAATTCAACCTTAAACTCAATACTTATGGTTGAATTTGCTCTGAATTTTGGACTATATTTAAAAGCCTCAATAATTCTAAAATAGTCAAAGCAAAATTGGCCAGTTTTTAAGTGACATTTTTTACATGATGTGTCCTTTTATTATAAGAGGTCAATGTACGTACGCAATAAAAAATTTAGCTGTCTATGTGCAATCCATAGTTCTATGTGTATATGCCCTTCCAGTGCATGCATAATAAACGCGCGGCATTTATTTTAACGCATCTCTTAATGATGCCGTTGGCCGAAATACTCTCCGATTAACTCGAAATCTTCATCGCGGCCTCGCCGTAGAGATGCCCAACGCCGATATCGATATTATGTTCGGTTGTCACGACAAGCGCTGGAAATGTGTTCCGTTCGTGTTTTAAAAGTTTTTAATTAATTCATTTGCTCAGTTGTTTTTTTTTATCGACATGTGTGCGACGTACTTAGTCCAACCAATTTAGTGTTGGTAATTGGCTTGATGTTGGTCAAGCCAGGTTAAATATTTTTTTCAATTATACTATCGATACAACAAGCAGTGCTATTATATTGATCAAGTTATCTAATAAACCACTATTTGATTCAGATTGATGATATTTGTATTGAGAACACAATATTATTACGTACCACCAACCAACTTCTTTATAACTTTTAGCTGTTATTTTTTGAAAGAAAGACCAACACCTAATTTTCAAGACCGTAAACCAATGATTAACCGTAGTAAAATTAAACGTAGTGACCGTATTTAAATGACATTAGGAGATTAATTTCGAAGTCGCTTATTTTAATAGAAATTCTGATTTTCAGCTAAAAGTTCGTAGAAGCCAACCCGAAGATATTAGCATTATTTGACGATAGGAATTTTTGTCATTAAATTATTTATAGCCTTTCAAAAAAAATAAAACTTCATCTTAATAATTTTAGGTTTTAATTAGTTTAGAATTGGAATCAACGTACACTAATTATAGCATTTTCATCCTAATTAGCAAAGAAACACACGTATGTAGAGATGGGAAACATCGATATCGATACTATGCTCGCTTGTCACGGAATCGCTAAATTATAGTGTGTGAAACACCAAATTTTTTCGTGTCTTAAAGCAACCAAATCAATTCGTCTGTGGCTAAGGTTTTTGTTTTATTTATCGACGGTCTTTCGTTATTTATTGTGTCGTGAATAAAATGTATTGGGGAGTCTCGAATATTCGACATCACGACACGAAATAACTGTTAAACTCAATAAGGTAATATTTATAAAGTTATATACAGTCATCATTATCAACCCATATTCGGCTCACTGCTGAGCTCGAGTCTCCTCTCAGAATGAGAGGGGCTAGGCCAATAGTCCACCACGCTGGCCCAATGCGGATTGGCAGACTTCACACACGCAGAGAATTAAGAAAATTCTATGGTGTGTAGGTTTCCTCACGATGTTTTCCTTCACCGTTTGAGACAAGTGATATTTAATTTCTTAAAATGCACACAACTGAAAAGTTGGAGGTGCATGTCCCGGGCCGGATTCGAACCTATGCCCTACGGAATCGAAGGCAGAGGTTATATCCACTGGGCTATCACGGCTCTATATACAGTAAAAGCTCATTATTCGCGGGGGATACGTTCTCTAAATGTGTCGCGAATACAGAAACCGTGAATATGGAATGGTATATTATATGGTATTCTATGGGATACGTTCTTGGGTGACAAAACAAAAAACAAATATATAAAGAAAAAACAATTAATTGAAGTTATTGATTAACTATTATCTTCAGTCGTAAACAATGGTTTATAGAATTTAGAAATTTTTTCTTTCTTGACATTTTTAAAAGCTTCTATTCAGAGTGATTTTAATCAGTGGCATTCTTAAACCATCCATTCGCAATTTCGACAATAGGTATTTGCAATTAAAGTTTTGCAGATTTTACGTCAGTTTCGTCAGTCAGATCCGCGAATAATGAAATTTTTAGCCGCGAATATAGGAATTGGGACGCAATTTATTAATCCGCGAATAGTGAAAACGTGAATAAAGGAAGCGTGAATAAGGAGCTTTTACTTTATTAACAAAAGAAAACAGAACTTACTTTCGGTAGCACCACATCCAAGTCCGCAAACAGGCAAGTATATTTAGTTTGTCTATTTTTGGACCCTCATAAGGTTATTAAGAATTATTATTATATAATAAGTTATATTTGATAAACTCGTATATTAGCCGTGATAGCCCAGTGGATATGACCTCTGCCTCCGAGGCAGAGGTCAAATCCGGTCCGGGACATGCACCTCCAACGTTTCAGTTGTGTGCATTTTAAGAAATTAAATATCACGTGTCTCAAACGGTGAAGGAAATAACATCGCGAGGAAACCTGCATACCAGAGAATTTCCTCAATTCTCTGCGTGTGTGTAGTCTGCCAATCCGCATTGGGCCAGCGTGGTGGATTATTGGCCTAACCCCTCTCTTTCTGAGAGGAGATTCGAGCTCAGCAGTGAGCCGAGTATGGGTTGATAATGATGATATTACATAATTTCCATTTCACTGGCTATTGTAAGTTTTAAAAACACATCAAATTTCGTACAATCTGTTACCGGTATCGGCAAAATAATGACTGGCTGTTTAACATGGCGCGCTATCGATTAGAATTTTCGGACGCAAGAACTAATTTGATTAAAAGTTTCCCTCGCTATCCCCTGAGCCAGCAGTTCACGTATTTTAAGCGTAGTCAGTTAGTTTTAATTATATGCCACGGCGATTTAATTATACCAAATTACTGTAGACATCATTGGTTCTTTGGTTATTTAGTAACTCTTTGCGACAGAGTTCGTTCGGAGTTTATGGTCACGATTAGCTGCCACGCAGAGATGCTGTTTTTTTTTAATTCTTGACAAGTTAGCCCTTGACTACAATCTCACCTGATGGTAAGTGATGATGCAGTCTAAGATGGAAGCGAGCTAACTTGTTAGGAGGAAGATGAAAATCCACACTCCTTTCGGTTTCTACACGACATCGTACCGGATCGCTAAATCGCTTGGCGGTACGTCTTTGCCGGTAGGGTGGTAACTAGCCACGGCCGAAGCCTCCCACCAGCCAAAGCCAGCCAGCTTCGGCTGAGGCTAATTACCACCCGTTAAAGATCACTACTGAGATCGAGTCTCCTCACAGAATGAGAGGGGTTAGGCCAATAGTCCACCACGCTGGCCCAATACGGATTGGCTGACTTGAACTAATTATTATACTTTAAAAAACTTGCAAAAATATAAATAGGATAGTGTGAAATAGGGCTTGAAATAGGGGTAGTTTACATCGATTTTCACGCGGACGAAGTCGCGGGCGTCCGCTAGTATATTTATATAAAAAAAATCATTTGGCTAAACTAAAGATGGTATCCTATTTAGAGATGGTTTTCCCCCGTTAACGTGTGAGAGTCGGGATGCATTTATGTTTTGTTTTCTCTTAAATAGATACCAGTAAATCTTGTTAGAACGGGCGCGGGAAGAAAACTAAAACCCCTTTCTATTCACACTACTTTTATTTACTTTGGTGTATTTTTTCAAAATGGATGAAGTCATTTATAGATTTTGTAATAATACTTTTTAATCTCCGACATGAAAAAGTGGATGTTATAAATTTGACGTGCCTATCTGTCTGTCTATGGCATTGTAGTTTCTACAAATAGATCAATCGCGATGGGTTTTTGTTTGACTGTTGAAGTGATCTAGATGATCCTGAGCCAATCTATACTAATATTATAAAGCTGAAAAGTTCATTTGTTTGTTTACTTGAACGGACTAATCTCAGAAACTACTGGCCCGATATGAAAAATTCCTTCAGTGTTAGATAGTTTAGTTGTCGAGGAAGCCTATAGGCTATATTTTATCCCCGTATTCCTACCGGAACAAGAGTCACGCGGGTAAAACCGCGCGGCGTCAGCTAGTACGAGGATATAGGCGTTTTCTTAACACGATAGAAACAATTTGTAACAAAAGTCCTGAACTAAAATCATTTTAAAAAAAACCCTCAAAAATATAAATTTTGATAGCAAAATCCCATGCTAATCGGAACAGTAAATATTTTTATGAATCTGAATTTTACTCGAATGAACAACAATATAGATATTAATGAGAGACTGTTTATGTTTAGATAAGTTAAACATCAATTCTTATTTTCTGCGCTATAGCCATCGATCTCCTATTAAAAAGTCGATACACAATTAGCGACCAAAAAACGATCGCACTCAATGAGTGCCAAACACAATTTCTTGGCACACAATTCAAATATTCGCATTTGCAAATTCAATCTCAAACTCAATCCTTAAGGTTGAATTTCGGATATTATTGAATATTTAAAGGTCTTTAGGTATATTTTCTTTACCATTTATCTTTACAGTTTATTCTAAAACTGTCAAAGCAAAATTAGCCAGATTTTAAGTAAAATTTTCTACATGATTGTGCGTCTGTGCTTTTATTATAATAGGTCAATGGCTATAGCAGTAAAATTAAACATTTCACCACTAAAGATAATAATGGGGCCATTTCAGACGGGCTAAACTAAAATCCAATTTACTTCTAACTTCAAAGATGAGCTTGTATTTTCTTTTCATTAGAACAATTCTGTCTTACTTTATTTACTGTTAATTTAATCGACGTTCAATACACCCTTAGTGGCGTGCAGAAGGTTTTAATAAGGGCAAGCCCTATATAAAATTCCTCCATGATCAGCCTATTTTAAGGTAAGTACGAGCCTCCCTTCTTCTAAGAGATGGGTGTTTTAGAATTTTTCAAATCGGACCAGTAGTTCCTGATATCAGCGCGTTCAAGCAAACAAACAAACAAACTCTTCAGCTTTATAATATTAGTAAAGATAGCTTTATTCACAGCCAGGCTCAGGATTAGAACCAACGACCTCATATTAGGAATCTGCATAAGCTAACCGAGAGTCGTGATGGCCCAGTGGATATGACCTCTGTCTCGGATTCGGGTGTGAGTTCGAATCTGGGGATGCACCTCCAACTTTTCAGTTGTGTGTATTTTAAGAAATTAAATATCACGTGTCTCAAACGGTGAAGGAAAACATCGTGAGGAAACCTGCATACCAGTGAATTTTCTTAATTCTCTGCGTGTGTGAAGTCTGCCAATCCGCATTGGGCCAGCGTGGTGGACTATTGGCCTAACCCCTCTCATTCTGAGAGGAGACTCGAGCTCAGCAGTGAGCCGCATATGGGTTAATAACGACGATAAGCTAACCAATGGAATAACACGCAGTCAGGTCATTAACTTTATTTACACACGTAATACGCTTCAGTAGAATTAAATTTTTATCGATATATTATGTTAAAGACACGTACATCACTAGTACTGCATTTTTCCTTAGGTGCGTATTACAGACACAAGTTCATAATTTAGACCATATTAATGTACGACCGGATCACCGCAAATCTTCGTTCGGCATATGTTACTGACTTGTAGTGACCATACATGAGAATAATTACCGGACATACCAAAATCAAAATTCATTTTTCAGGCTAAGTATACAAGCACTAAAACGTCAAATTATGTCATGATTAAACTAAATTTAATAGCGGTAATTATAGTCGGAAACTTGAAATTAAAGTTACGAGGGTTCCAAATGCACCTTGGTCCGAGAAGACCATATAAATATATATTTTACCACATAACATGAATCTATCTGTCATTATTCCAGATTGACCGACGTTTCGCGGTTTCAAACATGTAGTTTTTGTTTTTGTTTTTATGAGAATACGGGGATAAAATGACACTCACAAATAAGTTGCTTTTTAGTGGTGAAAGAATATTCATCGTTTTAGTAGATCTAGAGATAACCCCCTACAATACCGTAAACTTTACCTCTTTATTATATAAATAAGTGGGATCACAATTTAAATGTCTTTCTCTCAACAGTCTGTCCTTTGGCTTTCCCCTATTTAGTAATCTATACAACTGTACTAATCTTATGAAAAGAAAGACTTAATTGTCTGTTTGCATTAAATATGCTTTGAAACTACTCGACCGATTTGAAAACATCTTTTACCATTTGAATTCTACTTTATCCCTGACGAACATATAGGCTATATTTTATTACCATATTCCTACGGGAAGCGGAACTACGTGGGTGACGGTTCTTAAAGCACAATTTATTGAAGTTGGCAAGAATTTCATTAGTAGTAATAGTAGACAAAAGAATTGTCAATAAGTATTGATATTTAATATTCCGGTACAGTTCCAAAGTAAATCATCGACGTGGTCACCCTACTGGGCTGCAATTTGCGGCTACTAGGTACTTCATATTAAACACACGCGACGCACTGCGTTAAGCTGTATGTACAATATACAAACAGATAATATACTCATCATTCCACTAATATTAACGCAAAAGTTAGTATGGATGTTTGTTACTTTTCACGCCGAAACTACTGAACCGATTTAACTGAAATTTGGAATAGAGATAGATTATAGCCTATATTAACACATAGACTACTTTTTATCCAGGAAAAATCTATGGATCCCGTGCAAATTGTGTAAAACTGAAATTCACGCGGACGAAGTGGCGGGCGTTCGCTAGTCATTCTTTATCTGTTACTCCATTGAAGAGTTTCTGTCTAACATTTCGGACAATGATTATTCATCATTATCAACCCATATTCGGCTCACTGCTGAGCTCGAGTCTCCTCTCAGAATGAGAGGGGATAGGCCAATAGTCCACCACGCTGGCCCAATGCGGATTGGCAGACTTCACACACGCAGAGAATTAAGAAAATTATCTGATGTGCTTGTTTCCTCACGATGTTTTCCTTCACCGTTTGAGACACGTGGAATTTAATTTCTTAAAATGCACACAACTTAAAAGTTGCGGACCGGATTCGAACCTACGCCCTCCAGAATCGGAGGCAGAGGTAATATCCAATGGGCTATCACGTCTCTCAATCACGTCAATGATTATTATTAAAGTAAAATATACTGAAAAACATTATTACTTTAAACCCGCCAACTTGCATTGGTGTAGTGTGGTGCGGGTGGGTCTAAGCTCGATATTCCTCGCCTGTTATATGGTGGGAGACCTGTATGCCTATCATGCGACCAACGACATCTCGTGAAGAGAAATAGACAAAATGTCAATCAATCGCCGCAGAGAAGTCCCAGTCGTATCTCTTTCATTCCAACGCATCGTATACGTCGTTTGGTCGCATGTTAAGGTCGCCATTGACGGTCAATTATTCTCACGTTTTTGAAAAGGAAACAAACGGCAGTACCCACGCGGCATACAAGTCATGTACGCAGTGACCAACACACGATCAATATAGTCGTGGGTGCTACAGAAACGTGAGAATAATTGACCGTTTGTGGCTAGCATTAGACCTATTGCCCCTGTAGTGTAAAAGTACCTGTGTATACAGCGCTTAACAATTTGAAGCGTGCATACAAAAATATGCAGCTTTCATTATTCCTATAATAATGACTTATAATTTACGCTTGTAATTCTTTTTTATCTATTTAAAACTATTTATGTTGTTTAGTTAATAACTTTGCGTGTAAAATAAGCCCTTAATATGTCCCTTTCTGTATTCATCCGTATTATCATCATCATCATCATCATCATCAGCTGATGGACGTCCACAGCTGGGCTTTTAGTAAGGACTTACAAACACCTCAGTATCGGGCTTCCAACATCCAGCGGCTCGCTGCAAACCGATTGATGTCGTCGGTCTGCCTAGTGGGTGGTCGACCAACCCTGCGGTTTCCGGTGCAGGGTCGCTATTCCAGCACCGTGGGACCCCAACGTCATTGGATTTTCGAACTACGTGCCCCGCACATTGTCACTTCAGCTTCGCGAATCTGAGCTATGTCCTTGACTTTGGTTCTTGACTTGGTGCACTGCGAGCATATAGCTCCATCGCTGAATGATGAGTGACTCCTTTTTATGACAACCATAAACTATTATATTGTTTAATGTATAAAACCAATATACATTAAACAATCATCAACAAAAAAAATATGACAATAGGGTCGACAATAGTCGACTCATATCAAAAATATAAACAATATTAATTTCACATAGACAATAAATGGCCCGAAATATTTCGATCATCATCTCCTTTCCCTATACTAATTAAGGATTTCTTTAAAAAAATAATTTAAAAATCATGTATTTTCCAAACGTCAAAAACGGCGTCGTCCATTTTATGACGTCACGTCAAACTAATTGGTAACTAATATTTTTGTCAAACGCTCCGTTTGTAAGGGATATGTTATAGTGACGTCATGAAACAGTTGAAATATAGACCACTATTGCCGACAGGCGTTTTGGCTCGTATTTATTTATTTATTTATTTGGTCCACCAGTGACTGTCGCATTTACACAAATACAATCTAAAAAAAACACAAACACAAGGCTCTGCACAATCAAATGAAGGTAGACACGGCATGCACATTTCCGTAATATTAAAATAAATTGACGATTACATTAAATCAGTTTACATAAGAATAAAAAAAAATACATTTATAACAAGAAAAGGAAACATTTCACAACTACTATTTGAATATACTATATAATACAAAAAATAAAATGGAATTGGTAAAAACAAAAAGAAAAATTAGTTTAGCAAATCTAGCAAAACTAACTTGCGATATGTCGTATTGTTAAAAACATATTTAAAAACTAAAATCTAAAATTTGTTTTTGAGAATCCCGTCTCAATATGAAAAAAAAAATCTATTTTCATTTAAAAAGTGTCGTCATTCCCGTCTCAAATAAAAAATGAAAAAAAAAATTAATTTTCATATAAAAAAAAGTTTTGTCATTATTTTGGACAGATTTAAAGCATAGGTATCGGTAGTACTTTGCCGTATAAAAACACTACTACCATTCCCTTAGTATTTCGACTCCTGCCTGCAAATTCCAACACCAGTTACAAAGTCGTCAAAACGAGTATTCACTGACGTAATATTTCGTTATAAAAAATCTTCAAAGGGGAAAGAAATATTCGCAAGTTTTCAAAAGCCCACGGGCCGCGGTGGGCCTTTTTAGAGCTTTCTCGAAGTTTTCTGTTACACTTCAGCGTATTTTTTATAATACAAAATGGCGGTCGTAATTAAGGAGAAAAAATTATAACTGCCGACTTTTTTAAAACGTAGAACTACGTGCTGATTACAGCAACTACGTTTTAAAAATGTTATTACATTATAAAATCTAATTATATTTTACTTTTCTAATCTATACAAGCCTCCTTCAATATTTATTTTATTACGTTTTAGTATACAGCTACAGAAATACATAATCTGCGAAAATGTTAACTGGCTAACTATCAATGTTCATGTTAAACAACCTGTGTGCCTAGTGGGAGTTTTCAATATTTTGATACTGTTACTATCGCGTTGACGTAAACGCGAATTTATATGTAATTGAAACACTTGTGCAGTTGTTTTGTGATTCCTTAGAAATTCGCGTTTACTTTAACGCGTTTAGTAACAGTATCAAACTGCCACTAGGCCCTCTGATGACATACGGACGACATAAAATTAAAAAAAAATCAAAATACAACTCAAACCCGTAAATTGTAATTCAATATAATTCACAGAATTACAGTGATATACAAAAATACATGTGTACTTATTTAAGTTTATGTCAAACGAGTCGCAGGTATTTGCTGGATGTAGGCGGCTCAATATCGTGATGTTTGGAAGTCCCTGCAAAAGGCCTATGTCCTGCAGTGAACGTCCATCGGCTGATATGATGATGATGATGATCGTGTTTATAAAAAAAAAATATTTATACCCAATACCAGCCCCGAGGGTTGTCCGTGACTTGGATTTTAAAACCCCTTATAGGATAACACGTGTTTATATAAATATTATTATATTTTATTTTATCTAATACCAGCCAGCAAGGTTGTCCGTGACTTGGATTTTAAAACCCCTTATAGGATAGCAAAACAAAACTAGTATGGTGGGTTATATACCCATTTAGAACCGCGTATTCACTCTAGCTTTTATAAATAAAATAGACAAGTCACACATATGGCACTGTGGTGGAAATGTGCTGAATCATTGCACTACCAGAGAATATATGAAAATACGTAGAAGGAGCTTTCACGCAAGTGGTATGAGAAGATTTGTGATTCCACCCCGAAGCCCATGTTTCGTGGTTTATTTATATCGATTAGACTCGCGCTTGAACACGATCTCACCTGATGGTAAGTCCTGTGGTGGAACGCGCTTATCTAGAAGATGCTTATCTCCTTAAGATTTTAGTAAGCAGATATTAAGTGAAGATGGACTTCAAAATAAAAGAACCACTGCGTAGTGTTTATTCAACACTAAGATACTAGTATCAATGTTCAAGCGACACTTATAATTTATAAACTAAGAATCGATTACTATGGTATGAAGCAATTTTATCCAGTAGTTATAGCTTAGACTTAAGACTAAAAGTCTTCTCGAAGTTAAACTATAAACTACGGGATAAAACTGGATAAAAGTGATAGTAGTGACATTCACTTCCATTGAAAATCATCTTGAAAAATATAACTTAACGCGGAGAAAGTTACAGGCGTCAGATAGTATTCTATAAGATCGGACATTGTTCTATAGTGCTGTCTATTTTGTTCACTTAGTCTGTGACCGTAGCAGGTCGGTCCCGAGTAAAATAGGGGTTGTTTCATTATTTCTGACCCTTGATCTAATTATTAAATCAAAGGGTAGGGGATTGAATCGTTAGTTCTATTAACTGTGTAGTGACACGCCATTTTGTTAATTTTATTATTTAAGGTTAAAGTTTGTTTTGTTATTTTATGCAAAGTTATTTATCCCACGATAACTATTGAGTTTGAAATATAAACTAATATTATGTACAAAAGTGAGTTTATTTTTTATAAATTTTATCCGAGCAAAGGTGAAGAAAAAAAATACGGTTGAGCGTCAACTCTCCACAAAAGTGGGATGGCGTGATAATAAATATCAGGTGTGTGTAATGCAGATATAGAAAAACTCCAGTTCCAGTTTGCAAAAATAATAAAAGAGTAACTTACCTTTAGTTCCTATAGCCAGACATGGTAAAGTGAAAGAAAACATTAGTAAATTATTAATAATACAATGTCATTCATCTAGAAATACATAGTTTATTTGTTTATTTCAAGTAAATTAATTGACAAGCTTGACAAAAGTACTTCCTCGAATAAGATCGGCCACAAAGAAATGCCTACTATTAAATATATAAAACACAAGCTAACGCCCCGTGATATCACCCGCGTAGTTCCCGTTCCCGTAAAAATACGGGGATAAAATATAGCCTATGACACTTACAAATAACGTGGCTTTCTAGTAGTAAAAAAATATCAAAATCTGTTTTGTAGATTCAGACAACATCACAAATTTTATAATATTGGAATAGATAAATTTCGCCGAAAGAAAGCTTTGCTTATACAGCCAATAGAATTAGCAAATTCAAGTACATTACGGGGAATACCCGTTTGCAAATAACCTTGTAATAGCAAGTACCAGCATTCACTCAAGACTTGCCATCAAATCGAGTGGTGAATCAAACGATATCGAAAAAACCTTCCATTCCATTGGACCGTAATGGAAGGCTATACTTTCGGCGGGTAGGTAGACAAAAGTTCGATCTCGTTCGAGACAATCTGTCCGCTTGAGCGTGTCAAGTTAAATATTTGAACTACGGAAGTCGCTTTGGAGTTTACGACTTCGTGCCGCGTTCGGTTACTCGTATATCCGTCTATCATTTTTTGTATACTCTGTTAGGTTACTTTTTTTTATTTATTAACAGCTCTGGAATCCAGTCCTTTGAGATCTTTTGCAAACAAAACAACTAAATAATATTGGATAACTGACACGTTATCAATTCTTGTACAAATTAGTCCTTTTATTATTTCAAGAAAAATATAAATTATAATTATTGTTCTGGATAATATGTTTCTAGATGAATATGATTTTGATGATGAATATGTATTTGTTACATCTTCATCTTCAAGATCATCTTGAAAAAAAAGATGCTTGGAGGCCATTGGATAATCCACCATCACACAGGTAGTAAAACATAAGAAATTGTAATGTTGTCATCAATTGTAAATTATAATATTGTATGATTTTTTTAAAAGAGCAACTGTTGAGTTTCTTGTCGGTTTCTTCTCAGCAGAACCTGCCTTCCGAACCGGTGATACAATCTTTACAAATAGTCAACTGATGTGTCAAAAGTTCTTGTAAACTGAGCCTACTTGAAATAAATGAATTTTAAATTTTTTGAAAGATATGAAAATAGAAAAAATACGATATAACGATACAACATAGTTAAATATACTTAATTGAAAGATTAAATCTTAGAAAACTTAATACAGAAAACATACACTATGAATCTGATTAGACTGTATGATCATCGATCTTTGCCTATTTAGTACCAAGCGAATTAAAAAAATAAATGTCACGTTTAAACAAGGAATTCGGCAAGCGGTGTAAACGCGGCACGCAGTTTAAAGGCCTTCGGTAGTTCGTGTAAATTCGTGCTATACTAATAGAAGCTGATCTTAGGGACACTTTTAAGAAGTTCCCCAATTTTCTGAGGTTTGACAGCGCTGCGAATAGTTTTCGAAATTATTGGTGTGGAAACTTATACAAATTATAGGAGGTAAAGTTTACACATTATTACCTAATATATTACTCACGAACGCCCGCGTATCTATTCAAGTGAAATCTTTTTTTACCCATAGATTTTTCGGGATAAACAGTAGCTTATGTTCTGCTCTATGGTCCACTATAGATACCTCGGATCCAAATATGTTCGGTGGTTTAAGGTTTAGAAGTGAAAATATAGCACAAAGACAGACATTATTTAGCATTTATAACATTAGTATGGTTATGGATATAAATTATAGGAGGTTTTTACACATTTTTATATTCATCATTACCAACCCATATTCGGCGCACTACTCCTCTCAGATTAAGAGGGTTCCTATCTTTGACCACATAAGTATGATAAAGATCTAGGTATCGGGTAAGGCGACATCTCTGTTAAGTGCTTGTCCCTGTACATTATTTTTAAGCTATTGCATAACTTTTATCGCGGGCTTTGAACTCGGCGACCGAATCAAGAAATTCCATAACGAAAATAAACCTAACACCCAAGCCGTGCATCAAGTTATTATATAAGTTTTATTCTTTTATTTTTATTCTTTTGTAAAGTAAAAAACAAAATAAATAAATAATTGCATAAGTTGATAAAAAATACGTACGCCGCAGTGCCTAAGCGTCACACGTATTTTTTTTTATTTAAATTTTTCTTAACAAACTGACTCTTCTCGGACTCATATTTAGCTAGACCCAGCTAGTTCATTCAATCGCCACGTCACAGAGATAATTGATATCCATATATAAATTAACAAATATGCTAATTAATTTTAAAACTGTTTATTATAAACACTTCGGCAATGTTAATATTTGCTTCTAATATAGTCGTGATTATTTAACATTTTCAGTATACGCAATGCATAAGCCAGATACATTTCGAATTTCGAATGGTCGAGATTGCATTTCACGTTCGAATCAAGAACAAATTGACTCGACGGTGATCAATGACGATAGACGATACGTTCTGGTGCTTGAGACACAGTGAGCTGGCCAAACATTTTGCAGTGTCGCTTCGAAATGGAGATCTGGAAACTGAACGATATAGGCTCTGGTGAGTTGATGTTATGGACACAGTATAAATTTAAATTGGTTTATTTAAAGTAGGCTAGTCTCCAATCGCTCTGCCTAAGTCATATATTTTAGTAGTTAATATATTTAAAGTGTTTTTCAGATAGCATGGTGCGGGTGACAGTTCGTTTCGCTCTTGAAGTTTGGTCGCGTTTCGCGATAATAGTACGTATTATGGACGTCATAAGGTAACTCTCACCGTACCCATGCTATCTGAAAAACTACTACTCTACTCTTATTAACGGATCAAAAAGCATTCTATTTTGATGACTACTGAGAACAGCCGAGAACTAGTAGCTTTAAGTAGTTATTTTCGTAGAAATCGGCATTTAGATACATCGAAAATATCTATACTATAACTATATTACTATTACTATTTACTATTCACTATTTACTATATTTACTAAAATATTATAAAGCTGAAGAGTTTGTTTGTTTGTTTGATTGATTGAACGCGCTAATCTCATGATTTGAAAAATTCTTTCTTTGTCAGATAGCCCATTTATCGAGGAAGGCTATATATTTTTTTATTTTATTGAGGGCTTACAAACAACATCATAGTACATAATCATATTATCATAATAGTAATATAAATAAAAATTATAACTATGACACCAGCTTCGGAAACAGATTGCAATACTATAAAGTAGACTATTACGCACCTAAATATTTTATATAAAATTATTACAAACAAATTAAAAAAAAATTAAAATAAAAAGTAAATAAAAAAAATACTTGAAAGAAAAGACTAAAACTAAATTATTAATTAACTAATAGCTATAAACTCTGTAAGCGTTTTATAACCAACCTCTTGAAGGTACCTACACGTGTAGAAAAAATATCAATATTATTGAAGCACTCATTGTAGGATTGCGTCATTCTATATAATGGAGAACGTTTGCCCGCATTTGTACGGCAGTTGGTGGTAGCAAAGAGCTGATGCGTTCGAACACTTCGCATTCGAGCCCTGAGTGGTACTTTGTAACAAATTTTGCGCGTTAGGGCTACACAATCGTACTTATTATTACATAAATCATACAAGAGCATGACTTCGAGTTGCTTTCAAGTTCGTAATAAAGATAATTATTTTCAATTAGATTCCATTTGCAAGAGTTAATACATCGCTACATCCAAAGCTTAATCGTTTAATCAAAGTGTAATCTCGCAAAAGGGTTGCTCTAAAAGAATTTCTAATTTACAAATCAAAAGATTTTATTGTAAAAAAAACCCCTTTAAATCCAAAATGCTGTCCTTACCAATATTAGTATCCCCTTTAACATCCCCAAAATCCCTTTAACGCTGTACTAAGCCGATTACAGTTTTTACTTCATCCCCCTATCGAATTACTGTTTTTGTATCGGTTTACAGTGTGAAAGCTACTCTTTGGCAAAAAAGCGGGCTGGTCGCTTTTAAAAGCTTTTGTTTGATTTGAAAGCTTTTGAAAGAAAGAAGCTTTTTATTAGGTGCTAAATTGCTAATATTATGAGGTGAACTTTATGTTGATTTAAAAGTTTGGATTATCTCTTATTTATCTATCTTATATTTTATTTATCGATCTATCTTGTGTTAAGGATTATTTAGAGGATAGAGGATATTGAATTACATTATACGATTGTGTAGGTACATACTTAGTACTAACTACATTTGTAAAACGGTGATAAACAAAAAAAATAAACCCTGGCTGAGTTTGTTGTAGGCTCTTCTCAGAGCAATTCGTTTTTGGAACCCTCATAACTTTAATTTTAAGCTTTCGACCAATTATTATTATCATCTTTATCTAATTACTAGCCGACGCTGCGCGGTTTCACTCGCGTGGTTCTTGTTCCTGTAAGAATACAGGGATATTATATAGCCTATAGCCTTCCTCGATAAATGGTCTATCTAACACTGAAATTCTTTTTCAAATCGGACCTGTAGTTCCAGTGATTAGCGCGTTCAATCAAACAAACAAACAAACAAACAAACTCTTCAGTTTTATAATATTAGTATAGATTATTACAGAGGATATTCGCAGACTTTGGTACGTCTGCAAATATCCTCTGTTCAATTTAAGATTTTTAAATCTTGTAACAAGCAATAAATAAAAATTACATAACGGCTGATCCGTTGAAAAAGGAGCCTATTTACGAATAACTGACATCACTACCTGAGTCGAGTGCTCGAGTGTTACAATATTGCAAATTAAACCGTAAAAATCAATCATAGAGTTGAAGTTGCATTGCAGTGATGCTTCAAGAACTTCTGAGAAGTGATTCGTGTTGATAGCATCGAGGGAAGCGATTAATTTGTTAACTTTTGTTAATCTGAGAACTTGACGCCTTTGACGTATCGGCGTATTGTTGGATTCGATTTTTAGTCACTTTTTCGCTGAACGGAAATAATTTAGTGTTTAGTCATACTGACTGACTGGTAAGTTTGCAAAAAATAAATTTAACCTATAATTGTTTGAGATTAGTAAAGTCTAACTTCATTGATATAAATAAGTTGGTTGATTGGACGGATGGATAGATGATATAAAAATAGTTTAGTTTTTATGTAGGGTTTAGTCATTAAATTTGGACCCATTAATGTATGAAAAATGGTCGATCTCCTTTCGAAAATATTAAAGTTTTTTAGTGCTGTTGGAAGTAGCTGGAATATATACATTAATGAGCCCAAATTTAAAGAATAAACCATTACAATGTCCAAATTAGTATCATTTAAAATATCAGTTTTAAACTGGTTTAATTTCAGTTTTACTGTGCATTTTAAGAAATTAAATATCACGTGTTTCAATCGGTGAAGGAAAACATCGTGAGGAAACCTGCACATCAGATAATTTTCTTAATTCTCTGCGTGTGTGAAGTCTGCCAATCCGCATTGGGCCAGCGTGGTGGACTGTTGGCCTAACCCCTCTCATTCTGAGAGGAGACTCGAGCTCAGCAGTGAGCCGTAGATAATGATTATAAAATGCACGATTTCAAACACACACACATTTCCGAAAAATATTAGCAACTATCAATTGTTATTATTTTTGGTGTTTTAGATTTATTATTAAATGAAGAATTTTCTATAATTTTTGTTTTATAATAATAATAATAATTTATTTTCTAAAACATGGATAACAACAGATACAATTTTCTATAACGCGCTGGGCCCAAAATGGTCGGTCTCCTTTGATGAAGATGAGATGATAAGGAATATGATGAATTTACACCCACCATGTCACTCTATTGTAGTTGCTTTTGATAATGATGTTGGTGCTAATTAATCCTATCAAAAGACAATTAAAAAAAACACAAATATGTCTATGATTTTTATTTTATAGCACGAAAATATTACATGTACGTGATTATTAATTAATTATTAATTGATTATAAAACACGGCTACAACTCACGTGATATAAGGTCGGTATGACCGATTAGTTTCGAACCGATACGAGGTCCTTAGTCATGAGCTGGTTCTTGCAACGCGGAACGATCAAAACCGCAAAGCGGCGGCGCGGCGCAGACCGCACGCATCGCGCGCTGGGAGAGGGATTGAATGGTAGGGAGTGATGGTTCATTACGTAATTCTTCCAAAAATTAAAAAAAAATATGACGTATTACGGTTGACCCCTTAAGGGTAAACGACCCTTTATTACAAAAGTTAAATACACTTTCGGCTCCAATTTTAACTTACGCACTTGGGCCATTAAAATTCTGCGTGAATTATAAAAGAAAATTCAAGGAGAAGAAACACGGTAGGAATGCCTGAGGTCGGCCCGAGGGGTAGGGGGGGTGAGGAATGCCTTTGAAAACCCCGCCCGGGGTATTTGTATTACAATTACATTATAAATATATTAAAATCTTTTTATATTACCCAGCTCCTGTACTTTACCGGGTTGGTTCCGATGGTGGATTTTTTTTTAATTCTTTACAAGTTAGCCCTTGATTACAATCTCACCTGATGGTAAGTGGTGGTCTAAGATGGAAGCGGACTAACTCGTTAGGAGGAGGATGAAAATCCACACCCCTTTCGGTTTCTACACGACATCGTACCGGAACGCTAAAACTGGACCAATTAATAAAATCTCAATCGGCCCAGCCGGGAATCGAACCAAGGACCTCCGTCTTGTAAATCCACCGCGCATACCATTGCGTATGAGATGATGATTTTTATCGTATAGCATGGAACCAACGATATTTTATACTAGAGACAGGGCACAAGTGCATAAAAACTGAGACCATCGATCTCCTATTAAAAAGTGGATGCACAATCAGCGAACAAAAAACGACCCCACTCAATGAATGACAAAAACACAACTTCTTGGCGCTCAATTCAATTAGTCTCATTTACAAATTCATCCCTAAACTCGATACTTAAGGTTGAATTTGCTCTGAATTTGGGAATTTATTGAATATTGGACTATATTTAAAGGCCTTTAGGTATAATTTTCTTTACCAATAATTCTAAAACTATCAAAATTGGTCTGTTTTTAAGTGTAACATTCATTATCTATGCTAATATAATAAAGAGGTAAAGTTTGTGGTGCTGTAGGGAATAATCTCTGGATCTACTGAACCGATTTTGAAAATTCTTCTAACACTAGAAAGCCACCTTAGTTGTAAGCGCGATAGGCTATATTTTATCCCCGTATTCTGACAAGAACGAGAACTACGCGGGTGAAACCGCAGCGCGGTAGTTAGTTTTTTTTTTATTCTTTACAAGTTAGCCCTTGACTACAATCTCACCTGATGGTAAGTGATGATGCAATCTAAGATGGAAGCGGGCTAACTTGTTAGGAGGAGGATGAAAATCCAAACCCCTTTCGGTTTCTACACGGCATCGTACCGGAACGCTAAATCGCTTGGCAATACGTTTTTGCCGGTAGGGTGGTAACTAGCTACGGCCGAAGCCTCCCACCAGCCAGACCTGGACAAATTAAGAAAATCTCAATCTGCCCAACCGGGGATCGAACCCAGGACCTCCGTCTTGTAAATCCACCGCGCATACCACTGCGCCACGGAGGCCGTCAAATCGTAGTATTAAATAGGAATTAATTCTAAAGTTGCAAAACAAGGTTAAAAGCTTTATTTCTAAAAGCTCACGTGTGGTCCGCAAAAGTCAATACCCACTCTCTGGCATCGGAACGAATAATATTTGAATCGAAAACAAACTAATTCTTGTCTGTCTAGTGCAGAGGTGCCCAAACTTTTTTAACCCTTTTATTATAATAGGGCTGATGACAGTTTTTTAAATTGTATATAAATTAAAAGTATACTAATAGTAAAGCAATTTTGTAAAAGTAACAGGGTATCTGCGATCATTACTTTCGGAGCTACAGGGATTTAAAGGGTCAGATTTGCGGCGCTGCCGCGGATTCCTGAAAAACGCTCCATACAAAATGGCACGATTTAGTGAGGTCGTTGGCTCGCTGACCGTTAGATTTGTAAGGCGTTCAAACAAAATTACTAATACCTTTGTTATTTGTGCGTTTATGTTTATACTTTATTTATTGAAAAATGTCACATTTAATGTAAGGAAGCTAAAACTGTATGAATTTTTATCTAATTACGATAAAAGATTTTTATTAGATTTTGAAATTTTATAATCTTATTTATTTTGCAAATATCCAGTCAATCTTTGCTTTTCATGTATAAATTAGTTAACATTGATCTTATTTATCCGAATTTATTATAAAAATCTATATATTCCAACCCAGTCATCATCCCCATTATAGCTATCGTGAGTAATGTTTAAATACAAACTGCTAAAACTTGCGTGATTATATTTTGTTGTTATTATTATTTTTTTAATTCCGATTTATTTAAACTTCAAAAATATATTTAAATAAATCGGAATTAATGAAAAAAACTCGAACGAAATTTGTATCAACATTTCTAGTTCGTACAGCAAAGATTTGGAATGCCCTTCCTTGGTCAGTGTTTACTGGCAACATAAATATATTATTGAAGTTTATGTTGTTTTGATGATTATATTATTTTTATACTAGCTGTACTATTCACTTTTGCTTTGAAGGTGTTCAAATTATCAGTGCCAAGAAACACTGACGCCGGTAGGGCATTCCAAATCTTTGCTGTACGAATTAGAAATGTTGATGCAAAAAGTTTAGTTCGAGTTTTCCCAGAGAAAGATTTTTACTACTTAAAAACAATATTTTGAAAACGATTCAATATTAAATCATATAGAAATGGCGTCTAATTAAATTGTTCGTTGACACAAACCCCATGTTGTCTGTAGTCGACCCCTCAAGGATCAATAGCACTTTGGGAACGACTGGCGAATGTGCCCATCTTGTTTGTTATCAGCAAACGTTTAGATATCGACGACCTCATTTTGCTTTTAGGTACGTAGAAATACAAATCATGACTGTCTCGATACGATGGTTATAATCAGTCAATAACAGACCTCTATATTCGAACTCATAAGTAGATTTGTGTGAATATCTGATATGTCAGTGTTAGTTGCCATATTCCTGCGAAACGGCTCGACCGATTTTTATGAAATTTTTTCTGTCTACTCACTAGATCTGGGAATAGCCTACTATATTCGAACTCTAAGGTAGATTTTTGTGAACTTCTGATATGTCAGTGTTAGTTGCCATATTCCTGCGAAACGGCTCGACCGATTTTTACGAATTTTTTTCTGTCTACTCACTAGATCTGGGAATAGCCTACTATATTCGAACTCTAAGGTAGATTTTTGTGAACTTCTGATATGTCAGTGTTAGTTGCCATATTCCTGCGAAACGGCTCGACCGATTTTTATGAAATTTTTTCTGTCTACTCACTAGATCTGAGAATAGCCTACTCTACTATATTCGGACTCATATGTAGGTAGATTTGTGTGAACATCTGATATGTCAGTGTTAGTTGCCATATTCATGCGAAAACGGCTTGACCGATTTTTACGAATTTTTTTGTGTCTACTCAGTAGATCTGAGAATAGCATACTCTACTATATTCGAACTCATAGGTAGATTTGTGTGAACTTCTGATATGGCAGTCTTAGTTGCCATATTCTTGTGAAACGGCTCGACCGATTTTTATGAAATTTTTTCTGTCTACTCACTAGATCTGGGAATAGCCTACTATATTCGAACTCTGAGGTAGATTTTTGTGAACTTCTGATATGTCAGTGTTAGTTGCCATATTCCTGCGAAACGGCTCGACCGATTTTTATGAAATTTTTTCTGTCTACTCACTAGATCTGAGAATAGCCTACTCTACTATATTCGGACTCATAAGTAGGTAGATTTGTGTGAACATCTGATATGTCAGTGTTAGTTGCCATATTCATGCGAAAACGGCTTGACCGATTTTTACGAATTTTTTTGTGTCTACTCAGTAGATCTGAGAATAGCATACTCTACTATATTCGAACTCATAGGTAGATTTGTGTGAACTTCTGATATGGCAGTCTTAGTTGCCATATTCTTGTGAAACGGCTCGACCGATTTTTATGATTTTTTTTTGTGTCTACTCAATAGATCTGAGAATAGTTTTTTATCTATTTTTAGGGTCGGTGGCTTACATTAAGTGATATATTTATTATCACCATTGTTTTTTTCATAATGTTGATGTCATGATGAATTTACCTGAAACAAAAGAAATAACATAATAAGTATCCATGTTATGTAGAATATTTTGGAATGTATATTCAATTTTGGATTAAAACATTGGAATGGATAATATGTCCGGGGATAGTTTAGCCTTCCTCGATAAATGGGCTATCTAACACTGAAAGAATTGGACCAATAGTTCCTGAGATTAGCGCGTTCAATCAATCAAACAAACAAACTCTTCAGCTTTATAATAGTAGTTATTGAGGATATAGACTACTTTTAGGTTAGTACTACTAACCCCCCCTTCGTAGATTTTGAAAAACTAAATTTCTCGCGTACAGGCGACAAGCTCATAAGAATCTTTACGTGTGTGCGTAATTATTTAATTTAATTGTTATCGTTAATTAACTCAGGTCATCGACCTCGTTATTTTCAAGGGAAAATTATAATAACAGTGGTCGTGAATCACGGTAATTAGCACGTGTGAACCAACTATCTGGTGACCCTGTTGTGATTCATCGTGCACCTTTCACGTAGGTATTTGGGTGTCTATTGTGATCGACTGGGTGATATGTTTAAGGTCGATCCAACGAGCTAAAATAAAGAACTCTGTGGTATTGATGAAGCCTTGGTTTACAACAGATCATGGTTTCCCAGAATGGATTCATTTAGAATTTTATAGTTTCTTAAGAGCGCGCAGCACGTCGGTACGATATGGATAAAATTCGAAGCGCAAACGAGATACCGAATTATGACTTTTACGTGAGTGAAAGGCACGGAGCGATTGACGGGCGACGCAAATTTTATAACGTGAGCGCCAAAACCATTTTTACCTAATTGCAAGTAAATTAAATAACATAACGAAAAACAAAAGGGCCATGTTCAAGATATATACCTAATTTTCTATACAAAACAAAAATTTAAGAAAATAAGTTTGCTTTTCCTGAGATTGAAAGCAAAATGTGAGCAAAACAAGTATTTTTCAAAAAAATAAACTATCGAGAAAAGTTTTACAAATTGTGTATTTTGTATAATCATAACGAAGCTAACACTTTGAAATATCATTTACCCAAATATCAGGCTCCTAACTTTTCCAGAATCTGAGATCCAGAACCATTTTTGTACCACCAAATTACATATTGCACACTCTTAAATACTTCAGTGGAATCAAGTTGGTTTTCATAATCCAGACTTCAGAATAGATAGTATTAGTAGGGGTTTTTATGTAAGAGGTCGACCTGACTTGCTTGTATCCCGGTTCAGAAGGTATCATGAGGAGCTCCTTACAAAAATTATGTTTTAAAGTTAAAGTAAAAACACCTATTTGTTCAATAAAACAAATAATTATAATAAATAAAAGTTATTTTTTACGGTGTTGTAAAATAAAAGTGTTAGTTAAAGTTATTCACTTAATATAAATGCTACGAAGGTTCTCATCGCCACGACAGAATCATCCAAGTAAAATGCCTATGGTCTAGTGGTAGACTTCGACCTTACCGAGAAAGACGTACCGCCAAGCAATTTAAGGTTCCGCTATGACACACGTGTAGATAGAGGAGACTCGAGCTCAGAAGTGAGCCGAATATGGCTTGATAGGGACGGCCAGTATAGAAACCAGTGAGAGGATTGTCAGGTATTATCAATCAATCATTATTATCAATCCATAGTTTGCTCAATGCTGAGGACGAGTCTCTTATCAGAATTAGAGGGTTTAGATTAGGCCAAAAGTCCACCACGCTGGTGTCTGTCAGGTATTCTAACGGAAAATAGACTCCTAGACTGCATCAACCCTAGTATCTGTTTTGTAGGTTTAAAATTACTAAAACCATAGAGTTTATGTAATTTTATTCTGTATGCTGTTAACGCCATAATCCTCTAGTAGACAGACTAAGCTTAATGCAGAGGCTAATTAAAAATAATCTCTAACACAATAGTGCTCTGTGTCCAATTAAAAATAAATTAGGGATCAATTGACGAAAGCGTTTCCATCGAAGCCAGGGATAATTTGACAAGTTGAAGCGGTGATTATGGTTTCTTAAGCCGGTTTTAGTCAGGCTTTATTCGTACGACTTGACCGTGGAAGCCTTAAAATGCCGAGTTGAACTATGGCTTTTGTGATTAAGTGCAATTGATCTGCGAAATCCGTAAATAGTGATATATTTTACCCGACTTCGGCGAAGCCTAAAGGGTAATGATTTTGGCAATCTATTTATGTATGCGTGTTTGTTCTACATTACCGAAAATACTGAACCGATTTTACTGAATGAGGTGTCAAAAGATTTGTAATAATAGACCGGGTGCCCGGATACTTTCGGCTCACTGCAGAGCTCGAGCCTCCACTCAGAATGAGAGGGATTAGGCCTATAGTCCACCACGCTGGCCCAATGCGGATTGGCGGACTTCACACTCGCAGAGAATTAAGAAAATTCTCTGGTATTCTGGATTCCTCTCGATGTTACCTTAACACGGTTCACGGAATACATCTAATCACCAAGTTTCAACAGTATAGCTTTTATAGTTTCGAAAAAAAGTAGCTGTGACATACGGACGGACAGATAGACAGACATAAAAGAAGAATCTCGAAGGGTTCCGTTTTGCCATTTGGCTACGGAACCCTAAAAATGGAAGAGCCGAGGTCGTGTGTGTGTGTGACCTACTGTGATTATGCTAAGAACACCTCCATTTGAAACATAGATATATGCTAGGTATATAATGGATGCGACCACGGCTCTAGGAGAGCCGTGATAGCCCAGTGGACCTCTGCCTCCGATTCCGGAAAGTGTGGGTTCGAATCCGGTCCGGAGCATGCTCCTCCAACTTTTCAGTTGTGTGCATTTTAAGAAATTAAATATCACGTATCTCAATCTGTGAAAAACATCGTGAGGAAACCTGCATACCAGAGAATTATCTTAATTCTCTGCGTGTATGAAGTCTGCCAATCCGCATTGGGCCAGCGTGGTGGACTATTGGCCTAACACCTCTCATTCTGAGAGGAGACTCGAGCTCAGCAGTGAGCCGAATATGGGTTGATGACGACGACCACGGCTCTACCTGGTGAGGGGTCATCTAACACAGCGCATTCTAGTCGCCATTTCAGCACCTTGGGACCCCAACCCTGTTGAAATAGGCTAATGATGACATCACAAAATGATATTCTAAACGAAATGTCGTTCCAGCTTATTGAACGAATGCTCAATAATTAAAACCAATTAAAACTCTAGATCCTATAGAGCCGATAATTGAAACGGTCGCTTTAAGCCGCGCTCGATTTCAATTTGTTAAGTGATTTGTGCGACCGGAGATTATGCGATGTATGAGTCCTATACAGCTGGATTTGTTTTATTCCAGCTATAAGCAGATCGGTTTCATCCGCGTAGTTGTCATTCCCGTAGGAATCATCATCATCATGATCTGATATGATGATGATTTATAGGGACTTCCAAACATCACGATCCTGAGCCGCCTGCAACCAGCGAATCTCTGCGACTCGACAGTCTACCTGGTGGGGTCGACCAACACTGCACTTTCTTGCGTATAAAAATTAAAACAAAAAAATAATGAAAAAAATATAGCACTTATGAGCATGGGCTGACAAACTTTCAGCTTTTACAAAATGTAAAAGGTGATGGTTATCCCAAATCCATGATTTAGCATTCAACATAGTAGCCACAAGTATATTTCGGCGAGTGAGTTATTTGATCGGTTAGCAAAATCAACGTTAATTATTGTGATAATATTAGAATTAGGTTTTCATGTAATTTTTTTTTAACCCTGCTACTAGCGGTTGCCAGCCCGTGATTTCACTCGTGGCTGCCTTACTGCGCTACGCATACGCTAGATAATCCTGATTTACATCTGATACTATCAGCGCTATACTTGATCAATATTGCAGTTAGAGAATAGAACTGTATTAGTAAGTTAAGCGGTCGCTCCGGTAATGATCGATAGTGTTACTTTGTGTATCTGCCATCCTTGACACGTAAAGCTTGGAACCTGCTCTGAGGCTTCTCCGTTATCAGAACTGATATTTAGTCAGTGCCCCGATTTATACTTACAGTCCATTATAAAAACTTGTAAAATATCGTTGTTCTTAAAACAGTTAAATTCGAATCCGCAAATAAAGCCCACTTACACACGAAATCCTCAGTTCGCAACTGTCAAGCGCGAGTCGTAATCCGAGGTGGCACCATTGTGCTATTTATTCCGCGTTTGGAAAAGATTTCCTCCAGGCTTTGCGGCGAGACAGGTCGCCTTTGCCGCTCCCACGGTTAGCTAAAGCCTCTCGCGAACGAGGATCTATTGTGCTGCAGCCACAGGTTAAAAATAATGGTCGAATAAAAACTTCTTTCACAGAGTAGTGAAATAAATAGGTCAATCTGTCCTGGGAAGTCCGTTTACTTTGGATGTAGAAGAAAAGTTATAAAAGTGCGTTTGTGTATAAAGGTTCATTTAGTTAGGACTTTCCTTCAGTTTTACATATTGTAAAGCACTGTTTGTCAACTGTCTGCTGTCAAATTGTCTGTACGCCTTACCATTTCATCTAAGCTAAAAATACTTTTAAATGTACACAAACTATAATAGCATAGTATTTTATTGTGTACAATGAATAATTTTATACGCGAACAATAATTTCTGATTTTAATGTATAGTTGTTTTGTTTAATGTAATTTCTAAAAAAAGTAATTTCTTAAAAGTAGCAAAATTTAGCTAATTATTATCTGTACAAATATTACAAAGCTGAAGAGTTTGTTTGTTTGTTTGATTGAACGCGCTAATCTCAGGAACTACTGATCCGATTTGAAAAATTCTTTCAGTGTTAGATAGCCCATTTATCGAGGAAGGCTACAAGCTAAATTTTATCCCCGTTTTCCCACGGGAACGGGTACCACGCGGCGTTTACTATTTATTATATAAAATATGCATGTACGTAACTTTTATCACAGTCAATTATTTTTTTCTTTTCAACCTTTTACAATGACTACTGAACGCGGTTTTTTTTGGCTGAACAGTCCATTATTTATTTCTGTCTGAAAGACACCCTATATCTTTTTACAATGAATACATTTAAGCGTATGTTTCACGATTGTTATATGTTTCACGATTATTTTCCGGCGAATTTTGACGTCATACAAAGTAATGTTAGAGATTCATAGAAAATGGTAGCTCAGTTTGCAGATAGCCTAATATCAGCCGTTCAGTCATACCGTAAGCAAGATCCCCAGATACCGTTAAGTGATTGGTACATCCACCTCGCCCAGACAGACGGGGTAAACAAGCTATTTGTCATGGAGGTTTTTTAGGATTCTTTGCCGGATCCACTACTAGCGTAGTTACCTAATGAAGCTGCATTTGAAAGTAAACGGCTATACAATACGTGAACTTATCGGAATATACTCGACTAGCGATCCCGCATCAGAAAGAACAGTGTGGGTCTACCCCCCTGAACCAATAGTGCCCATACCGTTCAGTGAATATAAAACATTGCTACTTACGCAGACACACAACACCCATGCCAAACTATGGGCCAACACAATTACTGTTTTTTATTTACAAGTTAGCCCTTGACTACAATCTCACCTGATGGTAAGAGATGATGCAGTCTAAGATGGAAGCGGAAGCTAACTTGTTAGGAGATGGATGAAAATCCATACCCCTTTCGGTTTCTACACGACATCGTACCGGGACGCTAAATCGCTTGGCGGTACGTCTTTGCCACAGTAGGGTGGTAACAGGCCACGGCCGCAGCCTCCGACCAGCCAGACCGGAACCAATTAAGAAAACCTTAATCTGCCCAGTTGGGGATCGAACCCTGGAGAGGAACAATGAGCAACCTATATTGGTTCCTCAGCGAAACTCCATGAGGCTATCGGCAACCTGGGCGGCCTGCTAAGCTTCTGGAGCGAGATCGGCTGGATGAAGTAAATCCAGCGAGGACCTACACCGAGGGACTCACGTACAACGGTCAATTACATGATCAAATGCGGAAACGGCCCAGAAGGAAGAAGAAGAAAGAAAAAGTGAGAAAAAGAAGGGGTTTACCCCCGATTAGGTAGACTGAAAACATCAAGCGAGTTGCAGGGAGCCGCTGGATGCTGGTGGCTCGAGTCCGTGATGTTTGGAATTCCATGCAAGAGGCCTATGTTTAGCAATGGACATCCATCGGCTTTTAATGATGATTTAACTTTTTCATAGGCAAAGATCGTCGACATACAGCCTATTCACTGGAATTGAGTTCTTGTAATTTTTTTAAATTAAAAATAAAGCTTCTATAAGGTTCTGTATTAAATTATAACAATGAAGTTTGAACTTAGAATCCAAATGTAGAGATTTTGTCGAACTATCAATCACTAAGAATCCATATTCAGTGTAATGTTCAATCAATAGGCCGGCAGTCGGATGCCGCCAGATCATTTGCGGGTATCTAACCCTTTCTGTTATTATGGTACTTCGTGACGACAAATGTCTTTCTACCCTCACGTTACTGGGTCTTGTTGCACGTCCATTGCGGGTTTTTAGCAGCCTCATAAGTGATTACAAAAATAAGAAAACTAATGTCGAACAAAGGTTATGTCACAACATTTGTCAGGACAACTTAATTAACAAATCAAACTGTTACCAAAATAAGACCCTAGAATGGCAGAGAATGACCTTGAGTGAAGTCACGCACTTGTGAACGTTATGTGTAGGGTTAAAGGCACCTTTGACAGATATATAACACTCCCCTTGTCCACTCAAGTCACTCTATTTATATTTGTTTTTTTCTTTTCTTGGACCGACTTGCGATTTCATTCAATCAAGATTTGTTCTCATAAACCAATAAAAATCAGCTCTTTCATTCATTGGCTCACCACAAGTGTAACAATTTCAGAATTTTAGACAGTGTGACAGTGTTTAGTAAAATTAAAAAGCTTGTAATAAAATGTAATAAATTTTCCAAGAAAATTTTCTACTAGAAAATATGTTGTGAAAAAATAAGTTAAAGTTAAAGCGTAAATCATCTTTCAGGACTCCTACAGCATTGTCACTGATATACTTAGCCAGCAATGGAATTTAAACACCATAATTATGATCATACAAAACCTATCGACAATGGTAAGTGGTAGGATGCTTCGATTTGAATATGACCGCAAGCGAAGGCGGAGGCCTATCACAAATTGCTTCGTTAGATTACAGGCTCCGTGGCGATACCTACGTATTGTTATTACAAATTCAGGAATTATTAATAACAATACGCAGGTTAGGTTATGAAATTAATATTTCGGGTGTTGGGTTATTGGACAATTGAGACTCGGGAGTTGGTTTTCGCTGTTCGAGTGTTGTTTTAATAAATCTCTGTATACTCAGAGGCACAATTATCCTCCCACTTTAATATGACGCGAGTATATTAAAGTGGGCGGATAATTGTGCCTCTGAGTATATAATTTTCATGAGGAATTATAGCGTCGAATGGAGTCGGAGTTGTCCTAGTCCCATCTCATGCGTACCAACGCAATGAAAGAGATAGCGGTATTTCCGGTCGCGCCGCCATTGGTTGGTTGAATTTTGTCTATTTCTCTACACAAAATTATCTCGTTTGGCGCATTTTAGCGCCACTGGTAATTTCATTAACATCTGCTAACCCGCCAACCTGTTTTGGGACAGCATGGTGGGACTCCATCTCTTATAGGACATTCTGAGCCAGATCTCGCTTTATAAGGAGATCAAGTTCGAATGGGCTGATAATAATGATGATATAGACTAGTTAAGAAGTCAGTTTCTTGAGCAAAATCCAACTACTAATATTATAAACGCGAAAGTTTGTATGGATGTTTGTTACTCTTTAACGCCGATACTACTAAAGCGATTTGGCTAAAATTTGGATTGGATATAGACTTTACTCTGGATTAACACATAGGCTATTTTTCATTCCGGAAAAATCCATAGGTCCCGCGGCATTTGTGAAAAAACTGAATTCCACGCGGGCGAAGTCGCGGGTGTCAGTTAGTTGTTATAATAAAATAATAATAATGACATATTAAACAGTTATTCAATGTGTGTGTGTAAAACTCTGTGTAAAATGTGTCTCTGCGTAAAACTCCGAGAAAAACGTACACGAATTTGTTTATCTGCAAACATAATATGCAATTAAAAATTCAACTTTCATTTAGCTATGAGTGAATTATTTGAATTTTGTATGCAATGTAAACGGACCTTTACAGTCAATGACTTTATTATTAATTAAATTTATGTTAAATTAAATTTAATTAAAATACATATTTTATAAGCAATAAAGATATAACATAATAAAAACATTTTGAGTTCGCAGACAGTGAGCATCTGCTTCAAATATGAGAAATACTTTAGAAATTCATTTCAAAAATGAGATTTTCCTTTCAAAATATATAAAAAGGTACACGTCCATGTTACTCGTACATTAAAGTCGAAGAGCTAGTAGATGTTTTTTCTATAGCTTTTGTGCATTAGTGGAATAGTTACTTTATTTTATGAATCACACGCAAAAAAATTGTTAAAATGCTTTTCCCTTTAGTTGAATTTGTTAGAATAAACTACTACTAACCTACTTTACTAATTATTTGCTTTACTAAATGTCTTAATTGAAACAAAATATAACACGAAGAAGATCAAAATAAGTACTATAGTGTGTATATTTTTTAACAATTAAATCATTTTTATAATGAATTTATTTTACTGTTGTTTTAAAATATATTATACATCATTACAAAATTCTAAACGTGCACACATACAATTTAAGATAATATTAATTATAAGGAATCGAAGATATATTAAAGCACCTTTTAAACGAAAAATTTAATTGTCATGTAATAAAGATATTAGTAAGTATATACATTTATTAAGTTAATTTATCGTAAGTATATATTCATCAGTTAAGTATCTTTTCCTCACATACTTCAATATAAAACTTTTACAAGACAATTTTCCGTTCAAATCTCACATTGTTCAGTATGGTATGCAATATTCTGTTAAAATAATAACATATACATAAATTTGATTAATACATTATCTGAATTTATCCACCAAAAGTATAGTTTAAGGTTTTATTTTTAAGTTCAGTATTTCGATATTAGTTTTCTTATTGTTGTGATCACTTTTGCATCCGCTAAAATAAAATAGTTGGACTAGCTCTGTAAAAATATTTCGGCTAGCTCTTGGCCTAATAGTTATGTAAGTAAAATTTTGTATGCCTTTGAGTTCTAATGGCATATCATTCCGGGTATGTTACAGTGTATGTAGTCACTTTTATGATATCTTTTTATAGCGGGAGTTTCTATTACAAAAATAGAATATCATAACAAACGTAAATGTTTATGGACACCGTGTATTTTTTGTTTGTCTATTACTAAGGATTAAAATACGTAAAGGAGACCGACCATTTTTAGGATTCCGTAGTCCACAAGGACCGTGTCCGTCTGTCTGTCCGTCCGTTTGACCGCGATACAGCGTAGAGACTATTACCACTAGAAAGCGTCAACCCATATTCGGCTCACTGCTGAGCTTGAGTCTCCTCTCAGGATGAGAGGGGTTAGGCCAATAGTCCACCAATGTGAAAACCCAATGCGGATTGGCTTCACACACGCAGAGAATTAAGATAATTCTCTGGTATGCAGGTTTCCTCACGATGTTTTTTCTTCACCGTTTGAGTGAAAGAAGTGAAAAGAAGAAAAAAAAAAACATCTTTTGTAAATACATTTTGTTATTTTGTTATTGCATGCACATTATTTGTAACATTATTCTTTATGGAAATAAAAAAGGCTATTATTATTATTATAAGGCTTAGAGTCTACCTGACTGCAAAGTAAGCCAGTGAAGCATCACTACAAAGTATTAACTGGCAAACAATACAAAACTAGTTTAGAATTGCATTAGAAAACTTTTATTATACAACGGATCCATTATACTTTGTCATCGCTGTGAAAACTCAATGAAAACTAATCGGGAAAATAATAATTGACTCGACAAAGTCCAGTGTATTTGCACATTTAATCCACGTGTTTTTTCAGGGTTCCGTAGTCCACAAGGAAAGCTGTAATTAGGCATGAGTTACATTCAATCGAAATATAGAATCTCTAAAAATAATTTTTAGGGTACCTCCTCTGCATGTAAAGGAATGTTTTTTTTACTTGTTTATCTCAGAGTTTGGGATATCGTTGTATATAGGTCTTAAAAATGGGAGGGTTCTAGAAACATTATTTTTGATTCAGGAATACGTTTGTAAAATATTAAGGTTTTAAATGCTAATTGTTAAGTTGTCCTTTGTTAAGTGCCCCCCCCCCCCCCCCTCCTACCAGCTAAACGGTAGTTTATGGATACGTGAAAAAATCACCAAAAAACGTTTTCAAAGTGAAAGTTTTTGGAAAAATCTTGTAGGAGGTAGAGGTTTCCAAACGCACTTACAAAATTAAAAGTGTACAACAAATCCCGTACAACTATTTCCATTCTTCTCTCCAAGTTGAATATATCCGGAATAATACTAATTCACGCTACCGATATGCCATGCATAAAATATTGAATGATAAAAGCGAAGCTGAATGGATACCAGCTCGGTTCCCTGATATAAAATTAAATCCGTTCCGGCTGCCATACCATATAAATCATTACTAACACCTTCCATTCTCGAATCTTAAACACAAATTATTCAGAAACTAGACGGTACCCGTCCCTATCAATCGATAACTCATTGCATATTCCCATTTTAAATCGACCCCGTTTCCAGTATCCAATAAAACGCCGCCTAGACGTCTGCACGGCGACCCGGTCGGCACAATAGTGATAATGAAACATGCATTACAACGTCTTTTGTATTCCCCCCTCCAGTCGCCGCCTGCCAATCACAGCGCTTTAATGCTCTATTCGGGAGTTAAACAAATTTTGAATTTCGAATTTCCCTCATAATAAATGCCGGAGGAAAACGGAATTTTTAGCGAGACGGATTTTTTGTTTGATCGTTAGTAATACACGTTGATTTTATACCGTATTAGCTTAATTTTAAAGTCGAGATTTGCGTGACTTGATCCGCGATTTTTTTCGCGGCAAAATTCAATTAGGATTTCATCGTTATCGAAGTAAGATTAGATCAGCTTGTTATGTTTTTTTTATTAATATTTTAATCATACTTAATGAATTTTTTATTGTTAGCATATTGGATAGGTAAATTAGTAACTTTCTGTTATGAGAAATTAGCGAAATAATGTAATATAAATTTTCATAACTTTTCGTCTTGTAAGATAAGCCTAATTAGCGAAACAATTTTATTACAAATAATTTAGTAAAAATTAAAGATTTTTTTTAAGCTGTGGATATGACTTCTGCCTCCGATTCCGGAAGGTGTAGGTTCGAATCCGGTCCGGAGCATGCACCTCCAACTTTTCAGTTGTGTGCATTTTGAGAAATTAAATATCACGTGTCTCAAACGGTGAAGGAAAAACATCGTGAGGAAACCTGCATACCAGAATTTTTTCTTAATTCTCTGCGTGTGTGAAGTCTGTCTTGTAAGTGTATGTCTAAGAAACGCGAAACTCCTTCTGAGAAACGCAATACTTTCTAAGACTGAATTGTCACTTAACATCAAATGAGACTCTTAATCATCAACATAGATGACATCGCAAAGGAACAAACTTACAAACTTACACAAACTTTCGACTATTAGCATGATGATATCAAAATCTCTATTAGTTTACGTTGACTATTAAAAGGTCTTAATATAGCCAATACACCTAAAAGCTAAGTAGAACCTTCCTCTCAAATAAGTTCATCTATTAACGAAAACGCTTGTAATCGCTTAAATGGTTTTTATAAATTTTGCCAAAAGCTTAGTAAAAGCTCCCACACAAATCAGTACATCTATTAACGAAAACGCTTGTAATAAAAATCACTCGTACAAACATACGGGTCGAAAACAGAACCTTTTTTTGGGAGGTCGGTAAGAGAACAAATGGACAAAATATTTGATTCATCCTCGCAAACCTTTTAATCAATTTGATAGTGTATCGTGAATTATAATTAGATAAACTAAAATGTGCGTACATAAATTAAATTTCTGCGCGATCCAATTTCACGATCAATTTACTATCCGGGACAACATTAAACTTTAAAGCCCGGTTCGTGAAAGGTTCTATCAATTAATTTGTTAATTTTGACCGTTGATTTACGGGTACGTTGATCGTTGATTTACGAGTAATGTTCCGTCAATTCGTTTGTCAACTTTGTTGTTGATTTATGTTGATCGCATTTAGTCAAGGCTGCATGAGTCTTTTAATTTAATAAATAATAAGTGTCAGCACCATATTATTTTATTTTATTTATTTATAAAAAGCATACCAACAATAAACATATTAAACATTAAAAAATCAAATAAAACATGTCACATGAAAGAATTCTGGTATGCATAAAAACAATAGGCTCACATAACATTTACATAGTTATATGTCAATACTTAACCAATTATACGTCAAATTTATAAAAAATACCATATTATACTTATTACAAATATATTAAAAAATAAGAATCTCATTATTAGTAGTTTCTTTTCATGTATGGTTAGAAAGTTTGGAAGTGAATTACTCCACGAATTCTTAGGAGCCCCGCAACCGGAGAAACCATTTTTATCGTAAAGGGGAAACTCAGTGTCCATACAAACTCAGGCTCAAAAAATAATTCAAACGATACAGAGCTGAAAATTAGCCATAAATTATAACATATAAGGAGATGTCATGAAGCCAATTTTCAGAAAAATCTACGGTCCATTTGATGTCGAATTCATTGAATTATCTGGTTCAAACCAACAGGTTTTCTTGGTATTTGACATTAATTTAGGACATATAACTCCGGACTTTTCCTTTAAATATTTTTTTTATTGTTTTCTAATATTGTTATAAATTTTACCAAAGGACAATGTAAAATTATTAAATCTATACTAATATTATAAAGCTGAAAAGTTAGTTTGTTTGTTTGAACGCGCTAATCTCAGGAACTACTGGTCCGATTTGTAAATTATTCGATGAAGGCTATATATCATCCCCGTATTCCTATACGGGAACCACGTGGCGTCAGCTATAGTGATAGCAAAAAGTAATAAAATTAAAAATAAAGCGATCAAATCAACCTTTCAAGAACCGGGCGAAAATATTTCGTATTCAGCCGTAACACGAATAGAATTAAATAGTTTGTCGCTTGTTAGAGCTAATTTTATACGGCTCGCAGGGCAGGCGGGACGCACTGATATAATTACATTACAAATTCTGATACCATGTTTTATCTGAATTTTAAATTTCATTTGATTAGATTGACTGTTTATTATTAACCGCCAACGCAAGAAAGGTAGTTTTTTAATCGTCTTTTAAAAATACGAGATTATGTTTTCGATCCTTATGTATGTAATATCAGCTAATGGCTTGACAGTCGATAAAACTGATCGTGTGTTAGTCGCGATCGGCATGATGTCATGCACATCCATTTAATAATACGCCTGTACTGTACTTTTTTCTGTCTTATTATTTGTATGTTTCTTTTGTATAGTGTACAAATAAAGTATAAAATAAATAAATAAAAATGCAATCAGTAAAATTTTTGTCTGTCTGTCTGTATGTTCGTAATAGAAACAAAAACTACTCGACAGATTTCAACGAAACGTGGTACAATTATTTTTCATACTCCTGGGCAGGTTATAGTATACTTTTCATTACGCTACGATCAATAGGAGCAGAGCAGTGAAGAGAAATGTTGGGATAACTGGGAGAAGTTACTCCATTTTACAGCGATACTACTGTAAGGGTTGGTAAGGTCTAAGGGCGTACGAAGTCGCGGACGTCCGCTAGTTATACATATATTTTGAGCACCATGTTGCCGGAAGTTCTTTCACCATAGGTAGTTATCGACGCGTTGCAACGGTACGGACGGCTTCAGTGTTCAGTGTCTTTATGGGTTACTTGGGATAGGCAAGGAGAGTGACTTGAGTGGAAAAGGGGAGTGTTAGATATCTGTCAAAGGCGCCTTTAACCCTACACACATCGTTCACAAGTGCGTGACTCCACTCAAGGTCATTCTCTGCCATTCTAAGATCTTATTTTGGTTACAGTTTGATTTGTTAATTAAGTTGTCCTGACAAGTGTTGTGAATCATAACCTTTGTTCGACATTAGTTTTCTTATATTTGTAATCACTTTTGATTCCTATTGATTTTAGTTTTTGGCAGAATATATTTTTTTTCTATTTAGTATTTCTTAAAGACTTAAAAACTGTTGATAACCACAGCATTAAGACGCACAGACAGGCCTTCGACACCCATGCAATTGTTCGATAGAACTTGTTCTGGTATCTTCCATATTCTGGTACCTCCATTTTACATACAATCGACTGGCTGCATACACCACAATATAATTTAGTTTTTGTGCCGATAAATGTGTCATCTTGTCCTTTACCGACTTTTATTACTTGCTAGTTTATGTCACCAGTCCGGAATTTGCTTTTAGGGTTCCACTGACAACAATAAAATAAATAAATATACTTAAACAATACACATCACTATCTAGCCCCAAAGTAAGCATACAGAGTAGCTTGTGTTATGGGTGCTAAGATAGTTGATATTATAATATTAATATCAATATAAATACTTATATAATGTATCAACAATGAACCCTTATGGGTTCGTTATGCCCGTCTGTCCGTCCGCGAGAACGGAAACTCTTAGTAGGTACTTACTAGTAATATAAAAAAAATATTTTTGCTTTGCTAATGCACTTTTATTTACACACTAGCTGACGCCGCGCGGTTGAACTCGCGTGGTTCCCGTTCCCGTAGGAATACGGAGATAATATATAGACTATAGCCTTTCTCGATAAATGGGCTATCTAACACTGAAAGAATTTTTTAAATCAGATCAGTAGTTCCTGAGATTAGCGCGTTCAATCAAACAAACAAACAAACTCTTTAGCTTTATAATATTAGTATAGATATAAACGCGCCTGTAATATAGAAACCATTCTATTACAATCAAAGTTAAATCATTGTCCTGAAAAATTATTATTTGGTATTGATACCGATTATATTAATTTCGAAGTCAATACCAAAATAAAGTTATGACCAAAGTACCAGTTTTAACCACGTAGTTCCCGTTCCCGTAGGAATATGGGATTTACTTGCCACTTACAAATAACGTGGCTTTCTATCGGTAATAGACTGTTTAAAATCAGTTAAGTAGATCCAGAGATTACCCCCCACAACCTCACAAACTTTATCTTTTTCTAATATTAATATAGATAAAAAGCTACATAAAGCGAATTTTATATCTTTTATTGTGATCTCTTAGAAAATATTTTATTCATAAAGACGGCGTCTATAATAATAAATAATTAGGATTCGTGGCGGTTTTTATCAGGCGATTAAAATTTTCGGGGTATTTTTGAGAAAAAAAAAACAACAAATATGGCAGACAAACAAACGCGGGATCACGACGGGAATGCCTGTGGGACGTCGCAGGGTTACGAAAAAATCATACATATATTTAATATGGATTTAAAGCTTAAGATGCACTGTTTGAGCGAGGCTATAGCTATGTGATAAGCTAAGTTAGCGAGGGTAAAACTTTAGCTAGCCAGAATTCATTTACTACAAGACATATAATTTCATTAATAGGGCGATAGGGCACAAAAATATTCGTGTATAATTTAATTAAATACCAAATAATAAAGCAGATATATAAAAATTAGTGCAAATAAAGTAAATTTTATAAAGAAAAGTATTCATGTCTAAGAACATAGCTCCTCAACATTAAATGGGTGGGAGGCTTCGGCCGTGGCTAGTTACCACCCCACCGACAAAGACGTACCGCCAAGCGATTTAGCGTTCCTTTACGATGTCGTGTAGAAACCGAAAGGAGTGTGGATTTTCATCCTCCTCCTAACAAGTTAGCCCGCTTCCGTTTTAGACTGCATCATCACTTACCAACAAGTGAGATTGTAGTCAAGAACTAACTTGTAAAGAATAATAAAAAAAAAAACATATTCCACAAATGCATCCGTTGTTTAACATTAAGTTTTCAGAACAAGTATTTCTTGTTACTTTCTTGCCACATAGCGCTAGATAAATATTTAACTAAATGTTTGACGTGCTAATTTTAATGTAAACAATAAAATTTAAATTAAATAAGTATAGGAATATAATGTGATATACTTTACTTTATTTATTTACAATACCACACTAATATTATAATGACAAAAGTTTGTATGTAAGTCTGTTTGTATGTTTGTTACTATTAGAAAGTGACTTATAAAGTTATAAATATCTTAGCGTCAGCTACGCTATAAATACACCGGCGGTTTTACGAAAGGACGTATTCCTTTTGTCATAGTCAAGGGCAAACATTCCTGCTACCTCAGAAAGTTTTGTGGAATTAATTAGTGAGGCATATTTATGTGTACGGGCTGACTTTTGAAGATAGACATCTTTGTGTAGGCTGTGGACACATAGACGGGTGCGTCGCTGCGTTTCGTACTTATTGTAATAGTTTGGTAAAGGAATGGAAATAGATTTCATTCTGGATTAACACTATATGCTACTTTTCATCCCGGAAAAATCCATGGTTCCCGTGGTACTTGTGAAAAACTGAATTCGCGGGCGGAAACTGACATGTTCGCGGGCGTCCGCTAGTAATTAATATTATAAAAAAGTTCATGTGTATGGTTGTTTGTTACTTACTTTTTCATGTCGCAACTACTGAAATGATTTGGCTGTAACATGAGTATCTGTTAGTTAATATCTTGCATTAACACAGGATACTCATTACTGTAAGAACTCAAGGATGTCAAAGACATATCTACCGCCGAGATAGTCGCGGACAAATATGAAAATGAGTAAGTAGGTAATTACAATTAGGTATGTTTATTGCGCTTATGAATTAACTAACAAATGAATAACCTTTTACTTTACATACATTTTATTAAATAGAGAATATGCCATATATGATACTAATATGGAGAATATTAGTTTTGAGACTGTGTACACGAGGTAAAAGAAGAGGGTTAAAATACACAATACTATTCATCGAAAAAAATATTAAAATACCTTAAATATAACAATATAAATAATCATAATGTAGGTCCATACAGGTTACACCTTATCTCAGTTTTTATTTTAATAAGATATCTTAAATTTAAAATGAGATTGCCTTGATTTACCGATAGCTAGTTTAAGAAAAAGAGTATCTTTTCTATCTTTATTTTCTTTTTGTGTACGTATTTACTTTAGCTCCTTAATAAGCCCGTAGCAGCGTCACAGGGGGTTTGGGTCGACAAAAACGCTGAGCGAAAGACTACCTATATAGTTCGGTTGTATTGTCTTTTTCAAACTATAGCCGCAGCGGCGTTTGTCAACATTATGTAACCCGCCTTACATAAGTAAGCTCATTTTTATGTGAGTAAAACGTTAAAGAATCGATCCCTATCTATCTAATTATAACTAATCTTTGATGTCATCTCTGTTTTTGAGAACGTTTGATACTGCCACGGGCCACACGATATAAACGAGACGAAAAATTAAATAGATTTGATTGTGTGATAGTAATTAAGTAGATTGTCTCTTTCTATAATAATATTTTATCTGTGTCCTTTGATGTTACTTAGACATGTTGTTATTTTAAACCTCTGAGACATCGTTGGAATGCCGCTTTTTATAGCAATTAATTTTATTAATCTTTTTTTAATGATATAAACACAACATTTATTATACTAACCATTTAAGCCCTTCTCTGGTTCAGTAGTTAGACTATGCCGCGATTCGATTTTTGGGTAGGGTTATGAAAAATTAAGTGCTTTTCTTTTATGTAATTCTCAAGTACAGCAACTTGGTGGTGTTTTGCCACCATGTCTAGCGTAATCACTGACAACTGATTTTTTTAATTCTTTACAAGTTAGCCCTTGACTACAATCTCACTTGATGGTAAGTGATGATGCAGTTAGGCGGAGAATGAAAATCCAAAACAACTTTCGGTTTCTACACGGCATCGTACCAGAACACTAAATCGCTTGGGGGTACGTTTTTGCCAGTAGGGTGGTAACTAGCCACGGCCGAAGCCTCCCATCAGCCAGACCTGCACCAATTAAGAAAACCTCAATCATCCCAGCCGGGAACCCAGGACCTCCGTCTTGTGAATCCACCGCGCATGCCACTGCGCCACGGAAGCCTGTACATAAAAGTTTTTGATAACTACCCACATTTGCGGCTATAAAGACCTCATATTAGCAATTCACTTACACTAGGACCAATCAGGCACTGTCACCTAATACCAAAATGTCATAGGATTTGAAATGAAAATCCCACTCGCAGACAGAATGACAGATAAACATATCAAAGCTCTTATTATCTAGGCCGTAGAGTCTAGAATTACATCGAATTTCGGCAAAACCTAGCCTACCGTGTATAATTAGAGAGTCTAGGTCGGAGCTAAATAAGGTAGGTTACAAACGTAGCAACTTAATTTAATAACTAGGTTTGTTTTATAAGTTTAGCATGAATACTCGTGAGATTTACTTAGTATAGTTTGCTTAAAATATTTGGAAAACTGTGCGTTAGTAATAATCTAGAACGACACGTTAAATAAAATTTGTTAAATGTAACTAATAAAATACATAAATGCAAAGTTTTTATGGATGTGCTTTAAAAGCTCTATTTATATAAAATGAACTTTTAAAGTGAGCATTTACTACCGACTTGTATTTGGCTTGACACCAACTTCAAACAAGCCCGCTTTCATCTTAGATTGCATCATCACTTACCATAAGATGAGATTGTAGTCAAGGGCTAATTAAAAAAAAACAGAAAAACAGAAGTACAACTTCAATGAATTGTTTTTACTTCTTTAGTGTAATACCTAAATGACTTCTGTTTTAAAAAGTTAGCTGAATATTTTTTTAGATACTGATCTAAGATGAACAAATACTTAATTTGCAAATATTCAGATTTTGTTGTTTAAATGATTAGATAAAAAATTATTTATTTTGCTATCATCCGCGAAAAGCCGACGAATTCATGCGACAACGTCACCCAGGTCCGACAAAATACTCTCTACGTACGTTTCACCCCGAAACCGGAGCATCCTCAGGAGGAGGATCAGAGGAGTTGACTTTACAATGTGCAATGGCAAAGTAAGGATGATAGCAAAATATATTTTATCTATTATCTAGTCATGATGAACTTCCGAAATGTAACGCTTGCTTCTATCCAATGTTTAAACGATTGTAAAGAAAAATGTTTAAATGTCGCAGAGAATATTGTTAGTCTGTAGTCCGCCTAACCAGCTTTGGGGGCCGGGTCTAATTGGGCACACAGTGGGGCATTTGCATTAACTAGAGGACTGTTTTGACCTGCATATTGACTCTTGGTGACGTGAGTCACATACTTTGCTTCTACTGTGACAACTTCATTTATAAAAGGTAAACAATCTTTATATTTGTATTAAAGGACGTTTATTACATGAACGTAACGTAACGTTTATTAAAGTAACGTAAAAACGTGGCAGATTTGTGATTACCGGTTAAATTCGAGCTTCAGCTTGAAGAGCACAGCGTATCTTCCTAAGGTCTTACCCTATTAGTGGAAATTGTTTAGAATAACATGATTCTTCTATTTCTTGCTATAACCGGCCACGTTTAAACTGAACGCACACACTCAGGGTTCCGTACATATTTGATGATTATAATTTGGTAACATTATTGAGGTTCACAAAACTGAACATTGTTCTAATGAAACGATACTCTGACTAGGTTGTAGAACAAACTTAATTTTGCTGTTAGAAAACTATTATTTTCATACACTGAACTAGCTCGCGAACAGTTTACCAACTGCAAATAAGTGTCTATAAGTTTTTGTATACTGACTAAAGATATTTACGCGACATACTCATCATCATCATCATCATTGTAAACGATAGGATTAATAATATAATAAAGTAAAATGGAACGGCGCTCGCGCCGATGTTACACCGCGGCCGTACATACAAAATAGATGCACTCGGCATCGACCAATCAGTAGCCTTCACGTACGCACCGCGGTGACACCATTAGCGCGCGCACACTGTTTTGCCTGTTAAATCATTCTTGTGTTCTTTTTATCCCCTACAATCGTCTTGCTGGTCCCTTCGAGCCAAATCTTATCCAGTCCTATTAATAATGTTCAGTACACCACCCCAAATAAGACCTAAGGACCGAGATAAACTGAACGAACGCTTAGACAGCGCGTCCGAAAACGTGCTCGCGCAAGCTACCGTAACAAAATTCCCGTGCACGCGCCGCGCAACGAGTGCAGTAAGTCTCAACATGAATAAAGGAGGGTCCGTGGCATCATCACGGAAGTCATCGGCAGCGCGACGGAAACAGCTGGAGCTGGAGGCTGCTCAGGCAAGGGCTCAAATTGAAGTAAGCCTAATAAATAAGAAATTAGAAGCTGATTTAGCCGCAATAGAAGCGGAGGAGGCGAGGTCACTAAGTAAATGCTCACAGAAGAGCCAGAACGTCGAAGAGTGGCTGGAGCGGAGCTACGCCGCACAGTCGGCACGTTTTTCGCAAGCGGAACACGTGGCGGCGACGACGACGGCGACCGCGGCACCACGGCTGGCGCAGGATTCAGCAGGATCGAGTCAGCTACCCGCCGCGCTACCTGTCGACACTATTCTGCAGCTGGCACACGCACTTAAAGATGTGATGACTTCGCCCACAAAGGATGATAGGCTTCTGACGCGACTGGCCACTCCCAGGGAGTTGCCAACTTTCGCAGGCGATTGCATGGAGTGGCTACATTTTAAAAATGCCTATGAGGAGTCCACCAACGTATGCCAGTTCACGGACTTTGAAAATCTTTGGCGTCTACGACGAGCATTGAAGGGCGACGCCAGGGATTCTGTAACAGATCTTCTCATCGGCAATACTTCACCAGAGTACATATTGAAAACACTACAACTAAGGTTTGGACAACCCCATTTAATAGTAGAACAGCTAACACAAAACATAAAAAATTTAAAAATATTACCAATGGCCTATCAAAGTGATCTGATTCAATTTTCAATTAAAATCAATAACTGTGTATCAACATTACGAGCACTAAACAAACACGATTATCTACAAAGTCCTGAACTGGCATCTGCCGTAGTTTCAAAGCTACCGCCCACACTACTTGCTAAATGGCCAGATTTCGCCTATCCTCGAATAGATGACGGCTTGACAAAGTTGGAGCTACTTTCATCATTTCTCCAACGGGAGGCAGAAATGATATCCGTTGTAGGTATAGCTAGTAGAAGGCCTGAAACACAGCCTACACATTTCAATAAGAAGCCAGAAGCCAGTAAGTCTCGCTCACCAGTGTTTTCAACTTCGGCTATAGCCGAAAACGAAGACTGTAAATATTGTAAAAAATCACCTCATCGATTATACGATTGCCGATATTTTAAAAAGGCTATGCGGAAGGATAGATGGAGATTCGTCAAAACAAACAATCTTTGTTTCGGTTGCTTACAAAAACATGGAACTTATGCATGCCCGGCGCCTCTGTGCGATATAGATAACTGTGGGCTAGCGCATAATAAACTATTGCATTATAAAAAACCTTCCACTAAGTCTCAGACGGACGCAGAGGAACGACGGCAAGCGGACGAGTCGCCGACAACTAGCGCCACCGTCGCACACGTGGCAGAGTCGAGCCAGGCGAAGCAGCTGCGGAGCGCGGCCGGAGGGCCTGCCGCCGCCACACCGACCGCGGACGTCATGTTAAAAGTAGTGAAAGTGCAATTGTGTGGTGCTAACGGCATAGTGAGTGCGTACGCATTGCTAGATGATGGTGCATCAATATCGATGATAGACGCGGACTTGGTTAAAGAGCTAGGTATTAAAAGTGTAGAATCTGAACCTATAAAATTTATTGATGCATTTGGCATACAAGTTTATCAATCTAACACACCTAAAGTGTGTACCAAAATTTCAGCTAATAACAATAATAATTTTCAAGATGTAATTTTGTGGCAGGTTGACAAGTTAAAATTACCAATGCAAAATTTGTCTATAATAGATAAATTACAATGTAATCACTTAATGAATATTAAGAAATTTGTTTGTAAAGAGAATGTTGTTCCTCGTTTGTTGATAGGAGAAGACAATTATTTTCTTTTAGCTCCACAAAAAATCTTACATGGCAGTAAACATGAGCCCTACGCCACTAAATGCCGCCTAGGATGGTCTATACACGGTTGCTACGGTCGCACTCACTCTCCGGTAAGTGGTCATGCATTCTACGTCGATCGCTCCGATAAACAGGTGAGTAGTGACGTCAATATTAGTAACTTAAACGACTTGATTAGACAGTCGTTTGAGTTAGATTCCATAGGAATATCAACCTTACGCCGCGAGAACAAGGCTCACTTGCGAGCTGTTGAAATTTTAGATTCGACCGCTCGCTACACGAGTCAACGTTGGGAAGTCGGATTACCATTCACGCGTGACATCTTTACTTTGCCGGATAGCTACGACTATGCACGGTCGCGGTTAAAAGGACTTATGAAAAAATTTCAAGCGGACAGCGCTTACGCAGATAAGTATCGGAACGAGATGTTTAAACTCTTCGATAACGGCTACGCCCGTGAACTAAATGATGATGAACTTTCGGCTAGTCACACATTATGGTACCTGTCACATTTTGGGGTCACCAACCCAAACAAGGCTGGAAAACTAAGGTTAGTGTTCGATTGTGCTGGAAAGGTGAAGAACGTGTGTTTAAACGATTTTTTATTGACAGGCCCGGACCTATATAATTCATTGCTTGGAATAATGATACGATTTCGCGAGCACCCCTTTGTTATAATCGGAGACATTAAAGAAATGTTTCTCCAAATAAAAATACGCTCCGAAGATCAACACGTGTTTAGATTTTTGTGGCAGGCTAATTTAAATGCCCCTATTAAAATATGTACAATGCAAAGCTTAATTTTCGGTGCCACTTGTTCACCTTTCATAGCACAATATGTAAAAAATAAAAATGCCTTAAAATATCAGGATTTGTATCCAGAGGCGGTCGATGTAATAATAAATAATCATTATATGGACGATTGCTTGCACTCATGCGCAAGCGAGACGCAGGCCAGCGAGCTAGTACGTGATATTACGCACATTCATAGACAAGGTGGGTTCGAAATAACACGCTGGTCGAGTAACAGTAAGGCCGTCCTGCAAACCATCCCGGCCGACGCGCTGGCGCATACTGCACTCGAGTTCAAACACGGATCTAATAATACCATGGAGCGCACACTCGGTTTGATGTGGTATCCGAGCGAAGATGCATTTGGTTTTAAAATTTCATTAAGTCGCATATCTAAAGATATTTTAGACGGAATCGAACCACCTACTAAAGCCAAAATGCTCAGTATTATTATGTCTGTGTACGATTTGCATGGTTTTTTATCTCCTTTCCTAATAAAAGGAAAAATTATATTTCAAAATGTGCATAGGAGCGGCGTCGATTGGAATTGCCGCATCCAACCATCCGATCATACAGCATGGGTGAGTTGGCTGAATGATTTGAAGCGACTCGAACCGCTTCGTATACCGCGCTGCTACGGCGACGCGGGCGCTTGGACACCGTGCTATGCCACGAATGAGTCATCACCACCAGTTGACAATAACACGATATTAGAGCGTCAGATGCATATTTTTTGCGATGCATCGTTAAAATCATACGCGGCAGTAGTTTACTGGCGATTTACACGAGCCGATGGCTGTGTACTTGTTTGTTTTATTGCCAGTAAAAGTAGGGTCAGCCCCTTAAGACCTATATCCATACCTAGACTCGAGCTTCAGGGAGCGCTGTTAGGCGCTCGCCTAGTAAAAAGTATTGAAGGTGAACACAGAGATACTAAGCCTAATAAGCGTTATTTTTGGACTGATTCTAGCACAGTTTTACAATGGATACGCAGCGATCCGCGCGTATACAAGCCTTACGTTGCACATCGGCTGGGAGAAATTGACGAGCTGACTAAGTCCTGCGAGTGGCGGTACGTACCATCGAGCCTTAACTCAGCTGATATAGCTACAAGAGAAGACTCTCCTCCACTTAGTTACTCTGATGCTTGGTTTCAAGGTCCTCCATATTTACGTCTTCCTGAAGAGGAGTGGCCCAAGGATCGCAAGTTTACAAAACTGGCTGACGAGGTTAAGTGTGAAGTGAGATCTGTGCATACGGTGGTCGGCGGTGTCCACTCAGAGTTGTTTTTACCTAATGAAAACAACATCTCGAACTGGATCACGCTCGTACGCGCCACCGCGAGGGTTTTGTTTCTCATTAAGAGATGTCAACGTAAGGACGTGAAACTTGATGTCGCGTTAATGAAGGAAGCAGAAAACTTACTGATTATAAAAAGTCAGCGAGATTCTTTTGCCAATGAACTGTGTTGTATAAAACAAAATAAACCACTGGCAAGAAACAGTCGTTTACTTCAATTAACGCCGCACTTGGACGACTTGGGCATTTTACGCGTCGGTGGTCGCATTGATAAGGTGTCGGGCGTAGAACGGGCTACTACTAGACCTGCAATACTAGATGGTAAGCACCGCGTCTCCCATTTATTAGCCGAATATTATCATAAGAAAGCGTTACATGGCGCTAACGAGTACGTTGTCAACCAGTTACGCCAGCAGTACTGGATCTTGAGACTCAGGCCTACGGTACGTACTATAAGCTCACGCTGTTTGTTTTGTCGCTTCAGGCGAGCTACGCCTCAGCCGCAACGCATGGCTGACTTACCTGCCGCTAGATTGGAACACAGTAGACGTCCATTTAGCTTCTCTGGGTGTGATTTCTTTGGACCAATGGAGGTGACTGTAGGTCGCAGGAGGTTGAAAAGGTATGGTATGCTCTTTACTTGTCTCACGATACGCGCTATCCATATAGAATTGACCGAGGATCTTACCACTGACTCGGCGATCCTCGGGTTAAGGAGAATGGGGGCCCGGCGTGGTTTTCCGACGGTCCTTTACAGTGATAATGGTAGAAACCTGAGAGGAGCAGATGCAGAGTTGAAACGTTGTCTACAGGAGCTGAACACCGATGCATTACACGAAGATGGGGCGATCCGCGGTATTGACTGGCGATTCATTCCTCCTGGGGCACCGGAGATGGGTGGTGCTTGGGAGCGGATGATCCGCACTGTTAAAACCGCACTAAAAGTAGTTTTAAAAAAACGTGCACCGCACCCTGATACCCTAGCTACTTTGATGACCGAGGTGGAGGCGCTCGTCAACAGCCGCCCGCTCACACACGTGTCTACAGACCCGAACTACCCAGAGGCTTTGACACCCAACCATTTCTTGATAGGTACTTCATCCAATGGACCTACATTCGGTAAGTACAACGACGCCGATTTATGCCTGAGAAAGCGCTGGCGCGTCGCACAACGACTCACGGACATGTTCTGGCAGCGCTGGATCCGAGAGTACCTACCGACCCTCTTACCACGGCAAAAATGGACTCATGAGTCCCGATCACTACAGGTGGGTGATTACGTTATTTTAGTCGAACCTAATCTCGATCGTGGTCTCTGGAGACATGGAGTAGTGAGTGCGACCCACGCAGGTGTAGATGGGCGTGTTCGAATCGTGGACGTGCGCACACGTACCGGTACGCTGCGTCGTCCGGCAACGCGTGTCGCCCTGTTATCTCCACATAAATAATAATTTTATATGTTTGTTTAGAAATAGGTCCATATATTTAGGATGTCTTTTATATTTAAGATATCTTTTATCATTAACTTAAGATGTCCATTTACACTATAAGATGTCTATTTTATTATTATTTTTGTTATCACCAAAAATTTCAAATAATATCACGTACTGTTATCCTTAAATTAAAGATTACTTTTAACTCAGTATTGCAGATCAATTGTACTGTATGCTCAGTGCCTTGCACTTACTTATACAAATAAGTTACATTTTGTCAATGTACTATGTCTAGTCAATGCCTACTGATGTTTCACAAACACACTCTCATAAACAATTTGTATGTGTTGGTTAAGTAGGTAGGTACTACTGGTACTTTATTATTTTAAATTCGCTTTGTTTATAGTACTAACAAGTTAGCACTAAGGAGGCAGAATGTAAACGATAGGATTAATAATATAATAAAGTAAAATGGAACGGCGCTCGCGCCGATGTTACACCGCGGCCGTACATACAAAATAGATGCACTCGGCATCGACCAATCAGTAGCCTTCACGTACGCACCGCGGTGACACCATTAGCGCGCGCACACTGTTTTGCCTGTTAAATCATTCTTGTGTTCTTTTTATCCCCTACAATCATCATCATCATTAACAGCCGATGGACGTCCACTGCTGAGCTATATCAGTGACCTTGGTTATTCTGCGGAACTCCTCATTTCTGATTCGATCACGCAAAGAAACCCCAAGCATAGCTCGCTCTATCGCCCGCTGAATGAGTTTTTTATGAGGGCCACAGTTAGCGACCAGGTCTCGGATCCGCAAGTCATACGCGACACACTCGTAATGTACTAATTAGCGAATGCCAGGAAAGCATTGTTTAGTCTGTAGTCGGCCTATTCTACCGCAGTTGCCCGTTATTGTGCACGTATTGGGTCATTCGCATTACCTGGAGGTGTGTTTTGACCTCCGGTATTGATTTCCGAGTGATTTGCTTCCCGAGGTATAGTAACAGTAACAGCTTCCTAAGTCTGTTCAAATGCGAATTCCTTTATTTGCTTCCGCATGAATAGACTCGGAATAGTCAATAAAGAAAATATTTTCGCCGTGTCTGTCTGTCAGGTTTCCGCCATCCGCGGTTTAGCTCAGAGACTATCACTACTAGAAAGGTATAATGTAGCATAAAGTATGTTTTTTGTATTACATTAAGAATGTCAAAAACTCGTAAAATTAAATCTTTAAAATTATAAAAAATAAATCAGTTTTTTTTTTATAATTTTAGTTGATAAAACAAGTAGATGCCCTTCCTGTACCTACTTAATTTGAAAACCATATCCTTAATAGAAACTCTTTGCAGAAAAAAACTTTAGGAACACGTCCTTAAATACTTAATTAAGTAATTATAATTGTCTCAGACAGGATATTCTCTTGTAACTTCTCTGACTATCAGATCAAAATAACTTAATTAAGTAATTATAATTGTCTCAGACAGGAGATATTCTCTTGTAACTTCTCTGACTATCAGATCAAAATAACTTAATTAAGTAATTATAATTGTCTCAGACAGGAGATATTCTCTTGTAACTTCTCTGACTATCAGATCAAAATAACTTAATTAAGTAATTATAATTGTCTCAGACAGGATATTCTCTTGTAACTTCTCTGACTATCAGATCAAAATAACTTAATTAAGTAATTATAATTGTCTCAGACAGGAGATATTCTCTTGTAACTTCTCTGACTATCAGATCAAAATAACTTAATTAAGTAATTATAATTGTCTCAGACAGGAGATATTCTCTTGTAACTTCTCTGACTATCAGATCAAAATAACTTAATTAAGTAATTATAATTGTCTCAGACAGGAGATATTCTCTTGTAACTTCTCTGACTATCAGATCAAAATAACTTAATTAAGTAATTATAATTGTCTCAGACAGGAGATATTCTCTTGTAACTTCTCTGACTATCAGATCAAAATATCCCTCATCACCAACATCATCATAATCATTATCATTTTTATATAGCATCCACTAGATATAGGTCTTCTGTAGGAAGTTTCAAAAACCAAGATACTAAGCCGGTAAAAGCAGTATCAACTTTTTGCTATTATACGTCAATCGACATAAATAGGCCCTACGTTTAATTAAATTATTACATTATAAAATTAACAAATTATACAATTCCTACAGTACGTAGTTACATCTTGTAACTCGGTCACGAGAAGTGGAGACTAGTTTAGAGCGAACCATGTCATTTTTTATTTTTTTTTTATTCTTTACAAGTTAGCCCTTGACTACAATCTCACCTGATGGTAAGTGATGATGTAGTCTTAGATGGAAGCGGGCTAACTTGTTAGGAGGAGGATGAAAATCCACACCTCTTTCGGTTTCTACACGGCATCGTACCGGAACGCTAAATCGCTTGGCGGTACGTTTTTGCCGGTAGGGTGGTAACTAGCCACGGCCGAAGCCAGCCAGACCTGGACCAATTAAGAAAATCTCAATCTGCCCAGCTGGGGATCGAACCTAGGACCTCCGTTTTGTAAATCCGCCGCGCATACCACTGCGCCACGGAGGCCGTCAACTTTATCATTTTTATTTTGTAACATTTTTAGCAAAGGAATACTTTTAGAGCGACTGTTGTGCAACTGGCATGCAACTATTAGTTGTTAGTGTATAGTCGGCCTATTCGACCACAGGGACCGCCTGTAATTGGGCACGTACTGGGTCATTTGCATTAACTAGAGGACTGTTTTGACCCCTGCTATTGATTTCTGAGCGACACTACACGTGCCTACTGGTTTTTGATTAAATTTCGCCCCTAGGGGGTTAGTTGTTGCGATTTAGGGTTAAGCTTTGAGCTCCGCTTGAGGGAGATGTTATGAGGGTTACATTTTGTATAATATTGCTACTTGCTTGTCATTTTTAGTAGCTTTTAAAAATATAGCGATTTTTTGCGCCGGTTTTATGTTTGTTTTTGAACTGAATTAGTATTACTGTCTTAGTCGTAAAGCCGAATATGGGTTGTAAATGATAAGGATGAAAATACACACACCTCTTTCGGTTTCTACACGACATCGTACCGGAACGCTACGAAAATTAAATGGGACCAATCTGGAAGTATACTCTTTCAAACGAAAAAAATTTTATAATTGGCTAAGAAACGACGAAGTTATGCGGTAACAAACATAAAAAAAAGAATTTTCAAAATCGGTCCATAAATGACGGAATTATTGCTGGACATACAACATAAAAAAGAAAACATACATACAGCCGAACGTAGAACTTTCTCCTTTTTGGATGTCGGTTAAAAAGTAAAATAAATAGTTTCAAAGTAATCGGTTACTATCCTCTGCCTCCAGATTGATTCTGAAATTTTAAAAAATATCGAAAATAATGGATTTCTTAAAAATCGACTAATGACCCAATATTAGTTATATTTATTAAGTGGATGACCATACTTAGATATGATGATGATTAGACATCAAATAGACAACGTAACATTAATTCCTAAGCTATAATGTCAGAGCATTGACCACGTAATCTAATCCTCTGACAATGGACATGTTAATCACTCCATTACTGACTAAATAACCGTCTAGCTGATAGCATTATCGAATGTTTTAATCTCTGGAAGTTCTAGATTCGATTTCTCTACCTCTCAGTGGTGAAGGATGGAATTTAAACGACGGTAAGTCGTCACATAGTTCGAAGAGCCGATGGACGTTGGGGTTCCAAAGTGCTGGAATGGCATCCCGCACTAGTAAGCGCAGTGTTGGGCGACCCCCCACAAGGTGGACTGACGACATCAAGCGAGTCGCAGGGATTCGCTGGATGCAGGTGGCTCAGTATCGTGATGTTTGGAAGTCCCTACAAAAGGCCTATGTCCTGCAGTGGATCGACTGACATGATGATGATGATGATGAAGCCGTCCCAAAGAAAAGTAAAATTCATTCAGCATGGTACTAACTCCGGTTTCTCATATATCCACAGATGTATCTGTAGATACACGAGAATCAGTACAACAATAAATATGCATGGATTATAAAGGTAACCCGGCGGGAATCGTCATGCATGACCTCTTCGCCGCTGCTACTTCCATACTTTAAGGGTAAATAAGTCCTAGGTTCAATCTCAGCCAGATTTAAGCTAAGTTACCTTCCCTTAAAGCTATGTGTTTAAATTACAAGAACCTTATTTAAATAATGTTTAAATAGTTGACCTTTTTTAATAAAGTCATTAATAAAATGGCTTATTAAATCTTTAAAATATATACAGGACCACGATTAGAAAGCTTAGAAGCCATCTTTTGATTCTACTTTATTAATTTATAATATGGCCTGCATAAATTTTAATTTTAAAATACATTTCGTAATTTTCGATACCTACATAAAATTTCGATATTTTGCAAATTGATATGAATAACCATAGATTTAACTGTATTGCCTTGATAGACTACCATTTTCCCTTGTTTTAGGGTAACTAGAATTATAGGTCAATGCAAAACTAAATTTACTAAGGAAGTACAGTCGCGAGCAAAAGAAAACAACAATAGATAAATAATCGTAACTAATTAATAGACTTACAGTCATAAAAATAATTACTATTTTGTACAGGCGTGAAATTCTTTGTACAACATCTTTAACACGCCAAAATGTACCATAATGTGTACGTTTTAGGATTCATAATTAAATGAACTGAAATTCCTTCGTAAGAGAATTGTAGGCCATTATTTTGAAAACAACGGACACCGCAAGACAAAACACTTTGTAGGACGTTCTAAGAAGGTACAGTCGACGACAATGGGCTCTAGGTTATTTTCTTTTGTTTTTAAAGCAATACTGATTATTTGTTGCTGTTGAAACCAGTAAGAAAGGATCTTTTTATGTTGATTTATTATCCTTGGTAGTGGTGACTACAATTGGCTGCCATTTGCACTTACTGTGTTTAGTAATAAGCATTTATATTGACGTTGAGTAGATACAATGATGTATTTATTTAGTTTATTACATTCATATCATTTAACTTTTACGATTTAATTTAAAAAAGCTAAAATTTATTTTATAGCGTGACTAGAAAATTAAAAATCCTTGGTCTGAGGACTCTAATTAAACTTTATTAATTGTACCTTGTATTATAAATAGAAGAAGAAATTAGATGTTTCATTATCAATCATTATCTATACTACGAGTAATATTATAAAGCTGAAAAGTTTGTTTGCTTGAACGTGCTAATCTCAGGAACTACTCGTCCGATTTAAAAAATTCTTTCAGTGTTAGATAGCCCATTTATCGAGGAAGGATTTAGGCTATTATCCCCGCATTCTAACGGGAACGGGAACCACACGTGTTAGCTAGTTGATAGATAAAGAGATAGCCCTGCTTTTGATTAATAGTTTTGGTGAATAATGAATAGTGTTATACAGAAGGCAGTGGTTATTTTAAAAAAAATCTGACAACCTTAAAAAATTAAGTAATGATAAACAACAGGAAGTATATAATTAAAGAATATATATTTATATTTTAATTTTAGCAACCAAAACTATAAAAGTGCATTTGCATAGTCATAACATTTCTCAGGAGCAGTGGGTACAGGGTACTGTCGCGCAGAAAAGGTAATAAACTACATTTGCGTCGCTAAGACCGCCCCCGCGCCGCGCACCGCCTCGTCTGCGAATATTATTTAGATTCCTTACATTTGGCGGGGATGGGGTGACCATTAGATAACTACTTCGCGGACGTCCATTATGAACAATGATTAGTAAATAATATTCAAATTGTTTATTAGTTCTTTGAATATTTCATAAAATGTGATGTAGTTATAGTATTTTTTTTTTTTTTTTAATTGAGAAAGAATACAATAAGGAGCTTAAGCTAACTTATCCTAATAACTATACAAATCATGCCCACGTGGAATGGTGGCAAGAATACTGGCTGCATTTCCGCGCTGGACAGCCAGGCTGATCCTTTGCGCAAAAAATGTTAGAAAAAAAATGAAGTTATAGTATTATAGTTATATTAGTATGGTGATTTGAACCATCCCAGTAAGTTTACAGTACTACTGCATCCAACTGCAACTTGTGACGGGCGGCCCCGCTCTTCCATAACTAGTAGACTAGTAGACATTTGATTGATTTGCTTTTAAAGAAAAACGCTACTAAAGCTCCAATTACTACCTTAAAATTTAAAAATGTAAAGTAAATCTTCTACGAGTAAGAATGTTTTGACTTCCGTATGAATCTCACTATAAGGATGTTTTGTTACGTCATTCCTCAGTTTCACTGCGAAGAACATTAAAATAAATCACTATACCATGGCATTCGGAGTAATGACCATGCTAATTAACACTGATTGCCTATGCCAATTGTCACAGATATTTTTAATGATAGGTACTCTAAAAACCAAGATTTTTAATTTCCTTTTATTTTTTCTTAAGATACCTAAGCTAGTTTTACTAATACAATACTTATTTCTATTTTTGTTATATATATCTTGATGACAGATAATGATTAAAAATTTTTCACCGAAGTCTTACTTGGTCAAAGTCAATATTCTATACCAATATTATAAACGCGATAATTCGGATTAATGCTATTCAAACGCGCCAAACCAGCCGAAAATAAACTTCGTCATCTAACATCAGGTGAGATCGCAGTCAAGGGCTAAACTTGTCATCTAGAATAAAATAAAGATGACGTAAGGCACAACGACATATTTTATAAGTCAGGAATAGTGGCTACTTTTATTCCCGATATTTCCGAAGGAACGGAATCTATGCGCGTAATAGTGCGGAGTACACTCCGTCGGTTCTACACTTGTGAGCCACTCAGGACCTATCCGGGGAAAAACAAACATTATGTCACACTCACCCGCGGGTGATACGGAAGTGGAAACGCGCGCTGTGTGAATGCGACGCGTCGACGGGATATTTCCCTTCGCGACACTATATCACCATGCAAATGCATGCATGTATGCATTTGGTGTGCTCGCACTTGACCATGCAAACCCGTATACCCGTATTGCGGCATAATTCGACTACCTAGTTTTTATGGAGTTTACACGAGAATCGATTTTCATAAAGTCCGCAGCACCAAATTTTGACCGCCTCATAGGTCCGTAGCACCAATTTTAACCCGGATTTGGGAAGTTGGTGGCGTTACAAGGATAAGCCTTCGGTTTCGATCATTATCATTAACATCTTAATAGTGATGAGTCAAACATTATCAACTTAAACCCACGGAATACAATACTTTTTGATGTGATCTATAGCCGAACGTAAAACCGATTTCTAGCGTGGCGACGCATCGCCACGATATGATGGTACAAATATAGTCTATATGCAGAAGTATGTACGGTGTGGCGACGCGTCGCCATGCGGATTCGAAATAAATTCAAAAATTTTTGTCATCATCATCATCTCCTTACCCTTATCCCACTTAAGTGGGGTCGGAAAAATATGTCAATCTTTTCCATTCGTCTCTATTACTCGTCAACTCATCATCCACTCCTTTTTTTTGTATTTAATGAAAATAAATGTTTATTCAATAGTCATCGTTATCTGGAAAAATAAAAACGTAATATTTTATTTTATCATTATGACAAATTTAGTTCCTATCACAATCTGTTCTTTTCTGCATATTACTTTTACAAAATAATGTCGATTCACATCTACCGGGCGTACCGTGACGGCTCACATTTTTTTTGGTTTTTATTGATTTAGAAGTTTGAGAGCAGAGCAATTTATCGCAAATAAATAAAATAAATTTTAATTATAAGTTTTGCCCTTACAATTATAACTAAAGACTATTTAAAGCATACACAAACATAAATACAGACTTGGAAACAATTCATCACAGTTAAACCAATACAGAATTTAGATCAACAAAGTATCCTGTTTCAGCAAAAAAAGTTAAGATAGACCCGTTAAATCTCCTATTCCATTCGAAGAAACACACCCTCCATGTTAATATAGGCCATAGGACTATCAGAATAAAGTTTTATTTCTAAAAACATCAATGTGTTACTTTTTAAACCAAGATTTAGTGAAAGACGAACCCTTGGTTTTTGTTATTGGCAAAAAATCTGTCCTCGACACAATAAATTGAAATGTTTTCCTTTCTTTATCTATTCTTTAATGGTTTGGTGGTTTGAAAAGTAAATTTTTAACCAAATCGTATATCTTTATCTTAATAAAATATCTTTGTTATACAATAGAAACGAACAAAATTAAGAATTGTCATACTTTTTCTTAAATTCAAAATAAAATATCTTCACTAATTATGTAAGTTCTTTGTTGCCGGCTATGCTATACAAACTTCTTTCGTTTGAGCAGATATATTATGAAATGAAATAATACATTAAGAAAATGGTTCAAAAAAGTTTAGTACGATACATATATAAATAAATATTAAAATCCATATTTTGAAATAAATTAAACATACGCCGCAAAATCAACGCAATGTAATAAGTCAAATACATATTATAACTATTGAATTTAATTAGATTTTGCAAGTCCCATAACTTCAAGTTGTTGACAAGTCCTCATAAAGGAGCTGAACTGCGAATTTCATAACTATTTTTTTTAACTAAAAAAAAACTTTTTATGTTTTCTTACAAAGTAATTCAAATAATTCCAATTGTCCATGCAACACACGCCTTTATCTATACTTGCATTTTAAAATACATAATCGTAGTAGTAAGACTGTCGATATCTGTCGAGATATTGCAACTGGCACTCTATACTTCACAAGCTACTTCATGATATTTAGCAATGAATAAAATTGGCTAAGTCATAATGAAAAGATGCGATTTAAGGACACAATTTAAGTTCTATTTACAAAAAAAAATATTTTTTACTCCGAAATTATTCATTTTAGAATAAATGTTACTCAGACATTTTTAATTAATTAGAATAAAGAATATATAACCCTAGAGTTATGGGAAATACTCCCAAGCATCCTGTAAATAAAAGTCTAAAACATAAAGTACTTATCTATACTAATATTATAAAGCTGAAGAGTTTGTTTGTTTGATTGATTGAACGCGCTTATCTCAGGAACTACTGGTCCGATTTGAAAAACTCTTTCAGTATTAGATAGCCCATTTATGGAGGAAGGTTATAGGCTATATATTATCACCGTACTCCTACGGGAACGGGCACCACGCGGTTGAAATCGCGCGGCGTCAGCTAGTAGTAGTATAATTTAAAACTATATTATGGTAAAATTTCGCAGCTCTGTGGAAAAGGATGTCTTTCATACCACTCCTTTTGACTATCTAAATCAAAGCCAGAGTTAAAATGATACTTTATTCAAGCAAACTAAGTGGCTCTTTTGATATCGCTGCCGACCTAGGCTTTTATAAAGCTCAAATAAAAAATGGTTCAGTGGTGTACCGAGCTATTTTTATTAAATTACTTTAACATTTGTGTTTTCGACTGTACATTTTGTGAATTATACATTGGTACAGTAGATATTTTTTTTTATTATTTTATATCGTTTTTGACCGGTGCACTACGGTAATGGAGGAACGAAAACCTAAAAAAGAATTCATAAAAATGATAAATGATCGGATTTTATACATTTTCAAAATATGCGGCATTTTGTAGACGAAATAAAAAATGGTAATTCAATATGGAATGTATCGACAAATGCACGGTCGGATGAAATGGTTTTTTTAATTTATTTTAACGTTAACTTTTTTTCATTCAGTCACATTTTTTTTCAGTGAAACACATACGTCGACTTCCTAGTTGAGCCATTGGTTTTTTTTAATCTTAACAAGTTAGCCCTTGATTACAATCTCATCTGATGGTAAGTGATGATGCAATCTAAGATGGAATCGGGCTAACTTGTTAGGAGGAGGATGAAATCCACACCCATTTCGGTTTCTACACAACATCGTACCGGAGTGCATCATCACTTATCATCAGGTGAGATTGTAATCAATGGCTAACTTGTAAGAAATAAAAAAAAAACAATACAAACCATACATGATGACTACGGAACCCAAGAAATACATGTAAATGGGCAAACTAGACAAGTTAAATTTTATAACCATCGCCTTTAACAGAGCATCAAGTAAAATTAAAATACTATCTTACCTGATTATAAAATAAAAGATAAAAGGGAAAAAGATAACAAGAAACGTTCATCTTCAGAACGGAAGATAATCGCCGAGATAACAATAGAAATTCCGCATACATTTTATAAAAATCTTTTTAACGAAGGAACCCCGCGAAACTGATAGTCCAAGAGACCACATGGCCTTTTTAAGTACCTCTTGATTACTTTAAAGCTTTAGACAAAGTTGAATATGATGATCATTTGCTGGCGTATTCGATATTTTGGTCATTATTATCAACCTATTAAAATAAACATCAAACCAATAAACAAAATGTCATTCATCTATAGTGTGATATCCACCAGTAAGCACGGGATGATGTTTTCACAAATTATAATCTCAATTTCGTATATGTCAACTAGCATACGTCAAAGATAGTGAATAAGACTCCTGATTTTTGATACTAAGCACTAAAAGTTATCCAATATATAATATGATCATAGATATCATCAAAAAAGTCTTCTCAAAACGAACTATAACCTATAACCTTTATACAACAGCTGCGAGCCGCAGTGGGTAGTGACCCTGCTTTCCGTGGGTTCCATTCGTCCCGTGGGTTCGATTCCCATAACTGCAAACTATTTATTTAATGAGCATAGGTGTTTTCCAGTGTCTGAGTGTATTTAAATATTACATAAGTATTTACTCGTATATGTAGTTTATAAATATAAATATATATGATAAAATCCGCTATCTTAATACCCATAACACATGCTATACGCTTACTTTGGGGATAAATAGTCATGTGTGTATTGTGTAAGTATATTTATTTATTACGAAGCCAATGTTGTTTAAAAAAACATAATAATAATAATAATAATAATAATAAAGCCTTTATTTCCAATAATATAAAATTAATTACAAAACATTTTTCATAATAAATCTAATATTAATTTTAATTTTGTACATGTCAAATTTAATTCGAAATGTTATTAAATGTTTTATGTCAGAAAAATTCTTCGTCATTGTTACAATTAGTTTAGTCAAAAGAAAATTAGTTACAGTTTTACGTCAGTGCTTTAAATGTCAATTAATTATTGGAATGCCCATTTTTGGGCATAGGCCTCCTCCATCCTTCTCCATGTTTCTCGGTCTCTCGCCAACCTTGCCCAGGTGGTCCCCGCTGCGTCGACGATGTCGTCGCGCCAGCGTCTTTTTGGCCGGCCTCTCGACCGGCGCTCGTCACGTGGGTACCAATGCAATACCTTCTCAGTCCACCGCCCGTCCGTTGTCCTTGTTATGTGTCCAGCCCAGCGCCATTTTAGGCGACATGCTAATTTGGCCGCGTCAATAACTTTTGTCCTATTTCTTATTATTTTATTTTTTATTTTATGTTTTATTTTTAGGCCTAGCATGCTCCTTTCCATGGCTCTTTGGGAAACGTGTATTTTATGAATTATTTCTTTAGTGATCGGCCACGTTTGGCAGCCGTATAAAAGAGTTGGCGTTATTACAGAGTCCATTGCGTGTTTCTTCAATTTAACATCCATATTTGATTTAAATATATGTTTCAAGGACCAGTATGCAGCCCAGGCTTTTTTGATCCGCCTTTCGACTTCATCGACATAATGTCCATTGAAGGATACGTTCTGACCTAGATATACATACTCATCCACATATTTAATATCGTTGTCCTGCACTGAAACTTTATATCGGTCACTGTTTGTCATCACGCAAGTTTTTTCTAAATTCATTTTTAAGCCACACTCTCGGCTGCGGGAATCTAAAGTATTGATCATATGTACAAGCTGATCGTGATTGCTTGCCAGTAAAACTATGTCGTCGGCAAAGCGAAGATTACTTAAATATTCCCCATTTATATTTAATCCTAAACCGGTCCATTTTAGCTTTCTAAAGATGTACTCTAGGAGAGCAGTGAAAAGGTTAGGCGAGATTGGGTCTCCTTGTCTTACTCCTCGCTTTACTTCGAAAGGTCTCCCTCTCTTTTCAAGTTTCACTATTGATTTACTCTTCGTGTAGATTTCTTTTAGGACATTGATGTATTTTTCAGCAACGTTTTGACTCCTCAAAGCACACCACAAGGATTCATAAAAAATGGAATCGAATGCTTTGGAGTAATCAATAAATGCTATGTATATAGGTTTTCCGTACTCTACATATTTTTCCATGATTTGACGAAGAGTAAAAATATGATCCAGGGTAGAGTAATTTCTTCGAAAACCTGCTTGTTCTCTAGGTTGGTGGGTCTCAAACTCTCCCTTTAGCCTATAAAGTATTATATTAGTAAATAATTTGTACAACCCTTGTAATAAGCTAATGGGACGATAGTTATTGATTTCTTGGGGGTTGCCTTTTTTATAAAGTAAGGTTATGATAGAGGTTTCCCATTGTTCTGGTATTTTTTCTTGATCTAAAATGTTATTAAATAGTTTGGTTAATATCGGAGTAAGTGGTTCGGAAATTGCTTTGATGGTGTCGTTTGTTATGTTGTCCTCTCCTGGGCTTTTCATACACTTCAAAGAACTAATTCCGCGCCAGATTTCGCTTTCGAGAAATGCAGGGATCTCTACTATATTTTTATTTCTTATTGGTGAGTTATTTTCAATTTCCTCTGGCGTTTTGTACAAATTTTGATAAAATTCAGTAGCTACTTTAATAATCGTGTTTCTATTTGTAGTGGTGGTGCCTGATGAGTTTCTTAGAGTTGGTATCCACTCTTTCGTGTTATTTAAACGTTTGTTTCCACGTTTTACAGATCTCCTTTTGCTCAGTTCCTCTTCAAATATCTTTAATTTGTAGTTTTCTTTGTTATTTTTTAAAGATTTCCTAATTTTTTTATAAAGATATTTTAATCGACTTCTTTCGGAGTTTGTTTTTATTAATTTTCCTTTGAGTTCAGTTCTTTCTAAAATAATTTTTCTTACATTATCTGTCACGTAATATTGTATTCGATTTTCCGTTTTTCTGTCCGGCAATGTATTAATGCTTTCACGGATTGTATTTATAAGATTGGTGTAAGTTATTTGAATGTCATTTGTAGTTTCTAGTGTTTTTGATAATTCTGTGAAAGCATTTTTTACGTGTTCGCATTCAATCGGCAGATATCCTGACTGAGTTTTTCCAAAAATTCTTCTCTGCTTGCGATTCTTTTCTGTAACGGCAAGAGTAGCTCTGACTAATCTGTGGTCAGTTGGGTGTGAGGTGTTAATTACTTCCATGTTATGGATGCATGAGATATCATTCTTTTTGGTAATAAAGAAATCTATTTCGTTAAATGTACGTCCATCAGGCGATCGCCACGTCCATTTTTGTTTTGGTTTCTTTTTAAAGTGACTATTCATGATGTAGAGATGGTTTTCGAAACAAAAATTAACAAGTCTTGATCCTCTCTTATTACGATTTCCATATCCCCATGGGCCCATTACTGTGTTGTCCTCTGAGTTGGCATGCCCGATCTTGGCATTGAAGTCTCCTATTATGTATGTCTTTGATAGTGTATTTTCGAGGGCCAATCCAATGTCGTTGTAGAAACACTCCAGTTCTTCTTCCGATGAGTTTTCAGTTGGTGAGTAGGTTTGTATGATACTCATTGAGATGTTTTCTATGTGTATGTCCAATCTAGCGACTCTATCAGAAATGGCCATAAAGTCAATTATGTTATTTTTAAACTTCTTTTTTACCATAAATCCTACCCCATTACATCCACTTTTCTTTCCTATGTAAAGTAATATGTATTCCTCATGCTCTATGATATGTGTTCCTTCTTTTTTAACTTCCGATATTCCTAATATGTCCCATTTGATATTTTGTAGGGCATTTTCTAATTCTTCTAGGCGGCCTATTCCTACAAGAGATCTTACATTAAATGTAGCAATGTAATATAGACGCTGGTGTTGAATGGAGGGTGAAGGTCTACTGCTCCCTCGGGGACCAGCCGGCTTGGGAGAGATACTTTTTGTTAAAGTGTTTTTATATATTGGAAGGAGAGAGGCCTTTCGTTGCTAAGTTTGAGGCGATATTATTGTAGAGCTCGATAGAGTATTTGATGTCATATATGAGTCAATAGTTTTAGTCTTTTTATGAGCGTAATAGGTATTTTTGCGCATTGGTAGAGTTAAAAAAACATATGACTAATTAAACGTAACATGCATTAAAAAATAATATGCTACATTTTACACCCTACTTACAGGCTAACTCGACATGCGTTTAATTCGAGACAATTCTTAATATACCATTTTTTTAAAAAGGTTTATATTTTTACTTGATAATTTCTTTTTCCGGGCGTAGGCAAATTCAGTAAATCATAAATAATACAAAAAACTACTCATAAACGTTGTAAATAACTAAAATCTGTGGTACGTTTGCAATTATTATTTTTAATTTTTAATTAAAAACACAATTTCCAACACAACGTTGCAACTCTCTCTCGGACTATGAAGAAATGCATAAAAAGCTACACTTTTCCCCCGCACAATCGGTTAATTCTGTTAGTTCATTTAAAATGCAAAACCTCCTGAACTTTACAGGCAGGTACCGACTGAAACGAATGAACCGACTTTGTAATTAAGATCGCTTGTGGGGAGAAATCTGCTTTTGTTTTTAAACGGCGGCCATTTTTAAAAACGCTTTTTGCCAATGTTGCATTTTCCATATGAAAAATAACCCTTGAAAATAGTGAATAAATAAAATACCAACTCAAAAATAAAATATAATCCTAATAAGAAACATTTTTTTCTTACTACTCCAATTCTTGTTGGTGGGCTTAGAGTAATAATTACAATCCATATTCGGCTCACTGCTGAGCACGAGTCTCCTCTCAGAAGGGTTAGGATAATACGCTGGCCCAATGCGGATTGGCAGACTTCACACACACGTAAATAATTAAGAAAATTCACAGGTATTTAGGTTTCCTCACGATGTTTTCCTTCACTGTTTGAGACACGTGATATTTAATTTTTAAATATGCACATAACTGAAAAGTTGGAGGTGCATGCCCAGGACCGGATTCGAACTTACGCCCTGCGCAGAAGGTAGAGGTCATATCCACTATCTATCACGGATTTTCATCAAGCTATCAAGGACTTATCAAGGGCTAGCTTGGCATTAAATAAACAAAATAAAATCCCCTACCTGATGTCGCCTACATTTTTTGCCCCTTTTCACCCAAAAACCGTTTTTTCTCCCACAGCCGGGCACGCAACCCGCACCTGCCGCAGGGCTTCCGTATTGGGTTACCGCACTTCGACGGCCTCGGCGGCTGGCGCATGTCGCGGGTTCGATTCCCCGGATAAGCTTTTTTTGAATGCCCAATTAATTAAAGTTTTTTTGCCGACGCCTGTGGACTTTTTAACGGTTTTTAATATCGATCCTCTTGGTGATTATATATTGACGACCGTCAATCATGCAATGGAATTATCAGTTTTGTATGAGAAATATTTTTATATCTGACTAGTAGACGTCGCACGGTTTCACCCGCGTGGTTTCGGTTCCCGTAGGAATATGGGGGTAATATATAGCCTATAGCCTTCCTCGATAAATGGGCTATCAAACACTGAAAGAATTTTTCAAATCGGACCAGTAGTTCCTAAGATTAGCGCGTTCAATTAAACAAACAAACAAACACTTCAGCTTTATAATATTAGTATAGTTAATAGATCGATTCTACTTGTGCCTAATATAAACTTACTATGTTGTAACGAAGCTAAAAATAGAAAGTTTTCAACTTTTTTCGAAGTTCCATTTAGTAATCTAAGTTAGTCTAGACTATGAAAGAGATCTAAGAATTATCGTCGAAAATACGCAGTATAAAATCTAAATTCTAAACTAATATTATAAAGCTGAAGAGCTTGTTTATTTGTTTGTTTGTTTGAACGCGCTGATCTCAGGAACTACTGGTCCGATTGGAAAAATTCTTTCAGTGTTAGATAGCCCATTTATCGAAGAAGGCTATAGACTATATATTATCCCCGTATTCCTACGGGAACGGGAACTACGCGGGTGTAACCGGGCGGCATCAGCTAGTCTAATAATATATTGCTCCTTGAAGCGAGTTGGAGTATAATGCAAGTGTACAAGATGTCAATACATGTTAAAGACTTCGTCCCATTAATGCGACATAATGTAAAACCGCCGGGCGCCGTACGTCTACACACGTTACAAGTGATCTCTGATATACAGGTCATGTTTGCCTTGTATTAACTTTATGTTATTTAGTTTAAATTTTCTCGAGTTATTTTTATACACGCGTTTTTAGTTTGTATATTATTATTAGCATAGATATAAATCGTTAGATGGGCCCCTCCATATTAAAGAACGCACAATGCTAAGTCATTACTCAAAGACGTGCACGCACATCTTAACTTAGTATCCAAATAGCGCATGCTGTGACTTAAAAATATTTTATTGTTTTTTTCCCTCAATTATGCCTTCGTGATCATTTTGGAAGTGTAAAAACACAAGCCGCAACACCAATAATGACAAAGTTGTTACTTTTCATTCGTAAGTATAAGCGAAACCAATGACAATTCCGCGACGCTTCGGGGCCCATCTAACGATCTACGAACGATGATTATTAGATCAAATCTTGAAATGTAAGCCTATATAATAAAATCGAAATTAGAATATTGGCGTATCTGCGATGACAATGCAAATCAATACTTTTTTAACACATTTGCGCGTAAAGTACCTCATATTTCATGCCATGCCAGGTCATGTTTGCCTTGTATTAACTTTATGTTATTTAGTCTCAATTTTCTCGAGTTTTTGCAAGCATTTTTAAGTACCTATATGTACTTATACCACCCACCCACCAGATGGACTGACGACATCAAGCATGTCGTCAGGGATTCGCTGGATGCAGGCGGCTTAGTATCGTGATGTTTGAAAGTGCCTACAAAAGGCCTATGTCCTGCAGTGGACCTCCATCGGCTGATATGATGATGATGATGATGAGGTACTTATATCATTAGATGATATCTTAAAAGGTAAGTCCTGATTTAGATTGAAATGAAAATGTTGGCGTTAATGCGATGACAATTCAAATAAATACGTTTTGTTGTGGAAAGAAAAATGGTGGTACAATTTTTCTGGATTAATCGTTAGACATTCTTATCATTACTAAGGTCGTCTATTTTTATTATTCTTACAAGTTAGTCCTTGACTACAATCTCACCTGATGGTAAGTGATGATGCTGTGTAAGATGGAAGTGGGCTAACTTGTTAGGAGGAGGATGAAAATCCACACCCCTTTCTTTAGGTTTCTACACGATATCGTACCGGAAAATAAATCGCATACAATTTTTTCTGCCATTATCAATTACTAGCAGACGCTGCGCGGTTTCATTTCTTTTTTTTGCTATAAAAAGAGAGTTTTCATCATTATCAGACTATTTTAATGACCCTCAAAGAAGAAAAATGTATGAGTAAAACTTTTTGAAGCAAAAGAACGAATTTCTTAGAAAGTGTTTTTTTTTGCATGATACCAACAGTCGAATTTATTACGCGCTAGAATAATAAACGTAAACGTAGACAGATGCGCGGTTTTAACTAATTTTGGCAACTTGAAATGTATAACGTTATAGAGAGTGTGTGTAACGTTATAAAGAGTGTGTCAATGTATGGAGAGCAAGCTAAACTAATAAAAGCCATATTATATTGACGCTTTAGCGAGTTTGATGTTAAATCGAGTGACGGAGTGGAGTTTACACTGTGTATCTATTTGTCCATTCCGTACCGGAACACAAAGAATTTGATACACGGAAAGTTAAATTCGGTTTAGACCGTGCACGGTAGAATCGACACCAATACAAACTATTTCTCTATTACAAGTTTCGAGGACTCCGAGAGACACGGTTCACGCTTCACCGCTGCGGAATGTTGGGAATGCTTCGGCGTCCGCCCGGCATGCCTTTCATAGAGCGTTGTTTTAACTTTTGTAAACTCAGATGTAGTAGAGAAAAACAGATTTATAAACAATAAAGTTAGCGAAGGTATCACAATGACGTTATATAAAAGCTTTTTCATATTATGAGTAAAGTCCTTATTCGTACGAGAGTTTTTTTAACGGACGTTAAAAAAAAGTTAAAATGAAATTAAACGAAGGTCTATTTCCAATGCCCAAAATCGAAAATGCAAAACTGCTCGAAAAAAAAGCGTTGTTTTAAAAACTCTGTCGTGTGAACATATACTTGGGAATGCATTTGTTGTATTTGAACGCTTTTTTTACGTCCGTTAATAAAAATCTCGTGCGAATGAGGGCTAACGAAGGTCTATTACCAACGCCCTAAATTGAAAATGCAACACTGCTTGAATAAAAGCGACGTGTCTTAAAAACGCTGCTGTTAAATTGAAAAATGCAATCTCACTCGCGATATTGTAATCTGTCGATATATTGTGAACTGAACATACTGATTACAATTTAACGTGTTATTGTTCGGTTTATTATAATCTATCGAAGTGAAACCGTAAAATTGCAATCTTAAACGTCAACTGTCCGAACTTGCCCCTGATTGTCAGCTGATGTCAGCCCTGTAAAGTATGTTTTACTATTTACGGGACATCCTGTATATCTATTATATCGATGCCTAATACGCTAGTGTGTGGATTTTATTTTCTGAGTAATAAGATCAAAGTGTGTATGTAGTATGTACGTACATTCGTGTACACACTCCAGGTGATCCATCTCTCTGGCCTGCTTCTGTCCATTGTGTTTTGGCATTTTTTGTCTCGCTCTGAAGATTAATGTGCAGGGATAACAAACATGTGATATTTATTGGCTCATATTGTTGTGGACATCTGCCAATTTGAAAGTAGGTTATCTATACTAGAGTTTGTCCTGTCCGTCTGTCTGTCTAGACAAAGGTCAGAATTGTTAGATAAGGTCGTCTTTTGTTTGCTGTATCTTGTTTGTGACGGCCTCCGTTTCGCAGTGGTGTGCGCGCTGGAGTTACGGAGGTCCTGAGTTCGATCTCCGGCTGGGTCGATTGATGTTTTCTTAATTGGTCCAGGTCTGGAAGGCGGGAGGCTTCGGCCATAGTTAGTTACCACCCTACCGGCAAAGATGTACTGCCAAGCGATTTAGCGTTCTGGTATGATGTTGTGTAGAAACCGATAGAGGTGTGAATTTTCATCAACAAATTAGTCCGCTTCCTTAATAGATTCCATCATCACTTACCATAAGGTAAGATTGTGGTCAAGGGCTAACTTGTAAAGAATAAAAAAAGAAAAGAGAGGTCGTCAAAAAAGTGTTTAATAGTGCAAAGTTTGTAAAATAAGATACGTTTAGTATTATTGATTAAATATAATTAGATTAGACAAAAATCTTATACATACTGTACTGTGCTGTGCTGTACCATCAAGCCATTTAAAATAATGTCTTTTTGGAAATGCAAGCCAGTCTAAAAGGACTAAATTTCGCTTTTTTATGTATTGGAACTATTTCCCAAGAGTGAAGCATCCCTTATTTTTTTTTATTTTACTATGTTATTAACCAACATAAAAACTAACCATTTATTTTAACTAAACGAGTTAAACGAAGCGAGAAGCTAAATAAATATCGAACATTAAATAAAACATTCAATATTTATAAACGTTTATTTACTCCATCACCAGAGCGGTTAATAGAAATAAGTTATAATACTACTTTCTACTTTTCAAAATCAATTAATCTCTTAAACGTAAAATACTCAACCATTAAAACTATTTTTTTAACATTGTCTACATAAACTCGAACCAACGGAACTATTAATTTAAACTTCGAACATAAAAAGGCAAATAGATTTAAGCTTAGTGACCAGACAAATGGTTACGGACTCATAAAAATTTAATGTGAGGTTGGTCTCGTCAAGATTGTGGTACCATCACATTCTCGCGAGTATTACGAAAGGCACACAATCATGAGCCGATGGACGTCCACTGCTGAACGTATGCCTCTCTTGAGGACTTTGAAACAATACAGTTTTGAGCCGCCTGTATCCAGCAGATGATTACATAAGTGAAAGATACTAGTCACGTGAAAGATTTTAAGATATAAATCGTAATTAATCGACTTAGAATTTTCCAAATACATACTTTGACTTTTTTTATACCATTTAAGAAATATGAATTTCTTAATTATCATCACACTATCACACTAATATTATAAAGGCGATAGTTTGTGTGTGTGTGTATGTTTATTCCTTCTTTGCGCTGCGCCTACTGAAGCGATTTGGTTGAAATTACGAATGGATATAGATTTTACTCTGAATTAACACATAGGCTACTTCCAAGCAATAGGTTCTTACAATCCGCGAGGTTTGTGTTGCACAGTGATATAAAATCATGTGTAAGTATGTTTGAAATATGCTTTCAGTGTTGATGGAAGTTTTCATCGTTGTATTGTCGATTAAAATTTCCGTCAATTTTAAGCGACATAGTCCTCATTGCGCCTATAAAATTCAAGTACATATAAGTATATCTTTTTAAATATGTCATCGATTCTGTGTCACTAAAACAAGCACAAGCCAATAATCGTGACTATTTCAATTCCCACCGCCTCGAGCGAGAATGTGATGCTCATAACAACTAGTACAAGCCTCCCGCAGGGAGGATTGATAGGAAACAATTTCTTTCATACTCTCACAGCTTGATAGGCATTAGTTAGTGCGATGGCGTTTGAAATAATAAATATGTTGGCGCGGCACTGCATGATAATTAGTTATAACATTCTGTAGGCCTAAAATACGCACCACGACATATTTCGAAGCCAAAAAAAAAAACAAATATCGACAATATCCCTCACCTTCTCGTATTTTACGTAAAATTTCAACTCAAATTTGGATAATTTGGATAGCTCTAATAAATGAAAATAAAAACAGTATTACTTCTCCTTTCTTCCTTTATTTAAACAAGTGGCGATTTTGGTTATTTTCTTTACTCAATTTGGGAAATTTCACGGAAGCTTTTTTGTCAACGTTGTGTTTAGCCTTGATTTTTATTAAAAACAAAAACCTAGTGAGCCGATAACGATGCCGAATGTTATTTTTAAGTTTTATCAATATTATCTAATAATATTATTTACCCGACGTTTCGAAAGTGCTTGTAAACTAACCCTAATTGAAAGAAATTAATTTTAAGGTAGAGTTTGATCTGACACGCATGCCACGAAGGTTTGAAACAACAGTTTCCTCATTCCTCAAGGAATGAAATCTGGGTATATATATGGCTATAGGTGGCAATTCGATTCCTTTTCTACAAACGCTAACGCTACAAAAATAAAATAAAAATGTATGAAAATGACATTCGCTATCGACAGGTCACGTGATCAATTTGTCGATTGGATTTGTCATTCCAATACATTTTGTTAGTTTCGAAGCGTTATCGTTTGTAGAAAGAGAATCGACGTGCCACATGGCTAAGGCTGTGAACCGTGGTGTTTGTAAGTTCTCTTTAAACGCTCGATATAACTCAACTTTGCGCGCAACTAACTGCAACTTTGTAGTGAACGTTTATATTGTATAGGACTGAGTGTTTCGAAGTGAGTGAGTCGAATTGTTTACATATTTGAGTGAGCTGTGCTTGAAATGTGAAATTGTTGGCGATTGATTGAATGACAGATAGATAGAAGATAGAAGATATACTTCTTACTGTACTAATGGAAGCCCTCTACTTTGTTCTAATTACGAGTACATCACACTAATATTATAAAGGCGAAAGTGTAAGTATGTTTGTTCCTCTTTTACGCAGCGGCTACTGAAGCGATTTGGCTGAAATTTGGAATGGAAATAGATTTTACTCTGGATTAACACATAGGTTACTTTTCATCCCGGAAAATCCATGGTTCCCGCGGGTTTTGTGAAAAACTGAATTCCACGCGAACGAAGTCGCGGGCGTCCGCTAGTAAATTTATAAATCGGTGGATTCAATTTTCATTTTAATAGGCTTTTAAGTCAATTATGCCAGTGTGTCTGATACCGATTTGGAATAATTCAGAAACTCAATAGAAGCTTTTTAGAAAAAAAAAATCGTTTTTTTTATTCTTTACACGTGAGCCGTTGGCTACAATCTTACCTGGGTGAGTGATTATGCAATATAAGATGGAAGCGGGCTAACTTATCAGGCATAGGATGAAAATCTATACCTATTTCGGTTTCGACACGACATCGTACCAGAACGCTAAATCGCTTGGCGGTACGTCTGTGCCGGTAGGGTGGTAACTAGCCACGGCCGAAGCCTGTCAGACCTGGACTAGTTGTGGCCTCGAAATCAAAAATGTCCTTTTCAAGCCACCTCTCCCCTATTAATTTTAATTAAATACCTGATTGTAGATATGGATTTTAAAATAAACCCACCAACTTTTTTATTTAAAAACATACATACAGCCGAACGTAGAATCTTCTCCTTTATGGAAGTCGGTTAAAAACTAGGTTAAACCTATCTACTTACAAACAACTACATAAAGGTAGTCTCATTAAAATATTGGCATACAAAAAAAGTAATTGAGCTCACAGAATGGGGTCGACCTCTCACTAACAAAGTTACCGCCAATTACATTATTTCGTCCGATCTTTGTGCCAACGCAAATATCTTAATTACACACCCCTTACAGGGTTGCCAGAGCGTAATAATGCAAAAAGCTTTGTTATAAATTAGCCGACGCCCCGCGGTTTTACCCGCATAGTTCCAATAGCCGTTAGAATATGGAGTTAAAATATAGCCTGTGATATTTACAAATAACGCGGCTTTTCAGTGGTATAAGAATTTTCAAAATCTGTTCAGTAGATCCAGAGATAGCTCCCTACAACTACAACACCACAAACTTTATTTCTTTAAAAAAAATACCATATCTTTTAAATATGTCCAAAATTCCCATTCCCCTCCAACTAGTCGGGAAAGACTGTATTAGGAGTGAGTGGGTACGACAATAGAACGGGGCGGGGATCGAACCACCACCCCTCGGTGATGAGTCAACCGCTCTTATCGTTGAGTTATTGAGGCTCTTTAATATTAGTATAGATATAAATTACGAAATTTGTAACAGAAATACTAAATCATTCTTAAAAGTAGTTTACTACTGTAAATTTAAAATCTAGGTGCGTTCGGAAACCTCGAAAAATATTTTAAGTTTTCGACTTTTCTTATCACCATTACACTACTTCACGTTTCAAAAGTGCATGGAATCAATGAATTTGAATGTAACAAATTTTATATAATTTATTATTATTACTTACATAAATTATTACGCATACTTATAACGACATCTTTTTAGAGCTATAGACACAGATAGAATAGGTAAATGGTAGATTATAAAAACATTCTTTGTAACTATTATTAATGCGTTATTTGCATTTAAGTTCAGATATTATTTCTCCGTTTCTATAATGAAGGAACCTTATCCTTAATAGAAATCAATTCATACACGTTTGGCATTAAAATAGGTAATATATAAGTAACCTACCCAACGACATTTTATAATATAGACATGTTACGTGTCCACAAAATCATCGCATAAAGTGAGCCGAATTTAGCTACTCTACTTAGCGCACACATGCACAATTTTGGGTTTAATTCTATTATATATCTATGTATACATATACAGTTTTTAAAGTTCCTAAACAAACAACTTGACATTGTTTACGTATATTTAGGTATTATTTGTTTTAATAACTTTCTTTGTTTACTATGGGACTCAATTAAATGAGGTCAGCCGCCTCAGTTTTGTAGCGCTAGTCATCGATCGTATCGTTAGATGGGCCTCAAGGCGACGTGCAATTGTCATTGTTTTCGCATATTGAATATGTAACACATTTCTCTTTATTCATGCTGTGGCTTGTGTCTTTACACTTCCAAAATGAACACGAAGGCATAATAAAGGACTTAAAAATATTTTTTCAAGTCCACGTCCACTCCCAGCATGTGCTTGTTACATTCTAAGATAAGGTGCGTCTTTTGGTTATGACATAAAATTGTGCGTACTTTAATATGGAGGGGCCCATCTAAGGATTTATATCGATGGCGCCAGCTCTCTATTATAAAATCTTTGACCCTACCTATAATTGGTTCCTTCCAGTTTTTTAAGGATTATTTGACTCCCTAAAAAAAGGCGGCTTCTGACAACCATAGACCTATAATTCGACGCGACATGCAACAAAACAAAGTTAGCTTGTTACGAAATACGAAACTCAAAATATATTTACCTAACAATTTCATAAAATCGCTAATTACACGGTACGCCTAGCACTCACAAAGGGTAAGACCTTATTTCGTTCTTTGTACAGTAATTGTTGCATAAACCAATTTAAACTTTAGATACATAAAAATAAAACACAAATTCCATTATACTTAATGGAGATACGACATTTTTAAACGTACTCCTGTCAATGAATACGGTTTGTAAGGGATGTTCAGATGCAACCGGTCGCTTCATGGCCCCAACCATTACAAATGGATCTCAGAAACGACAAATTTAAACTTTAGTACAATAATTTTAGAGTTGAATTTCCAGTGTGATTTTATATGTAAGTTACGTTGTTTTCGTATAAAGTAGTATGTGCCTTTAGGATACGCGTCTCTATTGAACTGTTTGGCATATCCGCCCTTTTTTTCCAAACACCAGATGTATGAAAGGCCATTGTAGGAGCATTGCGAACGAGTGCCCAATTATATTGTTAATTTTGAAAATATTAAAAACCTTTTGAAATATTACACGCTGGCTCGAATAATAAGCTATTATGTCGAGTAATGCACGGTGAGATTTTGGACTCGCGATATCCAGTTACGTATGTGAGGTGTGAGCGAATTTGGCACGCCGATTGATTCCTTCTTGAATGAGATTGAGATCTGTGGAGATGTGATAAAAATAGTTGGTGACAAATATTTGTGCCAATGTTTTTTTTTTAAATATGTTTGCTTGTGTGACCAATTTATTGAATCATCTACCTTCTACTAACAAAAGTCAATCAGTAATTAAAAAAAAAAACTTTTTGTGCATTTGTTTTTTGTTAGCAAACCATTTCATTTAACCGTATAAAGGCGGTGCATAAATTAATTGGTTGGCCATGCATTGTCATCAAACTAAACATGTAGGTACTTATGTTAAATTCCGAAATGATATTAGCCAATGATATTTTATACTATAGATACGATACACATATAGATATATTACAAAATCACCGCAAAAAGTGATCCGAATTAACTCACTCATTGAACGCACACATGCACAATTTCGTGTTTACCTAATATATACTTATGTATATGACGGGGCACTGACTAAATTCCACTTTTGATAACGGAGAAGCCGCAGCCTCAGAGGAGATTCTAAGCTTTACGTGTCAAGGATGGCAGATACACAAAGTAACACTATCGATCATTATTGGAACGACCGCTTAACTTGCTAATACAGTTCTACCCTCTAACTACAATATTGATCAAGTACAGTGCTGGTACTATCAGATGTAAACCAAGATTAACTATCATAGAGCAGGTACTCGAGCACGAGCGGAATCACGAACTGGCGACCATTAGTAGCAGGGTTAAAGACGTCTTTTACAGTATACTAATACTCCACTTCTCCACTCGTCTTGCCTCCCATCCAAGTAACTAACAATGCAATGGTTGGACTATACGAATAACTCACTAATGTTAACCAATCAACTCAATCGCCGACATGTACATATAATTATATACAGTTTTCACACTTCTTGAATACACAACTCAACATTGTAGACAATAGTTAGGTATTTGTTTATATAACTTTGTAAACAATGCGACTAAATGTAATTTAGACATTTAGCCACTTTTGTGCACCTCAGTTTCGACGCACTAGTGACCTAATACATATCTCTAATATAAAATCTTTGGTCGTTCACTCGCGCTAGTAGCAGTCTATAGTCTTGCAAGACTATAATAAAAGACCATAAAAAACTTCTTTACTAAAAGCTTGTATAAACAAAAAAACCAATGTAAGTAGGTTTTACTCGTAATCATAAAGATATTGAATGCCACTTAAAATGTCTAGACTTTATAGAAAAATATTTATTATAAGAAAAACAATAATCTTCAAGTAGGTTATATGTTTTTCATAAAGGAGTTGAGTAGTAATATCATTGATTTAACTTAATGGTAATATTATATTTGTTGAGTACTCAAGTATAGTCTGTTCACTTTTGGAAGTCCGTTTTGCTTTGAATGTAGTTGTAATGATGACGAAACAGGTGTTTGACAGTGTTTGACAGTGTTCGACCTTTAATAACAGGACCTGCCTCGCTAACCGTTAGCCCTCTGGCAAAGATCTAAACGCAATCTTGTTATAGAAGAGTACACCCAAACCTACAAAAGATTTTTTTACTCTTTGGTGACGATATGCAGAAATAACTAACTTATGCCCGTGTCTAGTAAGACGTGGGTTAAAATCTCCTTTTCGTTTGTACAAATTAATATTTTGTCTTACATATACTATACTGTTATATATATATATATATATATATATATATATATATAGTGGATTAGTCTGCTGGTGATTATGACAATTAATATTAGTAAAAAGATTTGCGTGATCGAACAACGTTTACAAGTGCCGGTGATCATTTACTATCATAAACCAGCAATTCGTACAGAAACACATATTTTCCACTTTTCTTTCGCTTTTTTATTTGCGGGTTCTACGTGAAAAATACTTTGAATTATTGGAATCCTTACTCTGGAAGTTTTCACTTCAGAAATTACGCTCTTAAGATATTTTTTTAATATGTTCCAGAAACAAAAAACTTCAAAGACGTCATACTATGTACTTGTAAATTACATAATATGACATAATCAATGTATTGTGTCTAGATGTTTTCTGTAGGTAGATTCTAGTACTTGCATTTTGTAGTAGATTCTACTACCACTTCACACTGAGTGTGAATTGGTTACATTGATCATGTCATATTATGTACTACCAGTATATACTACCAGTACCAGTAATATACTTAATAATGTAGGTAGGTAGGTAGATTCTACTACCAGTTCACACTACAGTGTGAATTGGTGGTAGTAGAATCTACCTACACAATACATCACATCAAAAGTGATAGTACTGCTTGTAATTTTTTTTTTATTCTTGACATGTTAGCCCTTGACTACAATCTCACCTGATGGTAAGTGATGATGCAGTCTAAGGTGGAAGGCTAACTTGTTAGGAGGAGGACGAAAATCCACACTCCATTCGGTTTCTACACGACATCGTACCGGAACGCTAATTCGCTTGGCGGAGCCTCCCACCAGCCAGACCTGGACCAATTAAGAAAATCTGAATCTGCCCAGCTGGGGATCGAACCCAGGACCTCCGTCTAAATCCACCGCGCATACCACTGCGCCACGTCAAATGTGTAATAAACGAATTTGATTTAATTTATGAAGTGTATGATATCGCTTCTACATCCGTAGGTCACAGAATAAGGCCGTGGGAAACTGTTATCCCATGATACTGCAGTTCTGTGGAACATTACTCACTTTGAGCGCGGGGAGGTTTTTCTTTGGCCGGGAAATTAGCTGTTTTTTCCACTATTACGGGAAATAATGAATTCTCTGAATTGGAATTAAAGCTTCTATTCTGATATTTATATAACTCATGTGATATAGGTCGGAGTATGTCCGACTAGTTTCGAACCCATACGGGGCCCTTAGTCATGAGCTGGTTCTTGCATCGCGGCACTATCCAAACTGACCTAATATCACGTGAGTTTTAACCGTGTCTCATAATCGATTAATATGAATAATACTCACGATAGTTTAAATTCTAAAATAAGTTTTAAGTTCCTCGTATTATATTAAGTTCGTCATAAATATAAACTGTATGATTTTAATTGCAAAAGTTTGCTAAAGTGTCCCGTTTGTTTTTCATGAAGCTTCCAATCACGGGTTCGAGTCCTAAGAAACACTAAACTTTTCTTTCTTATAAGAAATTTTTAGTAAAATTTCTCTGGATTTTTTTTCTTTTTAGTGATATGACTTAAAATGAGAGCCGTGATAGCCCAGAGGATATGACCTATTGCCTCCGATTCCGGAGGGTGTGGGTTCGAATCCGGTCCGGGGCATGCACCTCCAACTTTTCAGTTGTGTGCATTTTAAAAAAATAAATATAACGTATGTCAAACGATGAAGGAAAAACATACGTATGAGTACTCTTACTGAGAAATTTTCCAAAAAATCAGAATTCTATGCAGATCAAGTCCAGAGTAGATTTAATAAAAATAATAACATTGATGATTGTGGTATATTTTATTAAAATGGAAAGAAAGCTGGTGGAAGCGCCTATATGCGGCTTTTGCCAAACAGGTTTTATATATAATCAGGTTGTATCACAAAATGTAGCGCATGTAAGCGCGTGTCCAAAGTCGACAAGCGTACAAAAAATGCTAGTCTGTAACCGCTCTACCTACGTTACCTACCTTATCAGCCGATAGACGTCCACATAGCCGATAGGCCCCAAAGTGCTGGAATGGCGGCCCCGCACCGAAAAGCGCAATGTTGGTCGACCCCCCGCTAGGTGGACCGAAGATATCATGCGGGTTGCAGGTAGCTGCTGGATGCTGGCGGCTTGAGACCGTTGTGCTTGGAGGTCCATGTAAGAGGCCTATGTCCAGCAGTGGACGTCAATCAGCTGATAATGATGATGATAAGGGTTAATATTTATACGACAGGGGCAGCAGAAGCGCGTAGCCAATTGTCCCAGCCACCCAGGTTCACAGGACGACCGACCCCTCCGATACCTCCGACCCCTCCGGCCCCTCCTCCTAGACCTCCCTGAGCAGACACCGACGCGAACATCGCGCAAATGCAGGCGATTACGGCGAAGAACAGTAGCTGCAAATAAAATTTAATATTCAAGTTCCCACGGGGTTTGATTTTTTCACATATTTTTTAAAATAAAAGATCAAAATTTTATAAAAAAAGTACTCCACTGTTTATATGTAAGTAAACACAGTGCATGTGTTTACTTACATATATAATGTAAGTAAACACATGCACTGTTTTGTGTTTACTTACATTATATATGTTTGTATATACAGCTTTTAGACTTCTTGAATACACAACTCGATATTACTTGTAGACATTTTCTAGATATTATTTGTTTACGAACGTTGTTAATCTATCATGTTGAAAGAAGGTATAACAGAAAACACTTACGATTTTCATTCTGCTTGGAAAGAAGACGATGTATGTGCTGACTGTTGCAACGCAGTTTATTTATACCATTGCTTATCATTATTTTTAAATAAGTGCAACTGGAAATGGAAGATAATGTGCTAATTAACGAGTTTTTAACTTTTATAAAAAACAAAATTGACGTTATTGACGAGCTGAGTATTGTACAAATAATATATGCAACGATGTCCTTTACCACTAAGTGCATTGGAAGCCGGGAAAACATAATTATTTAACTCCTTTGTATCCGAAGGTGTTAATTTAAATATCAGCCGTAACCAATTGATCGAATTTAAAAGGAAAATAGGACTACTAATTCCTAAATTCAACCAGAACAGGATATAATATATAATAGTTTACGGATAGTAACATAACAAAAATTATTAAAGAAATGGGTAGGGAGAAAAGTCCTGTGTCAGATAAACTGAGCAATGAACGTGACTTACTCGTAGGTATGTGGTGGTAAAAGCATAAAAAGCTGTGTGCTGTATATAATCTTTGCATTAAATATTTGCCCCAAAATTTAATGAAAACAATAGTAATACCGATTGTAAAGAAGGTGATCCAGGTTCGGCCAAGAACTACCGAACTGTTTCTCTATTAGGAAAATTATTAGAACGTTTGTGACAACCCAAACTGCATAAGAATGTGGCAATGCTCAGTTTCGTTTCAGGCCTAGTCTCTCAACAGACAAGGTGGTATTTGGCTTAAAATATCCTCTTAATTACTAAACTAGATACGATACTTCCATCTACGTTTTTTTGTAGACCTAAGTTGGGCTTTCGACCTAGTCAATTATGACATACTCTGGAAGAAATTGTACAAGTCTCAGGTCCCAAAAGAAACTGTGGCCCTGTTAGGATACTAGTAGTGAAACCAAACTAATACTGTTAAATGAGGCGAATCGACCTCTAGTTTTATAAATTACACTGCGGTGTACGTCAAGGGGGGATGACCTCTCCGGATCTCTTCAACAATTACGTGAATAACTTGATAAAGGCTCTGAGAGACACCAATGTCAGATGTCATATATATGGTATATGTATTAATAGCTATGCTAATGATATGGTGATTCTCAGTACCTGTATTAAGGGTCTCAGAAAGTTACTCTCAGTGTATGAGAAATATGCTAACTAAGATTATGGTTTACAAATCGTGTAAGGGACCGGAGAGGATACCAGCTGTCACTTTAAATGGTAAAGCAGTTCAGGTGGTGCAGAAATTTAAGTACCTTGGGCATATATTGACACAAAAATACCCAGATTGACCATGATCTTAAAAATGGTAAGGATGGCTTCCGAGGGATTCAAAACGTCGAGATTCGATGGTAACTCGATTTCGATTTGTGGACTAAATATCTTCCTAACTTAGTACATTAAAAAAGTCATATATCTACTTTGAAAAATGTAAATGTGTAATTTATCTGTGCCAGATTTCATTCAGTAATACATGTCTTTGTTTTAAATATTAGTACTCGTACTGTTCGTAAAGATTTGTTTCCAAATAAATCAGAATTCTATGCAGATCAAGTCGAGGGCAGATTTAATAAAAATAAGAAAATTTATGATGATTATGACAATATTTTATTTAAACGAAAAAAATAATTATATATTCAATAGCTTTTAGATGAGCAGTTGTAAGGTGCTCAATAATCAGACATTCGTGTAAAACCGAGTTAGGCTATTGATCTACATGAAGATAGGATATTGGTATTATAAATGCAATACACCGATGATACCATTCTAACATACAAGGATGATGAATAGGAGCAGTTACAGACTAGCGTTTTTTACGCGCGTAGGTCGTTTTTGAAAACGTTATAGGCTTGTGTTAAACGTGCAGCTCGTACGAGCGTTGAAGCGCTTATAAGCTCGTGTGATCCATGTTGATACGCCACGCTACTACCTTTTCACGTGAATCAGAGTATAGCAAAACATAGCGCGCGTGTAAGCGCGTATGCAGAGACGACAAGCGTACAAAAAACGCTAGTATGAAACCGCTTTCTAGGGTTATATTTATACAGCAGGGTCAAAGTCAGCAGCAGCGCGTAGGCCTTGGTTCCAGCCGTCCAGGTTCACAGAACGACCGACCCCTCCGATACCGCCCCCTCCGGTCCCTCCTCCCAGACCTCCCTGAGCAGATACCGATGCGAACATCGCGCAAATGCAGGCGATTACGGCGAAGAACAGTAGCTGCAAATAAAATGCAAAATTCAAAAATCAAAACTAAAAAATTTATAATTCAAATTCAAAAGTCAAAATTTTTTTTTTCTATTTTAAGCTTATTTTACATACACTTTTATAACATTAAGTTTGTCTGTTGTATTGTCTTGAATCTACCATGGATTCGGAATGCCGGATCTACTGGGAGTTGGCAATAAACGCAATAGTTGTTCATTCGTCATTCAAAAATCAAAATCTATCGATCATCATTATCAACCCATATTCGGCTCACTTTAGCAGTAAACCGAATATGACTTGATACGAGTCTCCTCTCAGAATGACAGGGGTTAGGCCAATAGTCCACCACGCTGGCCCAATGCGGATTGGTAGACTTCACACACGCGGGTAATTAAGAAAATTCTCTGGTGTGCAGGATCCTCACGATGTTTTTCTTTCACCGTTTGAGACACGTGATATTTAATTTCTTAAAATGCACACAACTGAAAAGTTGGACGTGCATACCCCGGACCGGTTCGGACCTACAACCCCCGGAATCGGAATCTGAGGTCATATCCACTGGGCTATCAAGGTTCTCTATATAATAAATATATATAAAAATATTATTCACACTTTATTAATAACTAGCAGACACCCGCGTTATCGTGGGAATGCTTCGATAATAATAGTTTGACTAGGATTTTTTTAGGCAACCTATTCGCAATATATTTTTCAAGGTACTAAAGATATGTAATACTTTTCATTAAATAAACAGATGGGTGAACATCGGATCTAATATGGATGTTCTACTATACTTATAGTAGAACATCCTTATTTATTTTATCATTATTTTATTTATTAAATATTATGATTATTACTTAATAGTCATAATATTTAATAAATAAAATAATTAAAAAAATAAAAAGAAAACCGACTGCATATAAAGTATAATAACTAAAAAGAAAAAAAAAGAACAAGCTCAGGCCAGAAGTGTAGAAACCAATTAGAAACCAGTCGTGGCCTATATTGTGTAGAATTATTTAGGCCTGTAATATTTAGGCCTGTAATATTTAGGCCTGTAATATTTAGGCCTGTAATATTTAATAGGTAAATAAATTTAATATTTAATAGGTAATATGTAATGGGTAAATAGTATTTATAACACTTACGAAATTCATTGTACTTGCAAACTGAAGACGATGTATGTTCTTACTTTTGCAACGCAGTTAATTTATACCATGGCGTTATCATGAATCGTGATACACCATAATATAAATAAACTATAAAAATATATTCGTGGTTCACGATCTATTTATTGCTTAGTAAAACTAAATTGACATGTATAATTAAAATCAAATTTAAATTGATATTGGTTTTTGTTGTAGGTATATTTCATCGTTTGTTTTCTTCTTCTTCTTTGTCGTTACACTTTTTTTTTTATTCTTTACAAGTTAGCCCTCGACTACAATCTCACCTGATGGTAAGTGATGATGCAGTCTAAGTTGGAAGCGGGCTAACTTGTTAGGAGGAGGATGAAAATCCACACTCCTTTCGCTTTCTACACGACATCGTACCGGAACGCTAAATCGCTTTGCGGTACGTTTGTCGGTAGGGTGGTAACTAGCCACGGCCGAAGCCTCCCACCAGCCAGACCTGGACCAATTAAGAAAACCTCAATCGGCCCAGCCGGGGATCGAACCCAGGACCTCCGTCTTGTAAATCCACCGCGCATACCACTGCGCCACGGAGGCCGTCAAATCACTCACTCACTTACACTCTTGACAAAGTGGTCGTGGTCGTCATCCGTCGCCATTCCTCCCGTAGTGTGGCTCTCCTAGCACATTCGTGGAGCGATCCATGGGGAGTGGTTTTTACTTGGTCAGTCCAGCGCATTGGTGATCTGCCACGCGCTCTTGTGTCCTCCACCTTTCCTTGCACCACAAGTCTCTCTATGGACGTGTCATCTCTTCGTGTGATGTTTGTTTTAGCTGTCTTTAAAAAAGAGTGTTGTCGACGCTCGCAAGCTTTTGAGATGTGGGGAAAGTATTAAAAATTTCCTGAAAATACTTCGTCTCGAATGCTCAAGTTTTAAAAAGGGCCAATTTGTGTAAGTAGCCTCATGACAATCAAGAGGAGGAAGATCGCATTTTTCGGGCATTTGCAAAGAGGATCCTTCTATGAGTTTCCTAGATTGATCTTAGAAGTTAAGATACCCGGAAATAGTGCTCCAGGAAGACAGCAAAGAAAGTGGATAGATGATGTCAAAAATTAGACCAAGTTAACGAAGACACAGCTTAAAAATAATGCAAAAGACCGAAAGAACTTTCTACAGATGGCCACCAAACTTCAGTTGGAAGAAGGCACCTAATTATGATGATTTAGCTGTATCATCATCATCATAAACATGGACATAGGCCTTTCCGATAGCGCGCCACCACACACGATCCTCCGCCTTCCTCATCCAGCCACTTCCCACAACCTTCTTGATGTCGTCGGACCATCTAGCTGGAGGGCGTCCTACACTGCGTTTGCTGGTACGCGGTCTCCACTCCAGAACACGGCTGCCCCAACAGCCATCTGTTTTACAACAGATATGGCCCGCCCACTGCCACTTCAGTTTGCTAATCCTTTGGGCTGCATCAATTATTTCCTCGTTCCGGATTTTATCCTTCAGAGAGTTTGAAGGGTAAAATGCTTAGCTATATAGCACAAGATAGGATCAAATAGATAAGCAGTCACAAGTCAAACTAGGACAGCAGGTATACAGCCGAAGGTTCTACAGAGGTACATGTTCGTATAAGAAAATTCTTAACAATCTAATAAGAAGATGCCCATCAGGTGCAAGTTTTGTGTCAGTGGGTTAATACTTTGCACCGCGTAACTGAATTACGTGCGCTTAAACCTTTTAACGTTCAATTAATTAGGTGAGATAAAATAAATTTTAAAATAAACGTGTGTGTTTCCGGACGCTAGACTGAATAAATATTATTTATTGATTTTAATAAGTAATCGTTGCAGAGGTGTGAAGAGCAACAAAATATCATAAAATACTCTTTTAAAATAGGCTGTGGTCGTAAAATCTGGTCTGAAATTAGCTAATCTGGCACCCTTGATAGTTGATACACTGTCAAGTGCAAATGTTAGATGTGCCAGATGTAACGCGTTACGTTACTCTTCCGAAAGCTTACTTGAAAAAAAATCACATGAAGATATTCCTAAAGAAATAGAACCGACTTTAAAATTAGAAAATAAGCCAGTGACGTATGAATTAAAGCCGTTTCTGAAAGTTTTCATGATTTAAACGGCTTGAGTTAATGCATCACTGTGTTGGTACCGCCTTCAAAGTGATCTGGAGGTAGCACGTACGATGTTATTTTTCACTTTTTAGTTTATTTTCTAATTTTGAAGTCGGTTCAATTTATTATGATTTTTTTTATTTTTACATTTTTAGTGATTGGTTAGGTACTCCTGAATAAGGTTTAGGTTACAACTTAATGACTGACCTAAGTGACCGCGCACCCGCTTTTTCCGGGGTTAAAAATAAAGTGTTTAAAAAATAAGAAACGCACTGGCCACCCCTCCGGTTTTCGAAAGTTCCCGTCAATATCTCCAGAATTTCATTATCAGATCCTGGTTTCATTGTCGTGGTACCTACCATGCTATTATTATATAATAGCATGGTAGGCGGCAAAATTCAAGAGTGAAAAGCACTGTCACCCACACCATGCTGTAGTGTACGAACTGTAGTAGCCTTTTAGCGCATACCACTGCGCCACGGCCTCCGTGGCGCAGTGGTATGCGTGGTGGATTTACAAAACGGAGGTCCTGAGTTCGATCCCCGGCTGGGCAGATTGAGATTTTCTTAATTTGTCTACGTCTGGCTGGTGGGAGGCTTCGGCCGTGGCTAGTTACCACCCTATCGGCAAAGACGTACCGCCAAGCGATTTAGCGTTCCAGTACGATGACGTGTAGAAACCGAAAGGAGTGTGGTTTTTCATCCTCCTCCTAACAAGTTAGCCCGCTTCCATCTTAGATTGCATCATCCCTTACCATCAGGTGAGATTGTAGTCAAGGGCTAACTTGTAAAGAAAAAAAATTAAATTAAAAAGTAGACATACTTTTAGCTCTAAGCCAATGTGAGCTCTCGTGTTAACCACTAGGTCGACATCAAAAGCGTCTTCATTAAAACAGATTCAAAGCTGTATAGACCGACGGAATCGAGCTATTTCCAAATTTCCAAAATTGCATAGACGCCGCAAACCGGCACTCCCCCCAGGGATAGGGGCAAACGGGGATTTATGTGAGTGATGCGTTCATTTGCTTCCAGCTATTGAAATAGAATCCAATTTTCTGTATTATTAACCGACTTCCAAAAAGGAGGAGGTTCTACTTTCGGCTGTATGTATGTTTTTTATGTATGTCCATCGATAATTCCGTCATTTATGGACTGAACACGAGAGATCAGTTTGAAGGCGGTGCCAAGCCAGTGATGTTTTGATTAAACCCGTTTAAACTACAAAATTTCTGTGGTTCTTTCAGAAACAGCTTTAATTAAAACACGACACTGGATTGGCACCGCCTTCAAACTGATCAGAAGGTAGCACATAGGAAATATGTTATTTTTAGCTTTTTAGTTTAAGTTAATTATTGAGTTGGAAGTCGGTTGAATTTTTTTTATTAAAATTTTTGTTATCAACCCATATTCGGTTCACTGGTGAACTCGAGTCTCTTATCAGAATGAGAGTGGTTAGGCCAATAGTCCACCAAGCTGACCCAATGCGGATTGGCAGACTTCACACACAGATAATTAAGGTATGCAGGTCTCATCAAGATATTTTCCTTCACTGTTTGAGACACGTGATATTTAATTTCTTAAAATGCACACAACTGAAAAGTTGGAGGTGCATGCCCGGACCGAATTTGAACCTATGCCCTCCGAATCGAAGGCAGATGTTATATCCACTAGGCAATCACGGCTTAAAGTGTCAAAAAGTTAATCTGTATATTTCACACTAAAATCTGTATGATTTTAAAGACCGCCAACCCTAACTACATCAGCGTGGTTAGTTTACGCTCCATATTTCGTCTTCTAGGTAGTAGTACAAAGTATATAAAACATAAATAAAGTCAATAAAAACTGAATATATGAATGATACAACTATAATATAGTCTATATCCAAAAAATAATGACACCTTTCCAAAAAAATTTGAGCAGCTTGTTAAATAATCAAACATAATTAACACAAACATCCAAATAACAGCTTTTCATCATAAAAAAATCAATTTTGAGCTTTTTGCTCGCCCATTTAACCCTAACTAATCGAAATCTTTGATAAACACCACCTTGGCCTATTGGACACACTTTCATTTAACCCTGCACCACCTTTTCCTTTTAGACACAGTTTAATTGTAACCCTAATCGAAAACTTTACACAGCAACCACCTTGTCCTTTTAGACGCCGTTTTCGATAGCAGCTTCGAAGCGGAAACAAATGTGCTGACGTCACGGCAATGACGTCACGGGCGAGCCTCCCTCAGCTCATTACCGCGCAAACAATACTCAATCCGACGGCCGCTAAATTAGAACGAGATTCAGCCGCGCCTGCTGAAAATCACGTTCGATTTTCGAATTCGGTCTATGCCTCGTTTAGTATAGCTTTTTATCGCTATAGTAGTGAGCTGCACGTTCTCTAATGATGTTTCGTATAACTCGCAAGTGCGAGTTTCGAATTCACCGCTATCTTTCTCATTCTACAGTATCGTGTTAAACAGAGAGATAGAGGTAAAGTCAAAAAAAATATCGGCACAGAATAGCCCAGCTGGTGTTAACGCAACGCATCGGAAAGTAATGGTGGTTGAAACCTCACTACGCGGACTGATGCCATCAATTGAGTTTTTCAGAGTCGCTCAATTTCAGCTCATGATTGTGATGTTTGTAAGTCGTAACATGTACTTATGCGTTGGACTTAATTGACTGGCTCATCATTGACTGATAATGAAAAATGACCACAAACTAAACTTGGGGAACTCCATCACCTGCAGGGTGCTTGCCCGTAGTACCAAGAAGAAAAGTCATATGAGAAACTAAAGAGGGTTCTTTTGAAATCGGTTACTTTCAAGTAGCTAACTTTGGGCAATGCATGAGTCAAGCATATTTGCTTGCGCATTCAAACGATCATGTTTATTGGCTATTGGGAATAGCCTTATGATAGTTATAAACAGGTGTCGGTATATTCAAATGGTCATGTTAACTCGCTAATGCGAATATTTAGTGATAGTTTACTTCCATAAGCAGACAATAGGTTTAATATTTAGCAATGCATGACAACACGCGATTAGTTTCGATCAATTGTGCGTGTAGCTTGGTGGTGATAATGCAACAGGCAAGTACACTTGCTAGTGCATTCAAACGGTCGTGTACTGTATAATGCGAATAGTGCAGATAGTTAGCGAGCAGTGGTCAGATATTTAGCAACGCATAGCAACACGCGATTAGATTCAATCAATCTCCCATGAAACTTGTTTTTGATAATGCAACTGTCGAGTAAACTTGCTAGTGCAGATAGTTATGACCATTTTATATTTGGCCAGATAGTTAGCAACGTATTGTGCGCGCGACTTGATGTTGTTAATGCAAAAGTCGTGGTTAGTATACTTGCTGGTCGTGTGTACTAGCTTATGCAAATAGTGTAGTATCAATGTAACGCATGAATCTTGTTTTTGGTATTGCGACTGTTGAGTATACTTGCTAGTGCATTCAAACGGTCGTGTATACTAGCTTATTATGTGAATAGTGTAGTGACAGTTATAAGCGGGCAGTAGGTAGACATTTAGCAACACATCGACCCGAAGATTATGTGATTCTTTTATGCTAATGCAAAAATCGAGTATACTTGCCAGTGCATTCAAACGGTCGTGTGTACTAGCTTACACAAACGATGTAGTGATAGTTTTGAGCGGTCAGATATTTAGCAACGCGTAGCGATTAGCTTCCATCAATAGATTTGATTGCGGTTTCCCACAGTGCGCTGCGGTCTGAATACCTGGCCGTCTTCTTTACGAAATGGAATTTTCAATTCATTTTTAACCGACTTCGAAATAATCTCTTTTTTTTTCGTGTTGAGTAAGTGCCGATGGCTCCATGTGGGAGCACTACGGCGTCACGGGGGGTTTGGGCGCACAGTGAGCACAGACGCATCGCCTGATGAGACCCGAAGGCTGAAATAAAGATAGAGGACGGAACGACTCTCTAAGGGCGTCTTCTATGAGACTCGGCCTAACGATTTTTTTTTTATTCTTTACAAGTTAGCCCTTGACTACAATCTCACCTGCACATCTCAATGGTAAGTGATGATGCAGTCCTTTCGGTTTCTACACGACATCGTACCGGAACGCTAATAGCCACGGCCGAAGCCTCCCACTAGCTATACCTGGACCAATTAGGAAAATCTCAATCTGCCCAGCCGGGGATCGAACCCAGGACCTACGTTTTGTAAATCCTCAGCGCATACCACTGCGCCACAGAGGCCGTCAAAATAATTTATGTATCTAGTGCTTACAAGTTAAAAATCTTGTGAACACCGCTGCCTTCTACCAACTTCTAATATATCTAGATCATCATTGACAACCCCTGTCTTCTACCACCTTCTAATATATCTAGATCATCATTGACAACCCCTGTCTTCTACCACCTTCTAATATATCTAGATCATCATTGACAACCCATGTTCTCAATCGGCTCACTGTTGACCACGAGTCTCCTCTCAGAATCTAGCTAGATATCTTCTTTTAATTATTGTATTTACTTAACCGTTTAATATAATACTATAGTATCTATTTGAAGGGTCCTTCACTCGAAAACGTTCACTTTGCAGGGCAACTAAACATTTTATTTAACTGCGCTATTTCCAGATTTGTACTTCTTTGGTTTACCTGTAACAATAAAAAAATAATTAAATTAGTATGAATACTCACTATAATGTTTTTTTAAATATACCTTTAGGTATATAAATTATTCTTGAAATAAAGAATATTTTGCTATTAATTTGGCATTGGCATTGCTTGGGATTTGGAAATCCTTAAAATAATCTGCTGCTGAAAATCATGATGATAATAAATTAGTTATTTATTTACATTATATTTTTAATAAGTATTTACATGTTTTACATTTGTTTTTTTAATTCCGTGGTTTTTTTAAACCAAAGTTCACAAAAATCGGCTCAGTAATTGAGCCGTGAAAAGGTAACAGAAAGACATACATTCACATTAATAATTAATAATAATATCTACAACTTTAGACAAACTTACTCGTCCTCTTCACATTGATAACTAGCCGACGCAACGGGATAGAACATAGCTTATGATACTCACAAATAACGTGGCTTTCTAAAAGAAAAAAAAATCGGTTCAGTAGATCCAGTGATTACCCCCTATAACCTCACAAACTTTACCTCTTTAATATTAAGTAATAAGTAAGTATTCGAAGAGCCGATGGACGTTGGGGTCACAAAGTGTTGGAATGGCGACCCCGCACCTAGCAGCGCAGTGTTGGCCGACCCCCCACCAGGTGGACTGACGACATCAAGCGAGTCGCAGAGATTCGCTGGATGCAGGTGGCTCAGTATCGTGATTTTTGGAAGTCCCTATAAAAGGCTTATGTCCTGCAGTGGACGTCCATCGGCTGATATGATGAATATTGACTGTGTGTGGACACTATATTGAGTATTTAAGCCTTAAAACGTTAGAAAAAAGTAACATTTGCATTTAAAACATTAGTTACGATAAAAAAATTAAAGAAAAAAAATCTTTTTCATATTCAGTTTCGAGCTCGTAAAATCGCAAAAAATATGCGAACGTTTATTATAACCGTACAAAGCCGTAAGTTATATGTATTATAGACAATATGTTATGTGGATATCGGTGGCCATGATTTAACCAACAATGGCTTGGTGTTTTATCTAGTGTATTTATGTCGCTATATACAGCGCGGCGAGGCGATTTGGCTCGCTCCGCAATCATAATCCAATCATGGGAACGCGGCCATTTTAGATTAATAGTTTTTTTTTTAATATTTTGTTTTAACGCAGTTTAGGGTTCTTACAGTTTGGAAACATTCACACATACGTGTATCTGGCACAGATTTTTTTTTTTGGCACTGATTAATTTTCTGGCACTGATTATTTCCCTGGCACAGATTATTTCCCTGGCACAGATTATTTCCCTGGCACAGATGATTTCTCTCGCACAGATTATTATTTTCATGGCGAGTATCTCGAAGAATTCAAAATAAATGTTAAAGGGGAATGTCCACCAGCCCATACAACTTTGGCCCAAGAAACCCAGTTACGCCCCCCCATAAAAGTATATGGAGATGATAATATGATGTATAAATAAGGATTTGGTTAAATAATTTTTTTAATAAAAGTTTGCTAGACATAAAAAAAAAATATTTTATTTTATCACTCTCACTGCTCAAAAAGTACACCGGAGATGAAGTAACATTAAAGCTGTACATGAATAGATTTATTGTTTTATCTAAACCAACAAGCTTAACAAATAAATCAATAAATGAAACAACCAACCAACCAGGCAGTGGCGTGCATATGGTTGTCGATCAGGGTATGCACTAGTAATAAAATTAAGCAAAGTGGAAAAATCTGTATTTACTAATGAAGACAACTCTTAGGATATGCAGTACTTTAATGCATGTATGAAGTGCACACCACTACTTGGAGGCCATTGGATCAGCTTCTACTAGAAGAAATTATTGTAATGATGTTAACAATTGTAAATTATAATATTGTATTACTTTTCTAAAAAAGAGTGACTGTTGAGTTTCTTGCTGACTCTCCTCAGCAGAACTTGTCTTCCTATCTGGTGATGAGGTCTGTCTGTCTGTCTGGAGATGGACAAATAGTCAACCTTATTATTTCAAAAGTGCTTGTTTGCAAAACCAAGGCTTAGTTTACAAGCACTGTAAATAAATGAATTTACAAATGTATTACAGCGAGGAAAACAACATTGATTTGGAGTGTTTGTCGCTATTATATAATTATTTTCCGTTCTTCAGTTGAGCAAGATGCTGCTTTATCAGTCGTTTTCCAGCAATTTTGACAAACTTGGAATGACTCTGGATAACTGAAATAGTAATAAAATATGAAAATCCAGCAAATAATTTAATCAGAGTTTTAAAATTGGTTTACTTAGTGGATTTAATAATGTTATGTTATTCCACAAGTCAAGTTTATTCGTCGTCATCATCAACCCATATTCGGCTCACTACTGAGCTCGAGTCTCCTCTCAGAATGATAGGGGTTAGGCCAATAGTCCACCACACTGGCCCAATGCGGATTGGCAGACTTCACACACGCAGAGAATTAAGATAATTCTCTAGTATGCACAATTTATTACTGTTTTAAAATTGGTTTAGGGTGTGAAAATGTAGCAAACTGACATACAAACTCACAGTTCACATTTAATATTAATCAGGAAAGTAGGATAAATATACTATAATACTTCTATGCACTAAATATTGCTTGAACAAACCATCAACAATGCAAGAAAACCTATGTGCTGTCCTACATCTGACTAGATGTTATGCCTTCTACGCCAGTAATTACACAGTAAATGTACTTTTTAATACAGCAATATTGGTTAGTCATAAAAATACACTGAGCGACACTTCAACACTTATATGGGAAACTACACTCTGTTGTGATTTGACACAATAACATGACAAAAATTATTAAAGTTATACATATTATTTCTTATGAATAATAATCGTTTTTCACATTAAAAATGGATCAAACATTATTTGTGCTGCCTGCACCTGCTGTGTACTTGTTTACGAGCATGTTTCAAACATAGTGTATTCGTATTTTCGTGACATTTTATTGACAATTGATGCCAACTATAATAATTTTAATATTGATATTAACATTGATTAATGCAGCGTAAATGTCCTCTTGTATTTACATCTGAGAGCTGAAATAAACTTGTAATTTTTCCGGTTCAGGGTCAACATTATTCGAATTTCGAATTTAACTTCGTGCAAGTTTTATTTATATTATAGCTGTGGTTTGAAAAATTATAATTCGGTTCAAAAAATACTGAAGGTAAACAGAAAACAGACAAAATCAGTAAATTAATTCAATGACATTAGCTAATTATTAAAATGAGAATGACATTGACAATTATTGACATCAACAGATAATCTGTCCAAAAGTCAAATCGATGTTGCCATACGAAACACGAAAAATCGAATAACTTCGTATCGATTTCTAATTGAATAATTTTATTACTAGAATAACACGTCATTGTTTTCACCATCTTTTATACGACGCAATGGTTTTTATTGGTTTTCAATAATAAATAAAGTGATTCAAGAAGAAGGTTTATACAAGTAGTTTGTCATGATATTGCGTTTTCATCCGGACAAAATTGCGGACGCCTGCAATTTTATGTCAATGTATTATGTAAACATAATATATTATCTACAATATGTATACTATTTATACATACATAGAAATATATAGAATTTGATTTAGTTAGATCGGATGAAAGGAAAAAGTTATCGGAAGAAAGGGATTGAATATCAACTATTAAGACCACTTTGACCACTTATGTATATCAGCTTAGTATAGCTGTAGCTTGCGTGTTGGCCGATCGTGTAGCTAGCTTATATAGAGTATGGAAAAATTGTATAAAAAACCGCATTGCACGCGCCGAAGTTACGGGCTTGCGCTACTACTCATATTATATATTATACTAGCTGACGCCGCGCGGTTTACCCGCGTGGTTCCCGTTCCCGTAGGAATGCGGAGATAATATATAGCTTATAGCCTCTCTCGATAAATGGGTTATCTAACACTGAAATAATTTTTCAAATCGGACCAGTAGTGCCTGAGATTAAAAAACAAACAAACAAATTCTCCAGCTTTATAATATTAGTATAGATAGTATTTAAATGGCGTAGTTGGTAATGTTTCTACGCAGTGATCCTATGTTCTTAATGTTATGCTCGATTATTATTATTATCCATTTAAATATCGATTAAACTAAAAAAAATCAGTTGAGTTCTTAGTGGTTGGTTATTGCGAAAAATATAATAGGTACTTTGATATCAAGAAACGTTTTATAATGTCGACTATGCAATGGTTTTTAAAGAGTGAGGCAGATATTATAATCAAAAACATTATAATCTATTACAACTTTTGCTTTTCCAGGTGATTTTGTTGTAGAAAAAGATCGATTATTATTATTCGGTTAAAATATTGATTAAACCAAATAAATCATTTAGCTGGCAACACTGTTCATGTTCGTGTCTTCAAAAATGTCATACAACAACTATAATATTGTCAAATATCGTTGTGAAACTTATTTTTTGGGGAAAGTTATAGCAAACCGCTATGGATAAAGTAATTTATTCATTATTAAACAAAAATTATCAAGTATTTTTTAGTTTTATGTAAAGTGGGGGGCGGGGACGAAAGGTCTGGGCCGGGAATGGACATTCCCCTTTAATTAATACAACGGTGGATGTTGGGCAGTCAGTCAGAGTTGTCTCTTAGCAATAAAGTACTGGTGTATTGCGCAGTACTTAAGCCCATCTAGCTTTATGGAGTCCAGATATGGGGTTCCCTTTGCAAATCTAACATATAATTTGTTAGATTACATTACATTACAAAGAGTTCAGAATAGAATACTAAGAACAATAACCACTGCGCCCTGGTTTACACGAAACAATGAAATACACCAGTATTTAGAAATGCCAACAGTCTTAGAAGAGATAAACAAATATAAGCTGAAACACAAAGAATGATTGCTGAAACATCCCAATCCACTGGTCTCCGGGCTATTAACTGTGGAAAGAGTTAAGCGGTTAAAGCGAGCTGACTCTGTGCAGACTTGAAGACAATGGTCTTCCTGTCTGGTAAAGTCAAATTTATTCCACCAAAATATGCTTTAAGTATACGGAACACATCTTGCAAAGGCAAACGACCATTCATATCTAACTGCCTCCAATTTTCCCAAACTCCGTAACGCAATTAGCTAAGAGCAGATAATACCCTCCCCAAGGTCAACAAAGCACCCTAATCTAAAAACTGCAGTCTCTATTATAGGTTGTTTGTCCACCCCAAATCTACTTCTATGCGCGCATTGTTTATTTTTCATTACGACATGTGCGTTAGGCGCTAGTGGCAATTCAAAATTGTTAATAATAATATTTTTTTTCGAAATGCCAGATGGGGGTGTGGTTTTATATCCAATTATTTGTAATCTTCCATTGTTTGCTTTTGGAAATTTCAATGAATATTATTATGCTGTCAAAAGCTCAGTCACTACTCGTAAACAGGCGATGGAGCGAGCGAGCGAGCGAGCGAAATAGTCGGGTAAGTTCGTTAACGACAGTCCCATGATATGCGGGCGACGGGGGGAAAGAATGTGCAGGTATGAAATCGTGCGTGCGGGGAAGTGAAGTGCATCAGTCGTCGGGTTTTCATTCATCGCTATACGCCCCGCGCGGCAAATCGGGAGTGTTACGAACGAAGTTGCCAAGCTATATAGTGTGAGTATCTCGGCGGTATATTAAAACTGTCTACTGTAAAATACTAATATTATAAAGAGGTAAAGTTTGTTAGATTGTGGGGGGTCTCTGGATCTACTGAGCCAATTTTGGAAATTATTTTACCAATAGAAAGCGACGTTATTTGCGAGTGTTATGTGGTAAATGTTATGCCCTCAGCGGCCCATCGGAAGTGTTACGAACGAAGTTGCCAAGCTATATACTATGAGTATATCTGCGGTATATTAAATCTATACTAATATTATAAATAGGTAAAGTTTGTTAGGTTGTAGGGGGTAATCTCAAGTACCTGTACCAATATAAAGCCACGTTATTTGCGAGTGTTATATGTTAAATGTTATCCCCGCATTCCAACGGGAACAAGATCTATGCGGCTGACACCGTGATACGTCGGATAGTCAGAAATAAGGAGATTCATCGAAAAACCAAGTATACTTACACCTAGTAATTACTAGGTGTAACTAACTTAGTCTAACTTAGTCCCTCGTCCATTGCCACTTATTTAAAAACCAAAGTTTCCTACACCTAGTAAATACTAGGTGTAGCTAGCGGCAATGGACGAGGGACTAAGTTCGAAGAAGAACGTTGGGGTCATTAGACACCCCGAAATCCAAAAAGTTTTGGTACATCCACTAATTAATGGACCAATAACATGCCTCTGCATCCGGTGTAGCTGTTTTTTTTTTTTTTGTTTTTTTCTTTTTTTTTTATTGTTTACAAGTTAGCCCTTGACTACAAACTCACCTGATGGTAAGTGATGATGCAATCTAAGATGGAAACGGGCTAACTTGTTAGCGTTAGTTTCTACACGACATCGTGCCGGAACGCTCAATCGTTTGGCGGCACATCTTTGCCGGTAGGGTGGTAACTAGCCACGGCCGAAGTCTCCCACCAGCCAGACCTGGACAAATTAAGAAAATCTCAATCTGCCCAGCCGGGGATCGAACCCAGGACCTCCGTCTTGTAAATCCACCGCGCTTACCACTGCGCCACAGAGGTTGTTTTAAAAAATCAGAATTTACCATCATACATATACTTTCCTCAAGTAATTTCGTAGTTTTATATTTTTCCGTGAAATCGTGGTTACTCTAATTTATTTAAAACCCATTATAATTATATGTAATAATAAAACTGAAAATTACTTGCTTCATATCACTAAAGTTCATATAACTGAAGTCCTTGTAAACAAAGTTCTTACGCAATTATTATAACAATAAAATAAGCATATACGGTATAGGTACTAAACGGGTAAGCGAAAGGAATTCTAACCAATCATATTAGCGCAAATTTGCCTCATATAATTTGGATATTAGACCAAGAGCTAGTGGAACATTTTTGCTATCATCATATCAGTCGATGGACGTCTACTGCAGAACATAGGCCTTTTGTAGGGACTTCCAAACATCATGATCTTGAGTCGCTTGCATTTAGCGAATCCCTGCGACTCTCTCTTTAAATGAAGGTGTGATTGTAATAATATTAATGTCAGAAATAAAAAATAAAATTGTTGCACATCACACTAGGTTACAAAAAAATAGTAATTCTTTTAAAAAAATAGTATTCTTTAAAGAAATTGCATATGTTTTTATAATAAACTACCACATGAAGCCACTGGAATGTCTCTCAAAAAGTTCAAAGTGTTTATTAAACGCAAGCCTTTAGGAAAGTCTTACTATAGTGTTAATGATTATGTAAATGATAAAAAAGCTTGGTGTTAAATTGTATTATACGACTGTGTGCTTAGTATGGTATAAGTTTGTAAAATGGTGGTAAACAAAAAAAAAAACCTTGGCTGAGTTTGTGGTGGGCTCTTCTCAGACCAAGGCGCGTTTGGAACCCTCGTAACTTCGACTATTATTACCACCATTAGATAAATTAAATTTATGACATAATCCTGACTTTTCAAAAGTGCTTGTAAACTAAGATTAATTGAAATACCTAAATGAATTTTTGAATTATGAATTTGATGTCTTTAGACTACCTGGTGGGGGGTCGACCAACACTGCCCTTTCTAGCAACTCGGTACCCCAACGTCCATCGGCACTTCGATGTATGTGCCCCACTTCAGCTTACCGACTCATTGAGCTATGTCGGTGACTTTGGTTCTTCTGCGGATCTCTTCATTTCTGATTCGATGACACAGAGACATTCCAAGCATTGTGGCAGTGATTTTTCGGTTTTACATTCATCTAATATCACGTCCCAGGTCAAGACAGTAACCTGCGGATCCAGTTTAGAAAATATAAAATTACTAGCGGACGCCCGCGACTTCGTCCGCGTGGAATTTAGTTTTTCACATATCCTCGGGAACCATAGATTTTTCGGCATGAAAAGTAGTCTATGCTTTAATCCAAACTAAAATCTATTTCTATTCCAAATTTCAGCCAAATCGGTTTAGTAGTTCCGGCGTTAAAGAGTAACAAACATCCATATAAACTTTCGAGTTTATAATATTATTCCTATTATATAATATTAATCCTAATCTTAGGATTAAGATTAGGATTAGCATAGATAAATTGTGCTGGAAATCTATTTTGTGGACCCAGAGTGGTCTTCATAATCATTATAGTCATAAATTAATAAACCATCCAAATAGACAAAAAAATACATTATTTTTAACAAGGACATTCATTATTAAGCTAAGAGTGATTATAATCTATAATAACTACTTGATAATGGCCACTAGCTCTCGGACTACAATAATACAGCCGGAATACATCAGTAGCGCCCTCTGTGGCACCCGAAACAAGATGGCGCCTTGGGTGAGCGAATTTTTTCCACCGTTTTTGCTTTATTATACAATCAATTTCACGAAAAACGATATCCATTTGGGTAATTTTCCGATGTGGGTTGTAAAAATAAAGGGAGGCGTATAATACGTATTATTGTGACTTTATTTTACCTAGAATTATTATCGCGATATGATGGGTTATATTCTTTTGATGACACTTACGATAGCTTTTGATGACATGTCTGGCACTTACGATGGTCATCATCATCAAACCATATTTGGCTGACTGCTGAGCTCGAGTCTCCTCTCAGAATGAGACGGGTTAGGCCAATAGTCAATCAATCAATCAAAAATCATTTATTTCAAGTAGGCTCAGTTTACAAGCACTTTTGACACGTCAGTTGACTATTTGTAAAGATTCTACCACCGGTTCGGAAGGCAGGTTCTGCTGAGAAGATACCGGCAAGAAACTTAACAGTTGCTCTTTTGAAAAAGTCAGTATTATAATTTACAATTGATAACAATTACTGTTTACATTTCTTATAGTTTTACTTCCTGTGTGAAGGTGGAAGCTGATCCAACGGCCTCCAAGCATCTTTATCATTAAGCAACAATGTTGTAGTACCCTCGACTAAGTAAATGTTTTTTAACACATTGCTTAAAGCTATGCATTGGCAGGTCCATCACAGTCTTGGGGATCTTATTATAGAAGAGTACACCCAAACCTACAAAAGATTTTTTTACTCTTTGGAGACGATATGCAGAAATAACTAACTTATGCCCGTGTCTAGTAAGACGTGGGTTTAAATCTCCTTTTCTTTTGTACAAATTAATATTTTGTCTTACATATACTATACTGTTATAGATATATTGACAGGCTACTGTTAGTATACCTATTTCTTTAAACTTTTGCCGAAGGGACTCGCGTGAGTCCACCACGCTGGCCCAATGCGGATTGGCATAGTTCACACACGCAGAGAATTAAGAAAATTCTCTGGTATGCAGGTTTCCTCACGATGTTTTTCCTTCATCGTTTGAGACACGTGATATTTATACGTGACCTCTGACTCCAATTCCGGCGGGTGTGGGTTTGAATCCGGTCCGGGGCATGCACCTCCAACTTTTCAGCATTTTAAATTAAATATCACGTGTCTCAAACGGTAAAGGAAAAACATCGTGAGGAAACCTGCATACCAGAGAATTTTCTTCATTCTCAGCATACTTATATGAAGTCTGCCAATCCGCATAGGACCAGCGTGGTGGACTAACCCTTCTCATTCTGAGAGGAGACTCGAACTCAGCAGTGAAACGAATATGGGTTGATAATGATGATGAAGTGCAGATATCTGAGAACCTAGAACCTTTCCAATTCCAATCTACTTTCTAGCTATCAAGCTATTGAGTTTATTTTGAGTTTGTATTTGAATTACAAATGTATCGCATCGAGGAGTTTCGGCAAAACTCCATTTGCATGTTGCAATATTGAATAAATTTAAATCGAGAAAGTTTTCCAAATGGAGAAGTTTACTTATTTTGAAAATTTCCACACAACTTCAATAAGGAAACGTATTGGAAAATACATTTGCACTTTGATGTAATTTCACTAATTTGTTAAATTAAATTTCTTTTACCAAGCATTTATTGAAGCACTAGTAGACGCCGCGCGGTTTCACCCGCGTGGTTCCCGTTCCCGTAGGAACACGGGTATAAATATAGCTTATAGCTTTCCTCGATAAAGCCTATCTAACACTGAAAGAATTTTTCTAATCGGACCAGTAGTTCCTGAGTTTATCCCGTTCAAACAAACAAACTCTTCAGCTTAATTATATTAACTAGCTGACACCGCGCGGTTTTACCCGTGTGATTCCTGTTCCCTTAAGAATACGGGGATAAAATATAGCCTATAGCCTTCGTCGATAAATGAGCTATCTTACACAGAAAGAATTTTTCAAATCAGACCAGTAGTTTCTGAGATTAGCGCGTTCAATCAAACAAACAAACAAACGAACCAGCTTTATAATTAATATAAGTATAGATATAGATTTTAAGTAGTATTGGAATTCTTAGAATATTTTCTACAACTTATTACTATCAAGTTAATTTTTCGTGAGTAGCTTCATCTCAATGAGACGATTAACTTTTTTTATTAACGAAAATTCTTGATTCTGGTAGCTAAATGAGTTACCAGGAAATAAAAATTGCGTTAAAAAATACTAATAGACGAAACCGCGGGGCGTCGGCATATAGTCTACAAGCAAACCTTGAGGTTTGAGGTTTTCTTAATTATTAGAGGTCTGGCTGGTGGGAGGCTTCGGCCGTGGCTAGATACAACCCTACCGACAAAGACGTGACGCCAAGCGATTAAGCGTTCCGGTACGATGTCGTGTAGAAACCGAAGGAGTGTGGATTTCATCTTACTCCTAACAAGTTAGCCCGCTTCCATCTTAGATTGCATTCTCACTTACCATCAGGTGAGATTGTAGTCAAGGGCTAACTTGTAGAGTATAAAAAAAAACTAAAAAGGTACTTATAAACACAATAGTAATAACAAAACCGCGCAGTTGCGACTCCATTGTGTCACTAATGAGCGGTAACGTCATTCAAAGTGACATTAAGTGACAGTTTATGGAGTTTAAAACACCGTGAACCAAAGAGTTTATAGATCAGAATAGAATATATTTTTATTTGTCCACACACAAGTAACAAAAGAAACAAACAGAATATACATAAATCTGGTCGTAGACAAAATAGGTATCCACCTCAGCACGATGCCTTTTGACGGCTTCCGTGGCGCAGTGGTATGCGCGGTGGATTTACAAGACGGAGGTCCTGGGTTCGATCCCCGGCTGGGCTGATTGAGGTTTTCTTAATTGGTCCCGGTCTGGCTAGTGGGAGGCTTAGGCCGTGGCTAGTTACCACCCTACCGACAAAGACGTACCGCCAAGCGATTTAGCGTTCCGGTATGATGTCGTGTAGAAACCGAAAGGGGTGTGGATTTTCATCCTCCTCCTAACAAGTTAGCCCGCTTCCATCTTAGACACCATCATCACTTACCATCAGGTGTGATTGTAGTCAAGGGCTAACTTGTAAAGAATAAAAAATAAAAAAACCTGGTTTTCAAGTGAAACCTTGTGTGTTCACAGACGTGTCTACGACTATGTCAAAGTCAAAGTCAAAATTCATTTTTTTCATATGGTTAACTTATACTATATATGGTTAACTTAAAACTTACAACAAAACAAATGTATTCCTATTGGTAACTATGGTCATTGAACTAATGACAGCGATGTGTAACAAGCTTGAGGCGTTTGAGATGTGGGTTTTCAGGCTTCATGATATTCGCAGCATATCATGATGTGCTTCATTCATCATCATTCATGATATGCTGCGAATGTCATGAAGGGATTCGGATAGTGTAGGTAATGTTACAAATAGTACCTGCTTCCCGCCTATTTCGTACAGATAAGTAGTATAGACAAGTGTCGCCGCCTAGCGTATAGTAGCGTCATTTCATTTCATACTTTTATGACTTCCGGTTATTATAGTTAAATTTAATTAAGTAACAATGATTATCAATCAATCCAAACAGTGTAGAGGTTATTATTAATTATTTATATAAATTTAATTATTTATTTTACATGATACAAATTCATCATTGGTTATTTTACTCTTAACTGTGACATCACGTTATGATTTATTTTGTATTTAATTTCTCAACTTTGTGTTTCGATATTTTAATAATATTTTGCGATCGTTATAAATATCCTTTAATTATTAATGTGTATTAGATAGAATTATAACGTTTGGTTTGTATAATAACACTCCGGAACTATTATTAAAAGGTACTTGTATTGTTAACATATTCGTGTTACCAACAGTAGACACTAACTTTGCAAATATTATAAAATAGAGGGTTGTTTAGCAGATTCATTGATATACTACCATCAGCGTGTAATATTAACATTATAGCGGAAGCTATGCTGACATTGTTATCGAATAAATTTGTGTACAGTGAAACTATTATTTTACTTCTCCCACCTTCTGTTACAGTACGCAATATGTGCTGCAAACAATGGGAAAGCCAATAGAGGTTCTACATCAAGTTCAAAGGAGGAAACTCGAATACCTGGGTCATTTATTGCGAAACTTCAAATATCAACCTATATTCGGCTCACTGCTGAGCTCTCGTCACCTCTTAGAATGAGAGGCGTTAGGCCAATAGTCCACCACGCTGGCCGAATGCGGATTGGCAGACTTTACACACGCAGAGAATTAAGAAAATTCTCTGGTGTTTTCCTTGTTTCCTTCACCGTTTGAGACAAATGATATTTAATGTCTGGCCCCGGACCGGACCGAACCCACACCTTTCGGATCAAAAACAAGGATCAAAGATAGAGGTCATATCCACTGGGCTATCACGGCTGCCCCACTGCAAATATGACCTTCTCTTATGGACGTCCACTGCTGGACATAGGCCTCTTGCATGGACCTAAAAACAGAACGGTCTCGAGCCGCCAGCATCCCTAGCGGTTCCCAGAAATCCCCGGTGTTTTGACATTCTCAGTAAGATAAGATTTAACACACAAATGTGTTACGTCATAACTTCGGTAAAGATATACAAAAAAAAAAACTAAGCAATAACTTTTCCATTCGGTAATGGCATCCGATACTCATAATCCTAAAACCGAAAACAATAACACCGCCGCAGCTCATTGCCAACGAGTGGAAGAAATCACCTCCCCGCCAATAACCGCGACAATCGCACCCACGTGCACGACCCTGGAGGTACGCTAACTGGATACGGCTTTTGTACTTACTAGCTGACGCTGCGCGGTTTCACCCGCGTGGTTTCCGTTCCCGTAGGAATATGGGGATAATATATAGCCTGTAGCCTTCCTCGATAAATGGGCTATCTAACACTGAAAGAATTTTTCAAATCGGACCAGTAGTTCCTGAGATTAGCGCGTTCAATCAAACAAACTCTTCAGCTTTATAATATTAGTATAGACTATAGTTAAATTAAGTCCTCGTCTGCGGAGAGTAAGAGATGCACGAATGATGTTTCCATTATGTCAGAGCGATGGGCGACTGTCGTCTCTAGTTGTTCTCACTCACAGAGTTAAGATTTGCAAGCTGCGTGGTGAAGGCGGTGAAACCCATAAAAAAAACCAAACGTCACGCGTCTCCTTGACATCCGCATATACAAACTTTTTTCATAATTTGTATTTCAAAATTTAACACTAACAACAATTAATTTACGATTAATATAATAATCAATAATTAGCAATAAAAAAATACTCCATCTTATTTCCTTAGTCTTTGTAAACAGTTTTTAAAATATTTAAAAACATAAGACGCCATTTTTCTTGAATAATATTGAAAGTTTATGATGCGACGTTTAGTGTCGTACTGACTCGAGGATGTATTCGTTTAAATGCACAAACACACATCACTCTTCAAACAGTGTGCCTAGTGGGAGTTTTCAATATTTTCATACTGTTACTATCGCGTTGACGTAAACGCGAATTTATATGGAATTCAAACATTTGTGCAGTAGTGCCACTAGATGGCGTTGTTTCAATTCCTCAGAAATTACTGTTTACGTTAACGCGATAGTAACAGTATCAAACTGCCACTAGGCCCTCTGAACGGTAAACTGTCGCTCCGACGTTGGTAATGCACATCAAAAACCTAGATACCGCATCCATTTCCATGTGTATCTACTCCTTGGTCCCCGGAGGCCGCGTAAAGTTTTGATAGCAGATGCTCCAATATTTGAGCGGCCCACTTTTATTTAGTTTTCATTTTCCGCGCCGGAGCGCAGCGCGTAACGTTACTGATAACGGCCCTTTTTTGCCGATATAAAAACGTTATTCCCGCTCGTTCTGGTTATAGTGTTTTGTTGAGTGTGTGTGTGTGGATTAGAAATAAGGTGTGCTTACTATTCGTTTCGAATAGTGCGTGTGCTAGAAAGCGAAGTGTTGGTCGACCAGGTGGACTGACGACATCAAGCGAGTCGCAGGGATTCGCTGGATGCAGGTGGCTCAGTATCGTGATGTTTGGAAGTCCCTACAAAAGGCCTATGTCCTGCAGTGGACGTCCATCGGCTGATATGATGATGATGAGTGCGTATTGCTAATAGCTTGGCAAAATCGACACTCCCGATGGTCCGTGGGGCCGGGAGGGAGGTAGCGATGCCCCGCGCGTACGTCTTCTTATCCGCGCAGTCCTTCCCCTCCCGTCGCCCGCATATCATGGGTGTCATTAAAGAACATGCTAAACTGACTTCCAAAACTGAGACTTAGTCGCTATGGGTCTCATATGAAGGCTCAGAGTCAGCGCAATGGGGAGAGCTACTCGTGTGCTCGGACTAACTCTGAGTGATCGAAATAGATATGTAGTTTTTTTTTTTATTTTTGTTAGTTAATAGACATTCCCTAAAAACGGATTTTGCGATAGGACAGGGTTAAGCTGGTCTGGCATACGAAGGCACTAGTTTTTAATTATATTTTTAATTTTATAATCTATACTAATATTATAAAGAGGAAAACTTTGTTTGTATGTTTGTTTGTTTGATTGTAATGAATAGGCTCAAAAACTACTGGACCGATTTTAAACTTTCACCATTCGAAAGCTACATTATCCACAAGTAACATAGACTAAATTGTATTTTGGAAAAAAATAGGGTTCCGTAAGATATTTGGGTTTTTCTGACACAAGATGTAAAAAATCAACCAGAAAAGTAGGGTAGGGGTAGGTAGAAGTAGGCTAGGGGTAGGGGTAGGCTAGGGGTAGGCTAGGGGTGGGATAGGGGTAGGGTAGAGGTAGGGTAGCGGTAGTTGAAAGTTTACTTCGAGTTTCACGCGGACGAAGTCGCGGGTGTCGGCTAGTAGAAAATAAATTACTATAAATTATTCGTTGTAATAAAGTTAAGAATCTATATACCGAAATGTCTAAAACATATTGTAATAAACTAAGTTTATTGTACAAAATACCATTAACCTATGTTTAAATTTAACCGGCATTACTTCCGTATAGTGACATTATTAGTTTAGCACAGTTAACTTTGACACGCCGTAGTTAAATCGGAAACAGATGTTTCTGGTCACGGTGGCGAGTTCTATGGTCTAATAACTTCAGATACCATTTAGTTAAATAATAATAACACGTTACAATTAGCGTGCGGTTTGGTTAACCGGTGGTTATGTGGTTAAAATGCGTGTATACTTAAGGATAATGGGGTTTTTTATTAGTTTTTTTTAATTTATTATTAGCGGAAGCCCACGACTTCCTCCGCGTGGATTTCAGCTTTTCTCAAATCCCGCGGGAACCACGGATGTTATTATACATATAAACCTTCCTCTTCAATCACTCTATCTATTGACACTCTATCTTTATATATTTTTAAAATGTAACATATTTGCTGCTTATTTTAATTTAATTTAGTTAATTTCAATTTATTTGTACAATTATAAGCTGTGACGTCACACGGGTCTCAGCTGAAAATCAGCGCCGTGTATTATGCTTGTATGTAGTGCACGGCATATGCTGAGCTGTACACCCTTTCTTTTTAAGGGTTACAGACAGACATGCTGTCATAAGGATAGGGTACTGTCTGTAACTTTTAGATTTGAATAAATTTATTTTCTTTCTTCTTCTTTCTTTCCTCTTCTTTCTATCTATTAAAATAACCACATCAAAATCAGTTGGGTGGTTTTAAAGATTTGAGCATACATAGGGACAGAGAAAGCGACTTTGTTTTATACTATGTAGTGTTAAAAAATATCTAGGTACATCAATACATATATAACTATGTTTTATCAAGGGATTATATTTACACGACACCAACACATAACCAAACTTTATGAAATTTCTGTCTATCTGTTTGTCCAGGCTATTCTCTGAAACGGGCGATTTTAATGAGACTTTCACTGGTAGGTAGAGGAGGTCACAGAGAAACATATAGGCTGCTTTTTATCCCGAAAAATATATGATTCCCGCGGGATTTTCGCGCATACGAAGCCGATAGTACATTCGTTATCAACCCATATTCGGCTCTCCTCTAAGAATGACAGGGGTTAGGCCAATAGTACACCACGCTGGCCCAATGCGAATTGGCAGACTTCACACACGCAGAGAATTATGAAAATTATCTGGTATGTAGTATCTCACGATGTTTTCCTTCACAGTTTGAGACACGTGATATTTAATTTTTTAAAATACACACAACTGAAAAGTTGGAGGTGCATGCCCTGGACCGGATTCGAACCCACACCAAAAGGTCATATCCACTGGGCTATCACGGCTCATATACGGATAGTACATACGAGTACATAAAGCGAAACTCATCATGAAATATCGAAAACCGCTTGACGTAAAATGATGACATTTGGTAGGGATGTAGTTTGTAGTTAGTAGGCATCCGATAAGAACGGATTTTGCCACAGGGTCGGATTAAAGGGGTCTTAACGTAACAGTCGCGGGCGTCAGTTAGTTTTCAACTTACCAGTGTACATATTATAGTTTGGGTTCCGTGGCGTGTACAAGGTTTTTAACTAGGGTAAGCCTAAGCATTATACTTTCGTAAAAATTGTACAAAATGGAAAATTCCTTCTCCGATACAGTTTTGTAAGGACTCCATTGGGTAGGCAGTGTATGTTTGTATATTGCTTGGGTTCGAGAATAAAAGGGTATAAAATGAGGATTTCGCTACAAATTACAGGCTGCAGTGGGTAATAAATTAAAAAAAAAAACCTATTAATTTGCAGACCGTTGTAAAAGAATCGCGCAAAGTGAGGCAATTTGCCAGCTGAGTTACTTCACATGGGACTGTATGGTTATGTCAGCCACTGACGATCAAGTAAGCTCACATGCCTGCAGCGCTAACTACCTGACAGTCGATAAAACTGATAGTGTGTTAGGCGCGATGTGCATGGCATCATGCCGATCGCGACCAACACATGATCAGTTTTATTAGACGTCAAGCCGTCACTTGATCGTCAGTGGCTGACATAAGGTGCACCACGAAACAAGGAAAAATGTCGAAAGAACTGAGATGAAATTCCTTGTAATGTTACATTTAATTTTTTTATTTCCATCTAATATAATTGTTATAAGCCGTGATAGCCCAGTGGATATAACATCTGCCTTCGCTTCGGAGAGCGCGTAGGTTTTAATTATGTTTTCAGTTATGTATATTTTAAGAAATTAAATATCACGTGTCTAAATCGGTGAGGAAACCTGCATACCTGAGAATTTTTTAAATTCCCTGTGCGAGTCCACATTGGGCCAGCGTGGTGGACTATTAGCCTAATCCATCTCATTCTGAGAGGAGACTCGTGCTCAACAGTGAGCCGAAAATGGGTCGTTAATGATGATGATTATGATGATAATGATGGTGATGATAAATGTATTGTTTATTCTTATAATATGATTATCATTACTATTAGCCTATTTTACAACTGCACTGATCCTTACCTACAGATGAGGGGATATTGAATTCAATACTTTCTTGTCATAAGACACCTGATAGTGATCGTAATCATCCAAAGCTCACCAACCCATATTGGAAGCAATGTGTTAAAAAACATTTACTTAGTCGAGGGTACTACAACATTGATGAATTCCTTAATGATAAAGATGCTTGGAGGCCGTTGGATCAGCTTCCACCTTCACACAGAAAGTAAAACTATAAGAAATGTAAACAGTAATTGTTATCAATTGTAAATTATAATACTGTATGACTTTTTCAAAAGAGCAACTGTTGAGTTTCTTGCCGGTATCTTCTCAGCAGAACCTGCCTTCCGAACCGGTGGTAGAATCTTTACAAATAGTCAACTGACGTGTCAAAAGTGCTTGTAAACTGAGCCTACTTGAAATAAATGATTTTTGATTTGATTTGATTTGGATGAACATGGTGGGTAAGCTCCACATTCCCTCGCCTTTACGGAGGGAAACCTGGCCCTGTATAATAAGCTGGTAATGACAATTATATGATATATTAAAACCACCGAATTACAGAGTTGTAAATGAATTCATAAGTAATACCGCATCGTCGGCATTCGTCCAACAATAAAGCCGAACACTTATTATGCACGTGACAACGGACGATACCAAATTATCCCTCGTAATAAATATTAAATCAGTCAAACCGCTGCGTGTTCCCACGTCCCTGTTGTTTGTTGTGTTTTTCATCCCGTTCATTGTGACGGGCGGTAGCGGGAGCGGTAGCGGGTGTACTGATATTGTATAGTCTGTGGTTTGAATAGCTGCTCTAAGCTGTAAAGTTTTGTAGTATTGTAGCAGCCAAAGCCGTAATTAATATGGAATTGACTATTCATTCAGAAACCGTACGAACTAATTTATTTTATTCCTTCTGTTTCGGATAAATTGTATATTTTTAAATAAAATAATATAAATTCTCCGGTTACCGGAATAATTCATATGGTTTCAGATAAATTGTATATTTTTAAATAAAATAATATAAATTCTCCGGTTACTGGACGGCAAGCACCGTGTGTCGTAATCATACAATAGTGCTTACGCCTTGCAATAAGCTTACACAAGCAAATTGAAATTGTGCAATGTGCAATCAATAGATTATCTTTGTCCATTTTTTAGAATAATATTGAAAATTATTGATACGACGCTTCGTGTCGTACTGACTCGAGAATATATTCGTTTTTAAATTTTGTATTTATCTCAATCTGTTTATTATTATTGTTTAATCTGTGACCTTAACTACTATAAAAATAAAATATCTGTACACGCTCCGCTACGAAAATCCAATATCTCTTCCGCTCAAACTGTAACCGCAGTCTAATAAAACACGCGGCTACTCGCAGTAAACCAGTATTCACTTGGCGTCATTATTTGCTTTGCTAAATATGCAACATTTTAATTCATAGCAATATGAATGCGGCGAATTTTTGAAAAATAAAACGAGACACGATTCAAAATGGCCGCCACAACCCCTGCGTTGTCTCCTCATTGTCGGTATTGTGTTGTTTTGTTGCAGGTAATATTTTTCATCATAAAGCAGTGTGTTTTGAAAATTGTTTATGCATGTATTTTATTCGGTCTTTCTCTTCTCAGAAGGGTTTTTGAAATATTTTTCGTAGTGCGAAGTTTGGCTTTACATGTAGCATAACATTCCTAGTATTTTAATATTCATATTACTCCTTGAATGTTGGCTTTTAGAATTCATTTTCGTTAGATATTAAGCTTTACATTTATATTAATATGTCGTATATTTTTGTACCAATATACATTTATGTGCTCACTCACAGATCTACAGAATAAGTAACTTTTTATGGGTAAAATCAATATTATTTTTTTATCTAATAATGTCTGACGGCTTAACCCGAAAGGCTCATCTGGTGGTTAGTGAAAAACAATCGCCTTTAAACATATATTTATATCTTAAATAGTGCAACACTTCACAAGGCATGCAAGGCACATGTCCGACGAAGTTCCGTCCATTTTGTGACGTCACGATGTCACTAAAGGAATAAACGTCAAACCAATTATTAACTAATAATTTTGTCAAATACTCCGTTTGGTTAAGATTTAGTGTTAATGTGACATCATGAAATGATAAAATATAGACCATCATGGCTGATAGCGTTTTGGCTCGTAGTTATTGTTAAAAAATATTTAAAAACTATAATTTTCATGTAATAATTTTAATTTTTAAATATTTTCAAAAAAAATGATAATTATTTTCAATCTAATAGAACGATAGTGAACAATTTAAGACCATTTAAAAAGCGTCAACTATTCAATAAAATTAAAAAAATATTAATTATATTTTTGTCAAGAGGAGATTGTACAGGGAGTTCCAGAAGTTTTTAATAGGAATCCACAAAATATAAAAAATATATCGATTATTAATATTTTTAAAAATAACTTGAAAGCTTGGCTTGTCGAGAATTCTTTCTACAGCTACAACGAATTTCTAGAAAATAAACTTTTGTGACATTTAGTGTGATATATTTTCTAGTAAGAACTATATTGTACAATGATTTTAATGAACTGTATTGTATAATTAATGATAATTGAATATTTATGAATAAAATATGACTATGACTAGAAAAACTGTAACTGATTTTGCGCGTGCGCAACTAAGTAACAACTATAGTATGCGCATTATCATCTGAGTCGTCCGGTCATAAAAGTCAAAAAAGATAGGAATGTGCAGCGCGCCTACCTGCGCACCCTAATTATCGATAAACGGCTACCTGCGCACGTGCTAATGATGAGTCAATAATGATTTGGACGATTCTGATTGGTCGGTTTCTAATGTAATTGCATTGCGTATTTTTTTTGCTATAAATGTGTTTACTGCAATTAAATAAATACATTCATGTGTTACTCGTTGCGCACTATGGATACTAATATATAATAAATTTGGCAGAAGACGAAGATTCTGATGATGAAGACTCAGATGAAGATTAATTTTATTTAGTTAATAATTATATAATATGAAATATGTATTATATTAAATCAAATATTGTTAATTTTTTTAATTTTGTGAACAAGATACGATAATAAACTTTACTTATCGATAATATGTCTTTCATTGTTACACCCTTCACTATACTAATAGCATTAACAACTGAGTCTTAGGGCCATAAATCATTTCTCTATATCTATCTCGCTTGCACTTATGGGTCTTATGGAGCCGTCTAGTGAAGGGTGTAACAATGAAAGACATATTATCGATAAGTAAAGTTTATTATCGTATCTTGTTCACAAAATTAAAAAAAATAACAATATTTGATTTAATATAATACATATTTCATATTATATAATTATTAACTAAATAAAATTAATCTTCATCTGAGTCTTCATCATCAGAATCTTCGTCTTCTGCCAAATTTATTATATATTAGTATCCATAGTGCGCAACGAGTAACACATGAATGTATTTATTTAATTGCAGTAAACACATTTATAGCAAAAAAAATACGCAATGCAATTACATTAGAAACCGACCAATCAGAATCGTCCAAATCATTATTGACTCATCATTAGCACGTGCGCAGGTAGCCGTTTATCGATAATTAGGGTGCGCAGGTAGGCGCGCTGCACATTCCTATCTTTTTTGACTTTTATGACCGGACGACTCAGATGATAATGCGCATACTATAGACGGCTCCATAAGACCCATAAGTGCAAGCGAGATAGATATAGAGAAATGATTTATGGCCCTAAGACTCAGTTGTTAATGCTATTAGTATAACAACTAAACTTGGACGGCCACATCGTCTCTCTATTAACGATTGGCAGGAAACCTTTAATGGTTCATATCCTGTCCGGCCATTGGAGCAAATGCCATAAAAACAATAGGGCGTCGCCTTAAACTGTTAAGGGTGGATACAGTCGCGCGTTTTGTTTGAAATTGTGGATTTTTAAAAAATGTTCGACGATTTCATGTGGATAGGACGCTTGACTTAACACAGCTAGATATTTTTTCAAGCAGAGTTAAAAAATATCTAGCTGAGTTTGTTGTGGGTTTGTAAAACCAACGCGCCTTGGGAACTACATAGTTACCTCATATCTTCGTCATATCTTAAGCAATTTTGAAAATCCCTTTTTTGTTTGAAAGAGTATACTTCCAGATTAATCCCATTTGATTTTTATGAAAATTGATTGGGTAATTTTGTGTTAAAATGAAAATTAAGAAATTGCCCGTACTGTGGTGCTTTTGTTCACTATGCCAGGACACTAATAACAGAAAAATAAATCCTTTTATCCTTCCTTTCTAGTGTTAGTTTTTTTTATTCTTTCTTATTTTTCTCTAGTCTTTAAGTTTTGAATTTTATTGTATAAGTTTTTAAAACCCTACAAAGAAAATAGTTTGTGGACGCCCTAAAATCTGACCGATGTCTTGACAAATTGACCAGCTACAGCCCATTTAATTGACATCGTATTGTGTTATAATTGGGTTTTTTATAATGGCAGTGTCACGGACGTAGCAATTTGCTCCATCTTTTGTTATTTCCAGAAAAGTGTCGCTTACAAAATTAAAAGTTTTTCTTTTAAATTACAAAGTGTCATGTGTTAAATTACAGAGACATTTTTATCTAATGATGGCTTTGTTATACAACTGTATGTAATACGTCAAAACACTTTGTGAGTTGGATATACGAGTAAGTATATATATATATATACGAGTAAGTATATGTATATAAGTGTTTGTGAGTTGTATAAAATTTTTCAATTGCTCCATAAAAGAGGTAAGTATGTTAAATATTTTCTCATGTTTGTATGTATATTTACGTTGTATGGCTTTTGACAAGAAAGTGGGATTTGGACGTGGTTATTTTTATGAAAAAAAGCTAGGCTTTGGGAATTAGGAAACGTGTCTAAAAATTAGTAAACTACCGAGATGTTGCCAGATTAATTATTATTTATTACCCGACGGGGATTAAAAAAACTGCCATATATGTTTTCTATTTAAAATGCTTAACATATTGCTGCAAAAATAAATGATTGATTGTTTGATACAAAGTCAGCATGCTTCTTTTTGTCTCGGGTAAAAAAAAACCGTTATCTATACTAATATTATAAAGCTGAAGAGTTTGTTTGTTTGATTGAACGCGCTAATCTCAGGAACTACTGGTCCGATTTGAAAAATTCTTTCAGTGTTAGATAGCCCATTTATCGGGAAAAGCTATAGGCTATATATTATCCCCGTATTCCTACGGGAAAGGGAATCACGCGGGTATAACCGCGCGGCGTCAGCTAGTAATGTATAAACCTTTATTTACCTACTTAACAAAAACATATCTATCACATAGTCACAATAATTACCGCTTGTTATAACGAGCGAATGTTACATATTGTTACAAAATTATAATAAATAATTAATGAATATTAAATATAATATTTTAATATAATTTAACATGATTTTAACAAAGGCGTGTTAATCTGGCGCGTGGTAATTATTCTGAATACTATTATCCTAATTAAAACAGCTGATTGGTGCTATGCAAAGCGTAATTGTGCATTATTTAGCTGACATTGTTAATATAGTCTAACCGTATCATACAATTACACAAAATTAAATTTGGACAATTATAAACTGTGCCAAATACTTAACATAAAAAAATGTAAAATTTTGAAAAACCACCGAAGGTCATGAAATTATTAATTACACTCTCGATCAAGTCATCAATATTTTTTTTCAGCGGGCTTTTATTTGAGACCCCACTCGAGTATATTTGCAGAATTCTAATCCGGTCCGGGGCATGCACCTCCAACTTTTCAGTTGTGTGCATTTTATGAAATTAAATATCACGTGTCTCAAACGGTGAAGGAAAAATATCGTGAGGAAACTTGTATACCAATGAATTTTCTTGATTCTCTGTGTGTGTGAAGTCTGCCAATCCGCATTGGGCCAGCGTGGTGGACTATTGGCGTAGCACCTCTCATTCTAAGAGGAGACTCGAGCTCAGCAGTGAGCCGAATATGGGTTAATAATGATGATGACTAGTCCTGTGTCGTAGACTAGTATGTTCGTCTTCGATCGTCTGAATATAAAAGGATCGCGCAAAAACTTTGTCGTTTTAAAAAAACCTCAACGACATGGTGGATAAAAAAACAAACTATCTTTTGTGGCGCGGTATCTCCCGGCCACAGTCGTCGGTCTTTGTAATTTCAAGCGATTTAAGAGCGCTTACAACATTGTTTTAATTCCGCCATGACTCATGTTGCGTAGTACAAAAGCGCTGTATTTAAAAAAAATACAGTACGTTGATGACACTCCCATGATATGCGGCCGACGGGGGTAAAGACTACGAGGAAGTAAAGTGCATCAGCCGTGGGTTTTTCATTCATCGCTACACGCCCCCCGGCCCGCGCAGACCATCGGGAGTGTTACGAAAGTTGCTAAGCTATAATATTATAAAGACCGATTATTTTTCATATACTAATATTATAAAGAGTTTAAGTATGTGGTGTTGTAAAGGGTGATCTACTGAACCGATTTTGTAAATTCTTTTACCACTAGAAAGCCACGTTATTTGCTAGAGGCACTCCCGGAATAAGTGAACGAGATCTGCTAGTTATATAAGTATAAAGTGTAATTTATTAAATAATACTGGTTTAATAACAAACAAAGTGAAATCTCAACGACATTTTGACGGACCGAGGATATCAAGCGGGTTGCAGAGAGCCGCTGGATTCTGGCGGCTCGAGATCGTTGTGCTTGGAGGTCCATGCAAGAGGCCTATGCCCAGCAGTGGACGTCTAACGGCAGAGAAGGTAAGGTAAGGTAAAGTTAAATCGAGTATACATTTTGTGAGGTTGTAGGGGGTAATAATCTCTGGATTTACTGAATCTATTTTAAAAATGTTTTGACAACTAGAAGGCTACGTTATTTGTGAGTATTGTAGGCTATATTTTATCCCCATATTTCTACGGGAACACGAACTACGAGGGTAAAACTGCGGGGCGTCTGCTAGGTAATAATACATATATAAATTTTACTAACTGTAAATTACTTAATTTACATAAAATATATCCTGACTAACATGATCTCTTTATCTATTGCAGAATCACAAAAAGGTTTGAGTAGAAAACGATTTATTTGATTATTTGCAGCGGAGTGTTTCCGTTAATTTATTTGTCTGTTTATAAAATGATTAAGCATAGACAATGTAGATTTTAAGCTATACATTCAAAGTCAAAATAGTTAAAAGAAATTTAATGCGGATGATGACTAGGTTTGAATATATTGATGTTTATGATACATTCGGGTAAATAAGGTCAATGTTAAGTCATTTATATTTACAAAATAAATAAGATTATAAAATTTTCAAAATCTATTAAAAATCTTTTGTCGTAATCAGATGAAAATTTATACAGTTTTAGCTTCCATAAATTAAATGTGACATTTTTTAATAAATGAACTATAAACACATAAACGCACAAATAACAAAGATATTAGTAATTTTGTTTGAACGCCCATACAAATCTAACGATCATTATGTACCTACGACGTCATTAGTTGGTACCATTTTGTATGAGGCATTTTTCAGGGAACCGCGGCAGCGCTGCAAATCTGACCCTTTAAATCCCTATAGCTCCGAAAGTAATGATCGCAGATACCCTGTTACTTTTACAAAATTGCTTTACTATTAGCATACTCTTAATTTATATACAATTAAAAAAAAACTATCATCATCTCTATTAAGGCTAAGGCCGTACTGCAAACAGATATATTTTGGCGTTAACACTAACTTATCAATTATATAGTTAAACATACATTTCCATCGAATGATTTCACGATATGCATAGAAAGGGCGCAACGCTTGTATTAAAACGCATACATATAATCCGTATCCAAATACCAGCAGTACCGTCAGCATCGAAAGTGGGTGTTTGACCCTATTTTCCCAAAACCAACCCTAATACTGTTATTCGATACAGTTCCGCTATTCTAAATGTTTACGGAAAATTCTTGGAAAACTCGTAGTGAGAGGAAAATTTGCAATGTGGCTGTATTTGTTTGTATGTTACGTTTTGTTTTATATAGCTGTGCCCCACGGTTTCACTCGCATAAATAAAAGACGGCCGTGGGTTCGATTCCCAAAACTTTTTTTTTTTTTTGTTCTTTACAGTTAGTCCTTGATTACAATCTCACCTGATGGTAAGTGACGATGCAATCTAAGATGGAAGCGGACTAACTTGTTAGGAGGAGGATGAAAATCCACACCCCCTTTCGGTTTCTACACGACATCGTACCGAAACGCTAAATCGCTTGGCGGTACGTCTTTGTCGGTAGGGTGGTAACTAGCCACGGCCGAACTTCCCACCAGCCAGCAATGGAAAATATTTGTGTGACGAATATAATGCAAAACACCCAACACCCATCCAATGGTGTTTTGCATTGTCTGGGTGTGTTAATACATTATTTAAGTATATAAATGTATATATTAAAATCTTATTAGGCTACCCATAACACAGGCTGTGAGTAGGTACGCTTACATTGGGGCTATATAGTCAATTGTCAATAAATTCATTTATTTCATTAAGATAATGATGAAATTTTCTTTGAAAAAAAGAAACACTGGACTAAAGGCAGACATATTCATAAAGAAGTTAATTCAGAATAAATTAAAATAAAATTTCAAGTGAAGAGGGTATTTCAGAGTGAAATTGAAACTTTTAATATCAATTTGGTTTCATATTGATTTCAATACTATATATTATAACAAAAACTGATAAGTATAACACAAATTGAATCCCGATTTCAATAGAGAACTTAGAGCAATAGCCTGTAAAAGCTAGACCATCCACATTTTATAAAAGCTAAAAGTTTAGCAGCGCAACAACTAGAAAATTAAAAATCTCAAATTTTCAAAAAAATCAAAACTTATATCTCAAAGCCGCCACGGCCCAAAGGACCAAAGTTCTTAGTTGCTTTACGTAGGTCGTAGTATGAGTAGGTAATGACTGAGAATTTCGTTTTGTGTATAATGAAGAAAATCTGGCTATGATAGGCTCTCGTTTCACAAATAATTTCAACTTGTCTTTATTCCGAAAGGCCTTTGTACTTGTCTGACGTTTACCAATCAAAGTATTTGATTTTGAGGGAAAAAGTTTGGGAATTTAATTATTCCCTTTCAATGGAATCAGATTTATTATATTGGAATAGTCTGAGAGACCAATGTGGTTTTATTTATTGCGATTTATCTATACTCTATACTAATATATGAAGCTGATGAGTTTGTTTGTTTGTTTGATTGAACGCGCTAATCTCAGGAACTACTGGTCCGATTTGAAAAATTCTTTCAGTGTTAGATAGCCCATTTATTGAGGAAGGCTATATATTATTACCGTTTTCCTACGGGAACGGGAACCACGCGGGTAAAACCGCGTGGCGTCCGCAAGTCATAATATAATTTGTTGTTTTTAAGGAAAAACCTTCAATTACAATTTAACTTACAATAAACTACTCACCGAGCGATGGAGCGAGGTATGCTACAAGTATCTTTGTGTAATCGAATCAGCCCCTGTAGCATGTCGATTCTTTTTCTACGATGGCAAACGCTTCGAAAACTTGGTATGACATTTGCTATCGACAGCTGACCAAGATCTGTCATTCCCATACATTTTTTTTGGTTTTCGAAGCGATTGCGATCGTAGAAAGGGAATCGACGTACCACTTGGCTACAGGGGCAGAAATGAGATCCGCAGAAGAACCAAAGTCACCGGCAAAGCTTAACAAGTATCGACGATAGAGTGGCAGTAGACAGTTCAGTTACAAAGTGCTGATAGATGTTGGGGTCCTAAGGTGCTGGAATGACGACCCTGCACCGGAAACCAGTGTCGGTTGACCCCCCACAAGGTAAACTGATGTCATCAAGCGGGTAGCGGACCCATGGATGATTGTAAGGCCTTACAAGAGGCCAATATCTAGTAGTTGTCGTTGATTGGTTGAAAGATGATGATGATGTACAAATTTTGCTTTGACCGTGGCTAATTACCACTCTACCGACAAAGACGTACCGCCAAGCGATTTAGCATCCCGGTACGATGTCGTGTAGAAACCAAAAGGAGTGTGGATTTTCATCCAAGTTAGCCCGCTTCCATGTTAGATTGCATCATCACTTACCATAAGGTGAGATTGTACTCAAGGGCTAACTTATCTATATCTCGTGTAAAACGTCTCCTAGACTACTTTATCATTGATAATTTTTCACAGCACAAAATCTCGCCGCGAATTGCGAACTCGCTAAGTTAGCAAGTCGACCTCCTCAAGACAAGTTCAGGCGGACTATTATAACTTTATTTAATTCTTTCCTCTCCCTTTGAAGCAAAATGTACTCTAAACCTTTTGTAGGAACATAAAAGGCAAAGAAAGGAGCAGAATGTTTATCAAGTATACTTTTGCTTCTAACAAAACGCTTGAGAATTTAATGCTTTTATTAAAACTGTAGTGTTTTAATCCTTTGACTTTCGTTAAGGTGGTTCTGTACTTTTGTTATAAAGGAAAGGTCTCGGAAAATTCTAAGAATTTCCACCGACCAAGGGCGCTTGTGTAAGGCAGTGTTGACAAGACTAGAATTTATGTGTTTAAACAAGTTTCAAGTGCTATTATGAAAACGTAGCTTCAAATACCTTTTTGTTACAGGTAAATGAGAATTTATAATTCTTTAATTTTATAAAAAATATAAGTTTTATAGTTATTCAATTAAGTATAGTTAGTAATTGGCTTATAGCATACGATTTTTTTTAATAAAAATAATATTAAGTATATGGAAATTCATAATTATGTTGCTTTAAAAGCTTATATAGATGAACTTTCGTCATTTATAAAGTTTATCAGCGCATACCTTGGCTTTGAAGTCTGCAGGTTTTTAGGGTCAATAACAAAATTCATGTGGTTGTTTGGACGATCTCTTCCTAACGACCACAAAAATTTTGTTTGTTGATCTTTTTCTCATTGAAAAATAAACAATTTATCTATCTTTTTACATACATTAAATAAATAAAGATGTACACAACAAAATATTCATTAAAATAAAATGAAAAATTTAGGTAAACGATAAAATATTTTTTTGCTGACGCTACCAAGTGTATTAACTCGGTAATAGTGCAGGACGTTTGGCCGCATGCCTAATACAGATACTGCGCTAGATAGCCGCCCATGATATAGTTATTTATATTATTTTGTACACCGTACCTAAAGCAGTCATTACATAAACGAAGGTAACAAACGAAACTGTTGGTAAATCACCATCACCAATGATGATTTGAAAAGCCGTGATAGCCCAGTGGATATGACCTCTGCCTCCGATTCCGGAGGGTGTGGGTTCGAATCCGGTCCGGGGCATGCACCTCCAACTTTTCAGTTGTGTGCATTTTAAGAAATTAAATATCACGTGTCTCAATCGGTGAAGGCAAACATCGTGAGGAAACCTGCATACCAGAGAATTATCTTAATTCTCTGCGTGTGTGAAGTCTGCCAATCCGCATTGGGCCAGCGTGGTGGATTACTGGCCTAACCCTTCTCATTCGGAGAGGAGACTCGAGCTCAACAATGAGCCGAATATGGGTTGATGACGACGAATGATTGATCCAACTGTAACGAATAAGCTTCGCCTATGAAGTCGATATGGAGCTCATCTTACAAGTTTCTCGATTACGGGTGGCATTAACATTCATTATTTGTGAAGGTATCAGTGTTGGTATAGATAAGAATTTGATGACTTGAGCTTAGTTGTTTGTTAGGCAGCGTGAACACCGTCACGCTGCTGCTCGCCTGCTCACGGTGTTTGCTCTACCACAAAATAATGGTACAATAATAATAATGGCGGATTGATGACGTTTTCAATGCAGCAGTCGATTTGACGTTTGCTGTCACTTGTCATGTCATACTTGCTTTAAGGGCGCCATCTTGATTTAACTCAATAACTTGGTATTTATTCACTTATTTAAATTTTAATAAAATCCTTGTATTTTTTTAAGCTTTAATGATACGGGGTACGTCATATCGTATATTCCGTATTATTTTTATTACCTGAAATGGACCATCTCCTTTATTATTCACCTTTTTGTTTTTATTTTGTTTTTATTATTGAACGAATTTAAAAAAGAAACTAATCTTAATAGCTGTACAAAGCTTTTCCTTGAAATAAATTGTAATAAAAGTAATAATACATAAAGTCTCTAATTACTCGTAAAAGTCATACATTATAATCAGAATACTTAATTAGCATGATGTTTCCCAAACTTTTCACATTGTAAAACGCAAGAAGTATGAAACTTTACCCGCATGCCATTGATATACTAAATACAAAGATGTTAGATTTAGTTATACCTGAAAATATGATATTTTTTTAAAAGAATATTTGCCATATATTTTTTAAATATGACTAATACTCCAATTCTCTTCCAACTAGTAGAGACTGTATCAGGAATGGGTATGACAATAGACTATTGGTATTTAGTATCGGCATGACTAGATTTAGTCTCGACGTAGCCTTCTAGATTTAGTCTCGGCGTGGCCTTCTAGATTTTGTCTCTTTTAAGGAATTCTGTATTTTTGTGGCCAATGGCATGGAACTATTTAAAAATTAAAAAAAAATCATTATAGCACAATTTATTTGTGTTGTAATGAACATTACCAAACGTAACATTGAAATTATAGTTTGCAATTAAAAAATAAAAAAAAAAACCAAAAATATGAGAACGCAAGTATAATAATTGATTCACGCTTAAGTTATTCAGCCAAATCAGAGCACAGTTGCATCCCAATTTTTAAGAGTGTGCAATATGTAATTTGGTGGTTACAAATGGTTCTGGATCTCAGATTGTGGAAAAGTTAGGAGCCTAATATTTGGGTAAATGATATTTCAAAGTGTTAGCTTCGTTATGACTATACAAAATACACAATGTAAAACTTTTCTCGATAGTTTATTTTTTTTGAAAAATACATGTTTTGCTCACATTTTGCTTTCAATCTCAGGAAAAGCAAACTTATTTTCTTAAATTTTTGTTTTGTATAGAAAATTATTATATCTTGAACATGGCCATTTTGTTTTTCGTTATGTTGTTTAATTTACTTGCAATTAGGTAAAAATGGTTTTGGCGCTCACGTAATAAAATTTACTCGCGCGTCAATCGCTCCGTGCTCTTCACTCACGTGAAAGTCATAATTCGGCGTCTCGTTTGCGCTTCGAATTTTATCCATATCGTACCGACGCGCTGCGCGCTCTTAATATCATTGGTCATTTTTGTTCGACTACGATTTTCAAAGTAGGTACATCTAGGTACATCTACATTCCCTGTTACCGAAAATCTCAACATTTGAACATGTTTCAGTACGCAACTCCGTGGAAACTGTAAACTCTAATGAAACTCAACATTATCTGCTCGAGTGGAGTTAAAAGTTTACCGCTACCCCAACAAGTTTTGCCTGAACCGAAACTTTGAGAGCCTATTATAATATAAGGTAATTGAAAACTAATTTTACCTAATGCTATTATAATCAACCTATTTAGAAGAAGAATCAACCTATTTTGACGGCCTCCTGGCGCAGTGGACTTACAAGACGGTGGTCCTGGGTTCGATCTCCGGCTGGACCGATTGAGGTTTTCTTAATTGGTCCAGGTCTGGCTGGCTGGCTTTGGCTAAAGATAGTTACCACCCTACCGACAAAGACGTACCGCCAAGCGATTTAGCGTTCCGGTACGATGTCGTGTAGAAACCGAAAGGGGTGTGGATTTCATCCTCCTCCTAACAAGTTAGCCCGATTCCATCTTAGATTGCATCATCACTTACAATCAGGTGAGATTTATAGTCAAGGGCTAATTTGTAAAGACTAAAAAATAGGAGAATTTAGAAGAATAACCCTGTTCTCTAGTAAGCCATACTACAAAGTAGAGCTTCTCTTCTTATATTTTTCGTCATCATATATTAATTCTTATCGAATCAGAATCAGAAATGAGGAGATCTGCAGAAGAACCCTAAAGTAAACATAGCTCAACAAGTCGCGAAGCTGAAGTGGCAATGGGCTTGGCACATAGTTCGAAGAGCCGTTAGACGTTAGGGTCTTAAGGTGCTGACATGGCGACCCTACACTAGGAAGCGCAGTGTTGATCGACCCCTTACCAAGTGGACTGACGACATCAAGCGATTCGCAGGGATTCGCTGGATTCAGGCGGCTCAGGATCGTGACGTTTGGAAGTCCGTACAAAAGGCCTGTGTCCTGCAGTGGACGTCCATCGGCTGATATGATGATGATGATGTTTATTCTTAAATAAACAGGAATTAGTAGCTTAGATCCACCACGCTATTACAATGCGGCTTGGCGGGCTTTTGATAATACTTTATTGGCGTTAATGGTAATGACCGATTTAAGGTACTCTTCAAGGCACGATTTGTGTTTTTTTTTAATTCTTTACAAGTTACCCCTTGACTACAATCTAACCTGACCGTAAGCGATGATGGAATCTAAGATGGAAGCAGTTTAACTTGTTAGGAGTAGGTTTAAAATCTCCACCCCTTTCGGTTTCTACACGACATCGTACCGGAACGCTAAATCGCTTGATGATACGTTTTTGGCAGTAGAGCTAAAAACCTCGCCCCAGCCGGGGCTCGGATACAGGACTTCAGTTTTGTAAATCCACCGAAGGACGAAAAAAGTGTCGGTCACTATCACTTAACATTATCACCCTAAGCCCGTCGCTCACATTTGAACAGCGTGGTGGGTTTGAGCTCCACATCCCTCTTCTATGCTGACGAAGACCTGGCACTGTAATAGACCATTAAAATAGGCTGATTTTGATGATAATTAAACATTACAACGATAAACCCACCAACCCGCTTAAGAGCAGCGCAAATACCCTACATTTTTGGGGTTCCGTAGTCCACAAAGAACCCTTGTATTGTATATGTACACACTCGTACATATTGTATGTATTTGATATATTTTTTAGCTCTAATACCGTAACACGCGAGCGTTGGGGAAATCTCGCAGGAAATTTTCCTAGATTTGCACTCTTTATTTGAAAGCTTGCACTTCATGGGTACATAATACGTGGGGTGGCCATCAAATATGCAATTTGAGGATTATTTCGTATCACAACAAATCTAAATTATTTCTATTTGTGGCACTATATATAATACTTATTGTGCTTGTTTATCTAGACCAATATAGTAAAGGGGAAAGATTTGTATTTCTTTATCAAGGTATAATGTAACGAATAAACTCAAAAACTATTGGACCGATTTGACAAATTATGCCACCCATAGAAAGCTACGTTATCAGGGTAGTAACATAGGCTATATTTTATTCCCGTATTCCCCCTGAGATTAGAACCACGCGGGTCAATCCGGGCAGTCCTACTAAATGTCTATAAATTAATAAAAACATTATTTTTGAGTTTTTTACTGTAGAATAGAAATTATATTTGTAAACATATCAAAGAACAACAGAATTACTTCTTTAAATTATTTCTCATAACGCTTTATCTATTTTATATCAACAACTGAAAACGTTTTATCTTTTTTTATTTTTAGTCCTAAAATCTTTTTATCTGTTTGAATTTTAAGTGTTCGGCTTGTCTATATTTTTATTAATAACAACCAGACGCCCGCGGTTTCACTCGCGTAGAATCTGTTCTTGTTGGAATACAAAAATAAGATATAGCTTATATTACTCGGTGTAAATGTAATGTTTCTAATGATAAAAGAGTTTTTAAAATCGATTAAGTAGTTTTTAGTAAAATCAAATCTTACTTACCCCCATAAAATATTAGTTTAGTAAAAATGTCCTAAGTAAAGGTGAACCCATGTACACCCTATATGCAAAAGAATATTCGGGTCAAATTGCAAGTCGCTGACGGCACAGCAAATAGAAGTTCGTATTAGTTTTATCCTATTCTCAACACTCGTACAAATTTTAGCAGAATAAGGTGTTTACGTTCGTAAAAATTGCCGTTTTACCACTCGAATGAAATACATTGGATTTCTTCTATTTTATAATAGCCACCAGTTGATGAAAGAAATATCATAAGTTTACTAGATAATAAATCATATTATCAGTCATGTCACCCATAACAGACCATTGCCTTGCACGAACTTAAGACATGTGTGTTAAGCCTTTTGTGTCATTTACTATAAACTTTTAAACGTTAATACATCATCATCATTATCAGCCGATGGACGTCAACTACAGGACATCTTTTGTAGGGACTTTTTTTTATTTTTTTTTTTATCCAGCGATTGCCTGCGACTCGCTTGATGTCGTCAGTCCACATGGTGGGGGGTCGCCATTCCAGCACTTTGGGACCCCAACGTCCATTGGCTCTTCGAACTATGTGCCCCGCCCATTGCCACTTCAACTTCGTAAATCGTTGAAACGTTAATACAAAAATACCTACATAAAATAATAATTATTCGACGCATTCAAATCAGGATGCTCTGAAATGACAACCTGTCCATGATATGTTTCTGACACTAACAATATACGTATTTAACATTGTACTAATTAGGTAATTGTGATTCAAACACTACTGGCAATTCGTTTTTCGAATCCTCAAAACTTCAGAGCATAAATATAACGCTACTTCCCTGAACTAGCTCAGTCACAAATACTAACTAAAAGAACTAGCTTAATCGACTAAAATGCAAAATATTTTTAATGTATTTGTATGTACTAGCCTCAGACCAATTATAGAAGGACCTGTATCGCACTCATAGTCACGAACAAAATTGTCTGTCATTTTCTGAGAAAAACGAGCTTAGATTTGGTATATATCTTATACTAAACTAGTAGTTTTTGTCCGTTTTTTACACCATTCAATTACACTTACAATTTTTTTACGGAGCTCTTTAACCGACGAATACGATTACAGCTATTTAACATCGATACTATAGAGACAGTTTTTATAATCGCATTAGATCGTTGATCATATACTTTGACAGAAAAGTAACATCTAGCGAGGCTGGTCCTATACAATAATTGGTCTGAGGTACTAGCCCCATTTAAATTTCATCGTTCCAACAGATCATAGTTAGAATAAGATTTTTGGCGGGCCACCTAAATCTCCCGTATTGACTCAGCAAGATTCTCATTAAAACAACTTTGGCGGTTTCAAAACTTATTAAAACTTTATGGTGTCGCCCGACGGAGTCGAATGTCACGTTGGAGATATATTTGGGGGTCCTGAAAGCCATTATTGTGATGTATATTGTCATTGAGTTACTACCTAATAGAGAAGCTGTACCAAAATAACCGGTCAAATTTACGGCCTGCGTGGCGCAGTGGAATGCGCGGTGGATTTACAAGACGGGGGTCTTGGATTCGATCCCCAGCTGGGCCGAGGTTTTCTTAATTGGTCCAGGTCTAGCTGGTGGGAGGCTTCGGCCGTGGCTAGTTACCACCCTACCGGTAAAGACGTACCGCCGATTTAGCGTTTCGGTACGATGCCGTGTAGAAACCGAAAGGAGTGTGGATTTTTATTCTCCTCCTAACAAGTAAACCCGCTTCCATCTTAGACTGCATCATCAACTTGTAAAGAACTAAAAAAAAAATAGGCTAGCGCACTAAGGGCTCCGTACCATAAAAATATCTTTAAAAACGGCAAAACAATCACGTTTGTTTTGTGTAGGGGTTAAGGCCTCCTTAAATATTGGTTTATGGAGGAAAACAAATACACTATCTATGGAAATTTCAACTGTCTAACTATCACGGTTCATGTGACAACCTGGTGACAAACGAACAGACGGATGGACAGCGGGGTTTTACGGTTCTTTTCACTCTTGAACTTTTGCCGCGATTCACGATAATAGCACTTATTATACGAACGAACGTCATACATGTGACTGTCACCGTACCCATGATATCTGAAAAACACTTTAGTAATAGTGATCTGCTTTACTCCTTGGAAACGGAACCCTAATAAATCATATCACAACATAAACACAGCGCAAGTATTCGCCGCAGCGCTAAAACATTAGTAGTCCTCCCATACTATGTAAATATGCTGCACTAGATCTCTTATATGTAGAATATTTTTTATTTGCGAACAAAACGTTGTATGAATTACGCTGCCCTCAGACCAATTATAGAAGGACCTGTATCGCACTCATAGTCACGAACAAAATTGTCTGTCGTTTTCTGAGGAAAACGAGCTTAGATTTGGTATATATCTTATACTAAACTAGAAGCTTTTGCCCGTTTTTTTACACAGTTCAATTACACAAAAAGGTATTTTTACGGAGCTCTTTAACTGACGAACACGATTATAACTGTTTAACATCGATTCTATAGAGACAGTTTTTATAATCGCATTAGATCGTTGATCATATACTTTGACAGAAAAGTAACGTCTAGCAAGGCAGGTCCTATACAATAATTGGTCTGAGACGCTGCCTTACGATTCGCTCAAAACAGTAAGCTGGCAAGAAACGAATGTGAAGTGAAGCTATATCGCCGAAGTTAAACGGAACGCAGTAATGAGTAGTGTCTTCTCTAGTACGTAGTACATGGTAACTCAATGATTGTGGTAGGGAAAGTTTGCGTTGTGTGTGGAGTCAACATTACTCGGCCAGTCTGGACTTTGCAGATATGGTATATAGAATAGGGGAATATATTTATTTATTGAAACTAACCATGAAAGCGTATATGACATAGTCGTATATCTGTGACTAACTGACGCCGCGTGGTTTTATCCGCGTGGTTCCTGTTTCCGTAGGAAAACGGAGATAATATATACCTATAGCCTTCCTCGATAAATGGGCTATCTAACACTGAAAGAATTTTTCAAATCGGACTAGTAGTTCCTGAGATTAGTGCGTTCAATCAAACAAACAAACAAACTCTTCAGCTTTATATATAAATATAGACATAGAGTAATAAATAATAAATAAATAAATAATAAATATACTTAAACAATACACATCACTATCTAGCCCCAAAGTAAGCATACAGAGTAGCTTGTGTTATGGGTGCTAAGATAGTTGATATTATAATATTCATATACATTTATATACTACATATAAATACTTATATAATGTATAAATACACACAGACACTGGAAAAAATCCATGTTCATCACACGAATATTTTCCAGTTGTGGGAATCGAACCCACGGCCGTGGATGCAGAAGCCAGGGTCACTACCCACCGCGCCACGCGGCCGTCAGAGTATAGATAATATAAATATAGATATGACGTAAAATAGTAATATCTCCATACCTCTAACATAAATCCTTTGTGGGGTTGATTTGGTACCCTTTTGTAATAAAATATTAAAATTTCCATGTCTATCTTCGATATAATTTAAATTTAATATTTTTTACAACTTGTATTATAAAAAAGCTTCTGGGTTTGTAAAATGTTAAGTTGTAGAAATTTTTAAAAAATTAGATGGTGATAATAAAAAAAATACCTGGATGAGTTTGTTATGGGATTATTTTCAAACTGGACGCCTTTGTAAGTGTCAGTTTAATTTTATCTTTACGAATATAATACTCATCACTATTAATAATATTTTATTTTTAACTTTTTTTTAAATTAATAGTGATGAGTATTATATTCACGAAATAAGTTGTACTAGTTGTTGTCAATTTTATTATTGACAACAACTAGTCCAAGTCATTTTGTGTATTTTTTCGAATTGCGAATTTTGACTAATAAAATTATGCATTTTTAATCAAAGTTTTTAGTATTTTACTAGAAGGCCACTAATAAAAAGAAAATATTTAAAAGACATAATAGTTAATTTTTTTTTAGATAAATAAATATCTCCTTATATCGAAATCTGCATACCAGAGAATTACCTTAATTATCTGCGTGTGTGAAGTCTGCCAATCCGCATTGGACCAGCGTGGTGGACTATTGGCCTAACCCTCTCATTCTGAGAGGAGACTCGAGCTCAGCAGTCAGTCGAATATGGTTGATGACGTACGTATATGGTGAAACCTACCTGGGTATTGTTGATATTGTCCCACCTTCAAACTTAGCCAGTAACACTAGTACCTTCAATGTACCACAAAGGTCACTGCTGTAATACATTGTAATTTTGATTTGACCGAGCAATTTTGTTTAATGTTTCTTTTGTTTTTTTGGGATAAAAGTGACATTAATGAATGGGCTAGCTCGCCCGATGAACATTAGCCTTGGGTTTTGTTGTTTTTTGTAATTTTTTACTGGAATTGCGTATTTTTTGTAGTTAATAACATATTAGATTGTTTTTGCCTGGCATCTCAACCCATTGACAAACTGAATTATAGTTTCTAGGCAAGTTTTGTGATTACTACTACTACTGAGACGTGATAGCCTAGTGGGTATACCTCTGCCATCGATTTAGAGGGTGTAGGTTCGAATCCGGTCCGGGGCATGCAACTCTAACTTTTCACCTGTGTGCATTTTAAGAAATTAAATATCACGTGTCTCTAACGGTGAAAGAAAAACATCGTCAGGAAACCTGTTTATCTGAGAATTTTCTTAATTCTCTGCGTGTGTGAAGTCTGCCAATCCGCATTTGGCCAGCATGGTGGACTAAGGCCTAATCCCCTCACATCCTGAGAAGAGACTCGTGCTCAACAGTGAGCTGCATATAAGTTGATGATAATGATGATGACTGTTACTCAATTTAGCGCTGGAATTTACCCGAATGTTTGTTGTTTGTTGATTTATGTTTGTTATGTTTTGTGAGTAAAAAAATATAGGGTACAAAAAATAGATATTTGCGAACATAGAATATGAAATATTTGTATAACCTAAACTTGTCCCACTTTACATCGTTATCAACCCATATTCAGCTCACTGCTGAGCTCGAGTCTCATCTCAGAATGTGAGGGGTTAGTCCACCACGCTGGCCCAATGCGGATTGGCAGACTTCACACACGCAGTGAATTAAAAAAATCTCTGGTATGCAGGTTTCCTCACGATGTTCTCCTTCACCGTTTGAGACACGTGATATTTAATTTCTTAAAGTTTACTTACCACCTTATAATCATGACATAACTTTACGTTTTAAAAAACGTAAGCTAACGTGGTTTCGCCTGTAAACAAAGCCCAGTTGAATTCAATTCTGAAATAAATGAATTTGAATTTGATTTTTTTATAGCTACCTACTGCTGATTATATGAATGAATTCTTAAATTATAAGTTAAATAAATTCCTTAAAAAATCACAATTTTTAAAAAATTACAACAAAAAGATACGTAGCAATAGAACAATAACTAACAACAATTCTCACAACAATAACACTTATGGCAATAAATCGAATAAAAGTTAATAACAAAACAAAAAAAAACACGTAGTAATGTGACAAATGCAATCATGCAACATTACCATGTCGGGTACACGATTCGAGACGCCTTGATTACTTTTATGGCGAATTTTCATGTGCCATTAGGTCGCCGCAACGAATTAGTGATAATACAGTCATTTGTTAAAGCCGTGCCCACATCGAGAGACAAAAGCTGCAGGCAAACATTCGATAAGCAAACCCAATAAGTCAACCGCGCGTATATTATGTGGTTTGCCTGTATCTGAATGTTTGCCTGGCGAGGCTACTGTTGTCTCTCGGTGTGGAGACGGTCACTAATCACTAATTCGTTTCATGTGCCAATAGGTTGCCCACACCAAGACAACAGTTGCCTCGCGAGGCAATCATTCGATAAGCAAACCCGATAACACAACCGCGCGTATATTATGTGGTTTGCCTATATCTGAATGTTTGCCTGGCGAGGCTGCTGCGAAATGATGTAGGCAAGGTGTGAATGGTTGGATATAGTATAGAAACATTAGAGTCATCATTAACAACCTGAGAGGTTAGACTAATAGATAATTAGGAAAATTCTCAGGTATGCAGGTTTCCTCACGATGTTTTCCTTCACCGTTTGAAACACGTGATATTTAATTTCTTAAATATTAAGGTATCTAATGTAATAAGGAAGTGCTTAACGATAACTGTGATGATTTTGTTTGTTTACAAAGTTATTGCTAGACGCAGCAGTCAAGATCATAGCAAAATATAAAGGCCATGATCCCAACTAAGTACAAAACAACATTGCTGAATGGGTGGTATGTAACAAAAACTACCAGATTTCACTTATTAAACAAGTTAAAAAACACCTAAGATATATTAAATTGAACTGATATACTTAGTCAACAATGAAGACAAGCATTTTCAACTACGTCAGAGACATCCTGAAAGTTTCTTGTGGCAAGTCAAAAATTCCAAATTATTTAAAATTTTTCTACATTTTTTTCTTTTTCGAAGAGTTTTCTATTTACGTTGACTCTGGTCTCGAACCGCCAGCATCCAGCGGTTTCCTGCAATCCGCTTGATCTCTTCGGACCACCTAGTGGGGGGTCGACCAACAATCTTAGATATTTGTTACTAATTATAATTTTTAGTTTGCCTCGTGAGGCAAATACACAGTCCACAAGTCGCACCAACATACGATTGATGTGGACACGGCTAAAACGGTGTGGCACTAGTAAAAAAAGAAAAATAATAACACTCCATAAGTCCGCGTCATATTAGACTTTATGGGAAATGTTCATTAACTTAATACCTTTTACATTCTCTATCATAATGGTGAAAGCGTATGTAGGAGAAAAGTCTATAGCAGGTATTGTTTTTGTCAACGATAAAGCTGCCTTTTGTGCATTCATTACTTTTTTCATCTATACTAATACTATAAAGCTGAAGAGTTTGTTTGAACGCGCTAATGTTAGGAAATACTGATCCGATTTGAAAAATTCTTTCAGTGTTAGATAGCTCATTTATCAAGGAATGTTATAGGCTATATATTATTCCTATATTCATACAGGAACGGGAACTACGCGAGTGAAACCGCGCGGCATCTACTAGTGTATTATAAAGCTGAAGAGTTTGTTTGTTTGAACGTGCTAATCTTAGGAACTACTGGTCCGATTTGATAAATTCTTTCAGTGTTAGATAGCCCATTTATCAAGGAATGCTAAAGACTAAATATTATTCCTGTATTCATACGGAACGGGAACCACGCGAGTGAAACCGCGCGGCGTCTGCTAGTTATATTATAATGTGTACTTTAATTACCTATATTTCAGCCTGTAAGCATTATGGGCAAACGATGTTGGAGTGCCATAATGTATTATACCCTTCAGAGAAGATTAGAGTTCCGATAGATTTGCTTCTCTACCCTCATATGATTTTAATTGGATTCAGAAGGGATGCCAATCAGAAACCTGTATGGAAATGTGGTGGATCTTTAATCAGGTATTATTTAACTTCAATATATCACACTGATCTAACTAATATTATAAAGGCGAAACTTTGTGTGTAAGTATGTTTGTTCCTCTATTACGCTGCGGCTACTGAAGCGATTTGACTGAAATTTGGAATAAAAATAGATTTTACTCTGGATCAACATATAGGCTACTTTTCATCCTGGAAAAACTCATGATTTCCGCGAGATTTGTGAAAAACAGAATACCACGCGGAGAAAGTCGCAGGCGTTGGTTTAGAATATCTATTTTTAGTAGAAGTAGAGATTTTTGTGCCAAAGTTTGACCAGGGCCATAACCTTGTGGCACGTCGATTCTCTTTCTACAAACGCTAACACTTCGAAAACTAACGAAAAGTATTGTAATGACATTTGCTATGGATAGGTCACGTGATCAAGATCTGTCATTCCCATACATTTTCCTAGTTTTCGTAGCGTTAGCGATCGTAGAAAGAGAATCGATGAGCCACTTGGCTAGGGGGGGTGATCGACAACTTGATCACGTGACGTGTCGATAGCAAATGTCATTCCCATACATTTTTTTTAATTTTCGAAGCGTTAGCGTTTGTAGAAAACCTGCCACTTGGCTGCTGGCTTGCCCTGGAAAGTACCATACTTATTTCTGACATCGAGTAGTATCATTTTGTTCCGATTTAAAAAAAAGATGGCTGCCGGTTTAATTGCATTTAATTGCCTCATGCCTATGCCACTTTGACAAGATATTTATTTAATGAGCCAGTGGATATGACCTGCCTCCGATTCCGGAGGGTGTGGGTTCGAATCCGGTCCGGGGCATGCACCTCCAACTTTTCAGTTGTGTGCATTTTAAGAAATTAAATATCACGTGTCTCAAACGGTGAAGGAAAAACATCGTGAGGAAACCTGCATACCAGAGAATTATCTTAATTCTCTGCGTGTGTGAAGTCTGCCAATCCGCATTGCTCCAGCGTGGTGGACTATTGGCCTAACCTCACTCATTCTGAGAGGGGAATCGAGCTCAGCAGTGAGCCGAATATGGGTTGATGACGACGAGGTATACCAAAATTAAAAAAAAATCCCTTTGCTCTAAAATCGAGTTCAAACATTCCGTTAAGTAAAAAAAATACACAAAAACAGGGGAAGTTAATAAAAGCGTACCTTATAATTATAACGAAGACTTTTTTCAAATAAGTTTTTTAATGAAACGAAGTTGCATAAAAAGATACATACAAAGTCTCGAATAACTATCACAGAAAAATATTATAGATGTACGTGACTTAATATTTTCAACGCTTTTAGGGGATGAATTTTTAAAATCCTTTGTTTGCGCTCTATCTGAAATGAGAGATGATCATCGATTGGTAATCCCATCGGGCGGTATCGGGGCTATTGATGAAAATGTCTCGTTTATTTGAAGTTTTATGATAATACTACGATGTAGTTATATTGTCCCGATTTCACCCGCGTAGTTCCCGTTCCCGTGAGTATTCGGGGGACAAAATATATATGACACTCACAAATAACGTGGATTTCGTAAAAGTAATTTCCTAATCGGTATAAAATGTTTTTTAGACAGCATGGGTACGGTGACAGTTGCCTTATAATACTATTATCGTGAATCGCGACTTTCAAAAGTGAAACGAACTGTCACCCGCACCATGCTACGTGAAAAAAACTGTAGTATGTAGATCCAGAGATTAGCCCCTACAATACAATAAACTCTACCTAAACTTTAGTATAGAAGACGTGTGAAGCGACATCCGCCACAACTTTTCGTCCAACAATCCTCAGTACCTAAAGACGAAAGTCTTCGAACAGTGCGTGATGCCAGTGATGACCTACGGATCCGAGACTTGGTCGCTAACTATGGTCCTTATTAGGAGATTTTAAGTCACTCAGTGGGCGATGGAGCGAGCTATGCTTGGAGTCTCTGCGTGATCGAATCAGAAATGAGGAGATCCGCAGGCAAACTTAAGTCACTGCGTAATGGCTCAGCGAATCGCGAAGCTGAAGTGGCAGTTCGAAGAACCGATGGACGTTGGGGTCTCAATATGGTGGAATGGCGACTCCGCACTAGAAAGCGCAGTGTTGTTGACCCCCGACCAGGTGGACTGACGACATCAAGCGAGTCGCAGGGAATCGCTGGATGCAGGCGGCTCAGGATCGTGATATTTGGTAGTCCCTACAAAAGGCCTTTGTCCTGCAGCGGACGTCCATCGGCTGATATGATGATGATGATGAATGTATGTAATCGCACACACTCTTAACACTAATGTGTAAATCACATTCCAACTTAGACTGCATCTTCTTTCTATCAGGTGTCAAGCGTAAGCTTCTCTTTAGTAAAAAAAAGTGTTTTTAATCAAAACTATTGTAATTTTAGCGAGAAATGGGTACTGACAGCAGCGCATTGTATCGAAGATCCAATAGAAGGAACTCCATCTGTTATGAGAATCGGGACTGCCACATTTGAATTCGACGAAGTGGAGGAGCTAGCACAAGAACGAGACATCGACCTAATAGTGCCCCATCCAGAGTACAAACCACCATCAAAATACCATGACATAGCATTAATGAAAAGCAAACCATCGTTTGTATTAAGCAGAGACATACGTATCGCTTGTTTGAACCTCAATGATAATATAGAAGACATGAAGTTAACTGCTATAGGTTTTGGTAAAACTGATCCAAACGACGCAGCTGGCAGTGAAACTCTAATGAAGGTAGATGTAGATATCATAGATACAGAAGTTTGCAATAGATCTATGAGGTATTTGATTAGAAGGAAGATTATAAGTCAGGGGATAACTCAGAATCAATTGTGTGCTGGGGATTATGAGAATGGGGGTAAGGACACCTGTCAGGGAGATTCTGGGGGTCCATTGCAAATGATGCCAGATAGAGTGGACTGTATTAATACATTTCCTTTGCATGTGATAGTTGGGGTCACGTCTTTCGGCAGGGATTGTGGGAGGAAAATGGCTCCTGGAGTGTACACCAGAGTGTCTAGATATATTCAATGGATAGAGGATATAGTCTGGCCGGATGTGGAGATTTATTGAAATGGTTTAAATTTTTTATTAAATATTTTTTTAATGTAACGGGTTTATTTATTTTAAATTTCAAATAAATGTCCCTCGCTGCGCTGAGTTTGCATGCTTGCTTTCTTACTTTTTACAGCATTAGAAAAAGTAGTAATCTAACAATAAAATAAAATAAAAAAAGTTAAGGCGTTCCCATTCAAAACTCCATCATGAATGATTAATTTCCTATTTTCGGCAATGATATTAAATACTGTTAGATGCGTTACTAGTGCATGAAAAATGTGGCGCTCAAAAGAGGAAATTTATACCTAAATATCGTCTACAATGTCGAGTTGTGTGTTCACGAAGTGTAAAAAGTGTATAATATACCTACATAAATATATAAAGAGTTCAGTGTTGTAGCCTATTATGCGGATTACTTTTTACGGTGATTTTGTAGGGACGTAACCGATCTATAGTATAAAATTATCATTGATTTTCAGTATTTCTGTAATTCAGATGATATTTGTGTAGGCATTTATTACCCCTTCCTCAGAAGGTATGTTTTACAAGATTTAATGTTTATACATGCTGAAAAATCTCGCTGAAAGACCTGCAGGCTTATTTACTATCTTTTATGGATGCTAGTTGACATTTATGAAATTGAGATTCTATGTAACAATTACATGACATTTTGTCAATTGATTTGATGTTCATTTTAATAGGTTGATAATAAAAACCGAAAAAAAAAAAAGTAAAAAGGCCAGCTAAACGGTCAATAAGGAAGGATTTTTCACTCACACATATACAAATGCCCTAATACACAAGGTAAACTTCCAATAGTCCGTTGCTCCGTCCGGGCTTAAAAAGAATAATACTCACAAAAAGAAGTCCGCAAAAATCACAGATCACTAGACATCAGCGCAACGGCCTCTCCGCATTTTCACTTATGAAGTATATTCCAGCAAAAAGGATAGCTTTACCTGAAACAAAGGGATCCTCTATAAAAACACGTCAAGGTTGAAGTCGCGAGGGACACGAATAAAAAATGGAAAAGTTACGGTGGAGCTGCGAAAGTTTCGCTCTTGAACGTCCGCGTATGCGTCCAAATTGCGTCCAGCGTTTAATTTATTTTTAGTGTTAATTAATGATATGTAAATAATTTTTGAAGAGATCCATTTAACATATTATAATAAGTGATTTCAAAGTCCATAAATTAAATTAAATGACATTTATTTTATTTTCTCAAAGAATTACAACTGTGTGTATGTCTATAAATACATTATTTAATATATAAAATTTGTGTGTCGCAGTGCTTGTTACCAAACTCAGGCAAAACGACTGGACCGATTTTTATGAATTTCGTGTAAATATCGGGTAGGTCTGAGAATGAGACAACATCATATTTCATACTCCTAAACGATAAGGGTTAATATATTTTTTTAGCTATCAAAAATACATAGAACTTTAAATTTTGGCCCGTCTACCATCAACCCATATTTTTTTAATAGCTTTAAGGCAAAACATCGTCAGCTAGTATCGTGCTAGAATAATATAATAATGTGAGGTAAAGTGCAAGCTATTATAACTAATAATATAATAAAAACAGCTTGCACTTGGTGAAAAACCTGTGTTACAAGACACCAAGCCACACTTAATGGGTTAATAAGCTAACAACAACGCATAGTTTTAATAAAACGTAATGTATACTAATATTATAAAGCTGAAGAGTTTGTTTGTTTGAACGTCTTATTCTCAGCAACTACTGGTCCGATTTGAAAAAATCTTTGAGGGTTAAATAGCCCATTTATATAGGATATAGGATATATTTTATCCCCGTATACCTACGGGACCGGGAACCACGCGGGTGAAACCGCGCGGTGTCAGCTAGTATTTCAAATAAATGTTTTCCAATCAAACGCAATACTTTCCTGTCGCCCCGCACCGTGCGGTAGTTATAAAAAATACAAAAAGTCCATGTAAATGTTACGTTCGGGAACGAGCGAGGCACCGGGACTGTTCATAGTAAAAATTGAGGCAGGTGTTTTTGTTCCTTCACCCTTAAACACCCTTCTAGATTACACACCCTAGTCACGTAGATTTGTAATAGGGTGATATGTTAATTGGTGGTGAGCGTGTTACCAACTGTCCTCCTCCATCAATCATGTCCCTACTAACTTATGACATGAGTTGTGATGTCATAAATTATGTAAATAGATAAGTAGTAGGAAAATTATCGATGTTTTTTTTTTTTTATTCTTTACAAGTTAGCCCTTGACTACAATCTCACCTGATAGTAAGTGATAATGCAGTCTAAGATGGAAACGGGCTAACTTGTTAGGAGGAGGATGAAAATCCACACCCCTTTCGGATTCTATACGGCATCGTACCGGAACGCTAAATCGCTTGGTGGTACGTCTTTGCTGGTAGGGTGGTAACTAGCCACGGCCGAAGCCTCCCACCAGCCAGACCTGGACAAATTAAGAAAATCTCAATCTGCCCAGCCGGGGTTCGAACCCAGGACCTCCGTCTTGTAAATCCACCGCGCATACCACTGCGCCATGGAGGCCGTCAAACTATACCTATACTTAGTAGTTAGGGCGCTTACTATAACTGTAGTTCTAAATGAATTCTACAATTTGGTGCTTAGAGCTTTCACGCACGATCCAGCACGTTTCAAGGAGAGCTTGGGTATACCCCAACAAGAGATTTAAATCCGTAAGTGTAACCAATAATAAGAGCCGTGACAGCCCATATGACCTCTGTCTTCGTTTCGGAGGGCGTGGGTTCGAATCCGGTCTGGGGCATACACCTCCAACTTTTCAGTTTAATTTTAAGAAATTAAATATCACGTGTCTCTAACGGTGAAGGAATAACATCGTGAGAAAACCTGCATATCTGAGAATTTTCATAATACTTTACTTGTGTGAAGTCTGCCAATCCGCATTGGGCCAGCGTGGTGGACTATTAGCCTAACCCCTCTCATTCTAAGAGGAGACTCGAGCTCAACAGTGAGTCGAATATGGGTTGTTGATGATGCTGATGATGCGCATAAGTTGGAGGTGAATGCCTTGAACCGGATTCGAACGCGCTAATCTCAGGAACTACTGGTCCGATTTAAAAAATTCTTTCAGTGTTAGATAGCCCATTTATCGAGGAAGGCTATATTATCCCGTATATCTACGGGAACGGGAACCACGCGGATGAAACCACGCGGCGTTAGCTAGTACAACATATAACGAATACCGTATAACCGTGGAGAATAGACAATCAAAGTTAGAGCAAGTTTGAAAGTCATCATATTACGAGAAACACAATTTACAATTTACGGAGAATTACGTAATTTTTCATTTAAACTTTCCCTTTAACCTTATCGTGTTATAATGAGATGTTGACAAAAAATGGAGGTGATTTATCCTTGTATTCTGTAGAAATATATAAACAAACTAGCAAAACTCAAAAATCACAAAAATAAGTTAAAAAGCGAAAAATAACATCGCATGTGCTACCTTCTGATCACTTTGAAGGCGGTGCCAGTGGCGTATTAATTAAAGCCGTTTCTGAAAGAACCGTCTGGAGATCCTATAACTTTATGATTTAAACGGCTTGATTGGCTTAATAGTGCAAAAGATTGCACATACGATGTTATTTTTCGCTTTTTAGCTTATTTTTGTGATTTAAAAATATTTTATTTTTCTGTTTTTAGTGTGTCCTAGCATAAAGAAATGCCACGGTACGGGCAATTTCATTATATTCATTTTAACACAAATTTACTGAACCGATTTTCATGTAAATTTAATGAAACCAATCTGGAAATATACTATTGCAAACAAAAAAAAAATTAAATTTGTTAAGGAATGACCAAGTTATGAGGTAACAAACATAAAAAAAATTGAGTTTCAGTTGGGACTACATTGGGGGGGGGGGGGGCACAGATAAAGTTTCAACAGTATAGCTCTTATAGTTTCGGAAAAAAGTGGCTGTGACATATAGACGGACGGAAGGGTTCCGTTTTTGCCATTTAGCTCCGGAACCCTAAGCACATACGCATCGAATTGAGAACCTCCTCCTTTTTTGAAATCGGTTAAAAAGAGGAAGGTCTGACTATCACAGACTAATCCGCAAGAATTAGATGTTAAAATTCAAGTGTCAAACAGCCAATACCCTATCGAAGAGACTGCAATATTAACCCGGAATACCCTATCCCGGTTTAACCCCAAATATTTTTCCGCGCGAACACCACAGGCCGGACGGGATTCCCAAAATTTCCCGGATCCCGGCATCGGCAGTTAATGAAATAACTCAGGGTTTAATCATGCCACTATTGTCCATCAACCCTTAAACCTAACTATTCGAAGGGTTGGATTAGAATTAGGTCTTTTACCGAGACTAAAGAAATATCATAGACTACCTGTCTTAATGATGTCTATGCAAAATAATCGTTTTGGTTTAGGTATACAAATAAAGAAAGAAAGAAAGAAACAATCTTTATTACAGTATTATGCCACACAACACAATTTGTCCTTAATATCATATACTAGCCGACGTCCGCGACTTCGTCCGCGTGAAACTCGATGTAAACTTTCAACTACCCCTATCCTACCCCTACTCTACCCCTGGCCTACCCCTAGCCTACCCCTACCCCTACTCTACTCCTACCTACCCCTGCCTTACTTTTCTGGTTGATTTTTTACACCTTGTGTCCGAAAAACACAAATATCTTACGGAACCCTATTTTTTTCCAAAATAAAATTTAGCCAATGTTACTTGTGGATAATGTAGCTTTCGAATGGTGAAAGAATTTTTAAAATTGGTCCAGTAGTTTTTTAGCCTATTCATTACAATCAAACAAACATACAAACAAAGTTTTCCTCTTTATAATATTAGTATAGAAAAGTGCTGGAATGGCGACCCCGCACTAGTAAGCGCAGTGTTGATCGACCCCCCACAAGGTGGACTGACGACATCAAGCGAGTCGCAGGGATTCGCTGGATGCAGGAACCCCAAAGTCCATCGGCTCTTCGAACTATGTGCCCCGCCCATTGCCACTTCAGCTCCGCGGCTCATTAACGAACACTATCAGATATGACGACAACTTAAAGTACGAGTATTCTCTGAGGCACGGGGGTAGACCACCACCAACTTCCTAACTCCAAGCTAAGAATTTTTACCGAGAATATATTTAAAGAAGCGAGTGCGATGTTCGAATTCACCTCTATTTTTCTTTTTCTCTAGTATCGTTGAATATTTAATACTTAATAAATAATTTGCATGCCAAATTGGCAAGATACAGTTACCATCTACATATACCAACCACCTATATATATATAATGCATGTATCTGCAAATAAATAAATTGATTGATTGATTGATCGTGTTAAACAGAGAGAGATAGAGATGAATTCGAAACTCAAACTTGCATTGTACAAAACATCGTTACAGACTAGCCAGCCCGCCTACCAAGTGGCATGACGATTCTCTTTCTACAATCGCTAACGCTTCGAAAATTAGAAAAATGTATAAGAACGATAGATCTTGATCACGTGACCTGTCGATAACAAATGTCATTCCCATACATCTTTCTAGTTTTCGAAGCGTTAGCGATCGTAGAGATCGCCGTGCCACTTGGCTATCGTAGGGCAGGTATCGAACCTTGTGTCATAAAGCATGATCCGAAGCCTAGGCACACAAGACCAACGAGGCAATTAAGGCTAAGTTTATATAGAATGTATTTCAAATTCATTGCTAAATCAATCCCCTGGACGGCTGGGGCTCTTCAATTAACCTCGACACAATTAGAACGTACCAAATTAGATTTTCATAATTGAATACCATCGGGACGTTATACGCTAAGTTATCAAAGTCGAAATCAAAGTTGAAGCTTTTTAATTACTGATATTATAATAACAGTTAACAACATCTTGAAATATGAAAATGATTTTAAAAAAATATATAAAGAAAGAAAGAATTAAAAATACTTTTATTCGGTCAGTTAAAGTTAAGAACGTAAATAGTTTAAAAAACTAAAAATCACGCTTGATACCCATATCATGGGGTGCATTTCAAGTAACCTGTCCGCCATCTTGGACGTCCGCCATATTGGATTTAAGTCACGTGACTATTTTTTCGTATTCCTGACAGCAAACCCGTTCATTTGATATCCATATCATGGGGGTGGATTTCAAACAGCCTGTCCGCCATCTTGGGGATTGCCACCAGATTGGATTTGTAATGACGTTTCTTAGCTAGTCATGTATTGTCATCAGAACTCAGAGCGTGTGCAAAATTTCATCCTAATCGAAGACCGGGAAGTGGGTCAAATTAAGATTCCAAGATTTTCTTTCAAACATGGTTAGTTACAAGTGAAGCTAATAAGCGTGTTAAAAATAAAGGTCGCCATTGACGGTCAATTATTCTCACGTTTCTGAAAAGCAAACGGCAGTACCCACGCGGCATACTATACAAGTCATGTATGTTACGCAGTGACCAACACACGATCAATTATAGTCGTGGGTGCTACAAAAACGTGAGAATAATTGACCGTTTGTAGCTAGCATAACACTATCGGACAGCATTCGGATAATTATAAACAAAATATTCATTTTAATCAAAATAGTAATTTCTAAACTGAAAACCAATACTCGTAGGTACGAAAATTCCGATGCAGTCGATGCATAACTTTACAATCAAAATGCCGAAATTCAATAGCGAAGATTATCTGCGGGTTATTTCAGTGTGAATTAAACTTTTTCAATCATCCTACGATTGGAGAATTTGCGGTAACAACACACGGACGACATTTTATCGCAAAACATTTAGTCGCTGCCTCGAAGAGTACGTATAACCAAACCATATTAAATGGTTTAATTGTCATAGACTATATTTTCAAGTAGCATAAGCAAGCGGTAGGATAAATCGCTGCTATAATTAATTTAAAAAAATATTTTGGAATATGAAATTTCACCTAACGAATCTCAAAAAGACATAAGATTCATTTCATCCGTCTACACGTAGGATGCGCACTTAGAGACAACGAGATATTACTATTCATCGCACTCATTTTTATTCTATCGCAACGAAAGAGACACCGATACACAGACAAAACTTTTCTCCTAACTCTTGGCACGCATTTTAGGCCTATAGTAAAAGAGGTTCTCTTTTTAAAGATGCAAAAAAACTTTTAGGGGGTCTTCCAGCACTAAGTAAGAAAGAATACTTAAATTATAAATATAAACAAATCTAAACATTTATAATGGAATCTAATACTTATATTATATACTTGTTTATCTGAGTGTCGAATTTAAAAACAACAAAAAAGGAAAGTGAAGCTAGACATTTGTTTGTAGCAATTGAGTCGATAGTGTGTCTACGTCCTACTTACACGTTGTAATATGGTTCTATTGAAATGAGAGTTTTTAAATATTCCGCCCCTCTTTTCATTGGAGTCATTCCATCGGTTTTTTATATTAAAAAGTAAAATGATCTTAATTTTACTGTCTTTGTGATCAGGTGATTGTTTTAATCCACATTGCAACCGATTTTTTAATCAACTTCAAAACTTCAAAGACTCAAAATCAAAAATCATTTATTTCAAGTAGGCTCAGTTTACAAGCACTTTTGACACGTCAGTTGACTATTTGTAAAGATTCTACCACCGGTACGGAAGGCAGGTTCTGCTGAGAAGATACCGAGTATGTTCGTATTTTTTATGTAAGATACCGATCTGAATGTCTTACCTTATTAAAACCAAGAGAGCTATAATACTAGAGCTGTGATAGCCCAGTGGATATGATCTCTGCCTCCGATTCCGGAGGGTGTGGGTTGAACCCGGTCCCGGTCCGGGGCATGCACCTCCAACTTTTTAGTTGTGTGAATTTTAAGAAATTAAATATCACGTGTGTCAATCGGTGAAGGAAAACATCGTGAGGAAACCTTATCTTAATTCTCTGCGTGTGTGAAGTCTGCCAATCCGCATTAGGCCAGCGTGCTGGACTATTGGCGTAACCCCTCTCATTCTGAGAGGAGACTCAAACTCCGCAGTGAGCCGAATATGGGTTGATGACGTGAGAGACCCTAATACTGGGTTCAATTCCTAATAAAGTTTAGTTACAAAATTATATTTTCAAAATTGGCTTAGGTCAGGTTTCGTGTTGTTTTTGCCCGTAACTATAGTTATCACCATTTGCATAAAGGAAGCTTTAGTTTGAAGAGACATATAGGATACACAAACAGACATATTGTTAATAAAGTAGGTTGAGGTTTTACGGGCCATGCACGGCTCATACAGGGTGTGGCGCCCAGCATAAGTGGCATGGGCAGCATAAGCCTCCTGCTCCGTTCCCTATTTTGTCGGTTTTTGAGAGCGAGTAGAGTAATAGTCAATTTAAGTAATACATACGAATCCGAGACTTGGTCGCTGACTATGGGCCTTATTAGAAGGCTCAAAGTCACTCAGCGGGCGATGGAGCGAGCTATGCTTGGGGTTTCTCTGCGTGATCGAATCAGGAATGAGGAGATCCGCAGACGAACCAAAGACATAGCTCAGCGAGTCCCGAAGCTGAAGTGGCAATGGGCGGGCCACATAGTTCGAAGAGCCGATGGACGTTGGGGTCCTAAGGTGCTGGAATTTCGACCCCGCACCGGAAAGCGCAGTGTTGGGCGACCCCCCACTAGGTGGACCGAGGATATCTAGCGGGTTGCAGGGAGCCGCTGGATGCTGGCGGCTCGAGATCGTTGTGCTTGGAGGTCCATGCAAGAGGCCTATGTCCAGCAGTGGACGTCTATCGGCTGATAAGGTAAGATAAGGTAAGAGTAATAGTCAGGGCGATGCGAGCAGCAATGCGAGGAGTGCTGTGAGGCAGCGGTAGTAAATTTCAAGTAAATAATAAATACTGTACATATAATACTTCCTCTTTTTGTTTCCGCCCACGTCACCACATGGCTCCACGGAAGACCAGCGCTGCTGGTGCATCCATCACTAGCGTAGCACATGCTGAGTGGAGACCATTTTGGTACCACACACATCATTTTTTTTGGATTTAATAAAATTATTAGTTTAATATCTTTAAATTATTAGTTTACTATATTTTTAAAATTTCTTTCTTTTGTTTTAAGTATTTGCTGTTTTTTTGTGTATTATGTGTGTGTTTGCGTGTCCAAATAAAATAATTTTCTTTCTTTACTTTCTTATATACCGAATACGATTTTATGTAGGTAGGATGGTTTACCCACTATGACAATATCATCATCTTTAGCAACCCATATTCGGCTCACTGCTAAACACGAGTCTCCTCTTATAATAAGTGGGGTTAAACCAATAGTTCACCTCGCTGGCCCAATGCGGATTGGCAGTCTTCACACACGTAGAGCATTGAGAGTTTCCCAGGTTTCCTCACGATGTTTTTCCTTCACCGTTTGAGACACGTGATATTTAATTTCTTGAAATGCACATTACTGAAAGTTGGAGGTGCATGCCCCGAACCGGATTCAAACCTCAGGCAGAGTTCCATATCCACTGGGCTATCATGGCTCTCAACATATATTGCCAATATTATTGTATTTTGTCGTGCGTGTGTAGGCAACCTTAGTCACGCGATTCTGATCCAACATGACTAGCACGGTCGTGTCAGGTAGCTTTAGTCAGATTAACCAGCCATTGCATGCATATTCAGAACTGTTGGCGCGATGAAATATTTAGTATGTATGCCTCTTACATACATGACATTGCTTGTAATCTATGTTCTACAATCTATACTAATATTATAAGGCTGAAGAGTTTGTTTGATTGAACGCGCTAATCTCAGGAACTACTGGTCCGATTTGAAAAATTCTTTCAGTGTTAGATAGCCCATATATCGAGGAAGGCTATAGGCTATATATTATCCCCGTATTCCTACGGGAACGAGAACCACGCGGGTAAAACCGCGCGGCGTCAGCTAGAATGGAATAAATGTTATCTTAATGTCGACTGTATTTTGGATTTCTGGTACGAGGTTATACATTTCATACTGCTACGTACTGCCATGATGGCCTAATGGATATGACCTGTATCTTCGATTCGGAGGGCGTAGGTTCGAATCCGGTCCAGGGAATGCACCTCTCACTTTGCAGTTAAGTAATTAAATATCACGTGTCTCAAACGGTGAAAAAAAAACATTGTGAGGAAACCTGCATATCAGAGGATTTTCTTAATTCACTGCATGTGTGAAGTCTGCCAATCCGTGGTGGACTAAGGCCTCTCATTCTGACAGGAGACTTGAACTCAGCAGTGAGCCGAATATGGGTTGATAATGAAATGATAATTTTGTAAATATTTATGTGGTTGTGTTTTCGTGTGATATGTCTATTAGTTAAAAAATAGATAAATAAAATTTACCACATATTTTAGTAACAATCAAAAGTTCATTTTAGTTCGTTAGTTAGTTAATTTATTAGTCAGTTAAAATCAGAGAAATACACTAGTTTGGTAACCACGAGTGAATGAACTAATAAAACAAAGCTTTGACCGTATCAACTCATTCGGAAATTGTGGGTTTAATTTGCTATACATTTTGAAAACGTTAAAAACAGACTACTATGAGCGCCTATTAAGCTAACTATCTTTTCATTATTATAAGTATAATACCAATTAATCAACTCAATTTAGCTAAGTACATAGTATCATCATCATCATCATTATCAACCGATGGACGTCCACTGCTGGACAAAGGCCTCTTGCATGGGCTTCCAAACAAAACAATCTCGAGCCACGAGCATCCAGTGGCTCCCTGCAACCCGGTTGATGTCCTCAGTCCAACTAGTGAGGGGTCAACCAACACTGCGCTTTCCGGTGCGGGGTCGCCATTCCAGCACCTTGGGAACCCAACGTCCATCGGCTCTTCGGACTATGTGGCCTGCCATTGCCACTTCAGCTTCGCGACTCGCTGAGCTACGTCAGTGACTTTGGTTCGTCTGCGGATCTCCTCATTTCTGATTCGATCACGCAGAGAAACCCCAAGCATAGCTCGCTCCATCGTCCGCTGAACATAAGATAGCGAATAGTAATTCATCACGAACAGGGCCGGCCCTGGAGCGACGGCTCCATACGACGAATGGAGCAGTCGCTCCAGGCGCCAAATCCTAGAGAGCGCCTAAATGATAATCCTACTCAACCGTAGATGGTACTGCGCCTGATTTTCAATTGGTCACCCCGGAGTATGGTCGAGATCTTTGCGTTCCATTCTTACTTTACACTCATAATTTGGTATAGATATCTACATAATATAAGGAACAAACAGGAGAGGCGCCATAATTGGATCTCGCTCCATTTTAAAAATTACTTTGGGCCGGCGCTGATCACGAACTATCCAAAACTTGCCGTATAGTCAGACGCAATCTATATGAGTTTCCGAAATAAGCCGCAGGTGTCCCTACGCGCACTTCATACAAATAGCCACTGACCATCCAATACGCTCATGGGCTTGCAACGTAAACGGAAGGATAACAGAAAAAACTGATAGTGTGTTGGTCGCAATCTGGTCATGCAACAAAACTCGTCTTCTTGTAAGCAAAACGAACTAACGCTATCTTGTTCCATGTTTGTTATATGTGTCAATGAAAGAAATAGCGGTTTCCACGCTGTCGGCAGCAACCATCCATGATCCCGATTAAAATTCAAGTCAAAGACGAGTCTAATGAAGATGACATTAATGAACCGTCAGAGAGTGTAACGGAACCTTCACTCCCCACCACTCAACCCCTCTCCCAGCGCGCGATGCGAGCAGCTGCGCGTCGCGCCGCCGCTTCACAGTTAGGATCGTGCCGCGTTGCAAGAACCAGCTTATGGGTTCGAAACTAGTCGGGCATACTTTGACCTAATATCACATGAGGTTTAGCCGTGTTTCATAATCAATTAATATTACGAGTACACTCACGATAGTTTAAATTCTAAAATTATTATATATATTAGTTTAACGACCAATCTGGCGCATGGAATACTTTATATTTTCAACTACACGCTCTATACACTACACGCTATATGGATGATAGAGACAGTAGCGTGCACAAGGTTTTTAACTAAGGTATGCACTATAAGTACAAATTGAAAAATTCCTCCACAAAAACAGGTACACAATAAATTCTCAGGGTATGCATTGCGTCTATGCATCTATGAAGTGCACACCAATAGATAGAGAGACAGGCGGACAACAATATGATATTTTAAAGGTTTTTAGCAGATTCTGAAGTGAAAACTAATGACGTCGAACAAAGGTTATGATTCACAACATTTGTCAGGACAACTTAATTAACAAATCAAACTGTAACCAAAATAAGACCCTAGAATGGCAGAGAATGACCTTGATTGAAGTCACGCACTTGTGAACGATGTTTGTAGGGTTAAAGGTACCTTTGACTGCTAACAAACAATCCCCTTTTCCACTCAAGTCACTCTCCCCGGCTATCCCAAGTAACCCATAAAAAATTACACAACAAGAGATGTGGACGGCTCGAACGCCACGAGCACACTGAAGCCATCCGTACCGCAAGTCGTTGCAACGCGGAAATAACTAGGTTTTTTTTTCTAAAAAAGCGGAACCCTAAAAATGTAAAATTTAGCAAGAGAACCCACAGGCAACATCAAATGTTACAGTAATCCCGCAGCCGATGTAACTCCACTGCAATAAACCTGCGGATTAAGCATTAAAAATTGCGTGGAGCGCTTAAAAGCGCTTGAATCGCTCAAATTGAGCATTCAATTATCGCTTATTCTGCGGGTTTTATAATGGTAATTCTATGAATTATAACCTTTTGCGACACGCTTTTTGAACCGTATAGTACCTGTATTGGTATCTATACTGATAATGAATCTGTACAGAGGTCAATTTTGTACATGAAATATATTTCCAAAATAACTATCAGGGGGTTATTAGTGATCGATACTGATGCCAAAAATGCAATCAGTAAAATTTTTGTCTGTCTGTATGTTCGTTATAGAAACAAAAACTACTCGACGGATTTTAACGAGACTTAGTACAATTATTCCCGATACTCCTGAGCAGGTTATAGTATCCTTTTCATCACGCTACGATCAATAGGAGCAGAGCAGTAAAGAGAAATGTTGAGAAAACGGGAGAAGTTACTCCATTTTTTAAGCTTCCGTCGCGGGTACAGCCTTAATGGTTAAGGCTACATAGAAATCATGTATGACGGAATGTTCTCCTTAAAATTATTTAAAAAAACACAACAGCATTATATTTATGGTTGACTCACAATAATACGTGTAACTCCCGATAGCTTAGCAGTTCGGAGCTATCTAATTATATTTATCTACTCTTATGTTGACCCATCCTTCACACCCTTCACCCCCTGATAGTTATTTTGGAAATATATTTCATGTACAGAATTGACCTCTCTACAGATTTATTATAAGTATAGAAGATAGATGAAACTACTATTAGATAGAACGAACTACTTAGTTTGCAGTGTAAGCTAAATAGGCTTTACTCTTTACTTTGCTCTCCACCTTCCCAAGGCTCCATAGTTAAACACAATTTGACCTCATTACAAATTCAGTGGGGGGTGGGGAGTTCCCGAAAATCAACACGAGGTGGCGCCCCGTTCGCTAATATCAGTTGTAACTGTCAAAAGGTCAACAACCCTAAAACAACATCAGTGTAGAATATGCAAATGTAACTAAATACCTACCGTCTGAACTTATAATTGATCATAGATTAAGAGAATATCGAAATAGATATGGCAAAAGGTATATAATCTGTTAGCTATTGGCTAGCAATTGTTAATAATAGATTCAATATCAATAACATTCATGTTTACCTATTTTTATTAAATAAATGTAATGAGCATGGTGGAACAATGACTTCCGCCAATTTGGCTACTGAATGTAATGAACACGGTTGAACAATGACTTCCGCCAATATGGCGGCAAAATCTCTGGCTCGTCTGGCTATATAAGACAATGCTGGTTGTCACAGTGTTTTTCAGTCTTCGTTCAACTGTCTTCGCGAGAACACCTATCAAGTTATTGTGGGTATGTATTGCAATATTATTAAAATACCAATTTATTCAAAGTATATTGTATATATGAGACGAATATCTTAGCATTCCATGAGAAGAACTCCGAGCAGAGTCCTGAACTTGTGACTACAGGATTAAGGAATTCCTTGACGATCGATCAACACTCCCCGTTCTCTACTCGTGTGGTTCTCCCTGACTAGCCAAATTTGGTAAGATCCTATTAGAGCAGCTTTGGATACTCGTTCTAATATAGAACTAGCTGCACTTCTAGAGAGGCCAAGGTCTTTAAGCAAGTTATAGAGAGATTTTGCTGGTAATCCTCTCGCACCTACTTCTACGGCGTACAGACTACCTACATAGCTATTTTTAGTTAGTTCATTTGTTGTATTCTGTAAAGAAATAAAGAAATTATAGTGTGATAAATTAGTTTGACTCAATAAATTCAATAAATATTTTCGTTGGTGGGTTGGGTTGACTTCTTGGGGTCAAATTAGGAATATAACTATTTTTGTATATGGCGATGTTTATACTATAGCTTATAAATATATACTATACTTAGCAAATTCGTTCGTAACACTCCCGATGATCCGCGCGGGCCGGGAATGGGATAGAGTTCGATCTATGAAACAAATTAGCATCGCACATTGTTTGTCAAATACACACATCAAACAGATCCACCGTAATACAGCTTTTAAATCATAAAACGTTGTCACGTATAAATATAAATCGGCATTTCAATTCGATTTTAAAATCAATTCAAACAAATTCGATGTAGGTACACGTGATTGCAAAAATATATCGAAAGTTTTTTAATGAATTATTTTTGTAACATTTAACCCGTGACTATGCATTGACAAAGCAGTTTTTTAGAAGCTTACTAAACAATGATTATTCTATACTATAGATAGGTTACGTGCCTACACACCACAAAAAGTGATCCGAATTTAGCGAGTCTACTGACATGCACAATTTTGTATTTATTTACATACATTGTTTTTCTCTTTATTTATTTTAATATTTTTGTTTTTCACTATATAAAATGTTATAATTTATTTTTTAAAACTTTATATATATATTAAAATAACTTACTTGAGAATGTACGAAAATTTAAAAATTGTAATTTTTTTCGTTTTGTAACAAAATTATAATCTACAGTTTCATTAACCTAGTTCTACATATTTATTATCTAATATAAGTTCACTACGTATCATTTACTTATGTACGAAATAAAAGGCTTTTTTATTTTATTTACTAGTTGTATGCACTAAATAATGCATTTTATTATTATTTGAAAATTTTTAGAAACAGCAAACGAAGACAAAGTCACAGGAAAGAGCTATTTTAGCTTAAATGTAATGTTACAAAAGCTATCGCGTAATATAATATTACGGGGAATTTATTTGAAAACTGCATTAATAACATCTCGTATTGGTAATATATATTTTATCTTATGTTTTGTTCGTTTTGCAGCAGCTGCGGTTATTGGCTGGCAAACCGTCAAAATCACTTCAAACTGGGTCGTGATGTGCATATCAGATCAAATTGCCCTAACTTATATTGTAAAAATATTATTTTAACACTAGTTTGTCACTCGTCCGCATGGAATTTGTTTTTTTCGTACGCAATAAAATATGTTACATGTTCCTCGATTATAGGTGGCATTAAAAGTCTTTATTCATATTATTGTGAAGAGCATTTATCAGTGTTGGTATAAATAAGATAGAATTTGATGACTTTAGCTCAGTTGTTTGTTAGGCAGCGTTGATACCGTCACGCTGCCAGTTGCGTTAGTGCAATAATGTTTATTTGCGGATCTGACTGACGGAAGTGACGTAAAATCTGCAAATTTAAACTTTAACTTGCAAATACCTATTGACGAAATTGCGAATGGATGGTTTAAGAATGCCACTGCTTAATCACTCTTGATAGAAGCTTTTAAAAAATGTCAAGCAAGAAAAAAATTCATAATTCGTCAAACCATTGTCTAAGACAGAAGATAATAATTAATCAATAACTTCAATTAATTGTTTTTTTTATATATTTGTTATTTATTTTGTCGTTTCTGTATTCGCGACACATTTAGAGAATGTATGCGCAAATAATGAGCTTTTACTGTAGTAAGTTATTTATATATTATATAAGTATTTATATGTAGTATATAATTGTATATTAATATTATAATATCAACTATCTTAGCACCCATAACACAAGCTACTCTGTATGCTTACTTTGAGGCTAGATAGTGATGTGTATTGTTTAAGTATATTTATATTTATAAAAAAAAAAAGTTTCATCAAAACATGTTAAGTGCACATTTTTTTTGCCCTCATGTGTACAGACATAATGGTAATCCTTTTGTTCAGACTGGGCATAGATTTACATGTCCGGCGAAGGATTATAACACTTGCATGGCTTCGCCGATACGCCATTGTTGCTAAGTAAAACCTAACTAGTGAGTAATGTTATTTAGTTATCTATTATTATTCTTGTAGATACTTGTCTAGACTGTATTAAAGAACAACTAATTGTCACTAACTGACATTTTGTTGAGTTATTAATTCTGGGCATAGGCGTATATAGGGTGGGGGGCTATACTTTGTGTGAGCCGTGATAGCCCAGTGGATATGACCTCTGCTTCCGTCTCCGGAGGGTGTAGGTTTGAATCCGGTTCGAGGCGTGCACCTCCAACTTTCCAGTTATGTGTATTTTAAGAAATTAAGTAAATATCACGTGTCTCAAACGGTGAAGGAAAAACATCGTGAGGAAACCTGCATAACTGAGAATTATCTTAATTATCTACGTGTGTGAAGTCTGCCAATCAGCATTGGGCCAGCGTGGTGGATTATTTGGCCTAACACCTTTCATTCTGAGAAGAGACTCGAGCTCAGCAGTGAGCCGAATATATATTGAATTACAGAAAATCATTTCCAGAAGTTTGCCCATTTTGACAAATATTTAATATTCCACTGCATTTTGAAGTGTAATAGGTATCTACAATCGTTAAAATTAGAAGTGTACACTTTTTTCGGCCTGCAGTATACAATATCAAAATTGAATGCAATCGTAATCCTTTCCCCGTGATGTCGCATCGCTTTTCGATGTCCGATTACCATGCCGGTATGGTGGCCATGCATTAAGGCTATTGTTTGGTACGGTACCTACGTAATCTCTCCACTCTTTATGGTATTTTCACGTAAATTGTATGTATTTACTTCTATTTAGGGTAGTTAGGTACTTTTATTTTGAGTGTGTTCCGATTATTACAAGTTCCTGTGTCACGGGTGGTATTATCATTAAATGTATGTTATTGTGGAGGGAGGTATCAGTATTAGTATAAATAAGAGGGTATTTGATGATTTGAGCTCAGTTGTTTGTTAGGCAGAGTAGACACCGTTACGCTGCCAGTCGCGTTAGTGATTTTGTGCTGTAATATTTTGTGTAGAATTTGTCGAAGGTGAGTGTTTATGATTTCTTAAAGGATCATTTAAACCTACTCCCAAGGTCACAAGTCCTGGGACCTGCTCGAGGTGTTTCCTCTACCACAAAATAATGGTGGTGATGGTCTATTTTAAGTAACTTACTTTTCTACTTTTAAGTCTAGTGGGCTATACGGCTTCTGACTATGAGATCGTGGGTCCGAGTCTTGGCTATGAACAGTGAGGTTTTTTCTAAGAATCGTTGGCTAAGAAATTTTAATGAAAGGAAAAAAGACGAGCTCTGTATTACCTACATAGCCCGATCTACGGCTCAAATCAAGGCCCAACTTCGTAATAAAAAGGCACATAATAACGCCTAGTTCGGACTACTTAGTATTTTAGTCGAGTACGAACGATTTTTGGGCGGTAAATCCAAAAACATTCCGAACTAGGCCTAACACACGATGGCTTAGTGATTAGTTGCTTACCAATCCATATTGGACATATTTAAAAATTGATAACAACATTCTGTTATTGAAAAAAAATCAATAATTTCCATTAAACACCGCAACAAATCCGCCATTAAGATGATAAGAACTCCTATATGGTAGTAACAATTCAATAATACGCGCTGTAAGCGATCGCCTCCGTCGGTATAGGAAACCGTTTCAAATACGTACGCGCGATAAATCAAACGCCGTGTGTGACTGATGATCGGTTCCGTTCGTTCGCGGTAAGGGTCGGACCACATGGAGCGAGCGAGCGGGTAGCGAAATAAATAAAGTTTGGAATACAAAAAGTACACGTCTCGTAATACTCCTTGGACTAAGGGTTGGTTTTACCATCTTTTTATAATGTATTAATTAATTTATATACAATTTGAAAAACTGTCATCATCCCTATTATCGGATAGTTCATTCACAGTTTTTGGATTTGTCATTTGACATAGGCAAAGTCAAAGTCAAAGTCAAAATTCATTTATTTCAAATAGGCTTAGTTTATAAGCTCTTTCGAAACGTCAAGTAATATTGAACTTAAGATAATGGTGATAATAATCATTCGAAAACTTAAAATTAAAGTTACGAGGGTTCCATAAAGGTAGAAAGTGATAAAACTTACGATTAGCGTATCCAATACATATCAGAAGGTGGTGTAACTGGTGCTTGAACTTAATAAAGAAGTAGAATAATTTTATTGTCAGCTTACTCGGTAAAATTATCACCTTACAATAATTTCCATAGAGCTAAAAATTGGTATGAATAATCAGAATACTATACAGAATACTAACTTTCACCATCAATGTAAATTTTTGCACAATGGGGACTTTTCACAATTCATTTATAGTATTCTGAACATTTATACCAATTTTTAGCTCTATAGGAATTAATATAACCTTTAAAGTCTTACTTGACTGGATTATATTACACTGGCAACCTACCCCACAGACCTAAACACAGCATTATGAATAGTAAACGGAATCATTAGCGAGCAACCCGGTTTTTAGTACTCTATTAAAATGTTTGTCCATCAAAATAACATGAAAGCAAACTTAATTTATGTATTAATTAATAGTGTAGATTAAAAGTTTAATAAAGACTAAATTCGGTTTAAAAATCAGAGTTAAAGTTAAAACTAATTTCAATTTGATGCTTAGTTGCAACGCCGGAAGTAAAACACGTCCTTGATATTTAATTTCCGCTATCGCTCCTCCTATCACTGTACTACACAAATTCTTTCAATCATAGCAGTCTTTAATGCCATAGATATAGGGCCCAAAGTGCAATATTTCTGACTGAAATCGCTTGTACTGATTGATGCCTCAGTTGTCAGACGTTTCATACAATATCATGTGGAACATTCTTTATTGCCCGGTTGTAAGGAAACTCCTAACGTTTTTTTTTTACGGTTAAGAACGACTTTGTTCAGGTATAAACATTTATTTAATAACAAAAGCATAAAAATGATTCGCTGGATGCAGGCGGCTCAGGATCGTGATGTTTGAAAGTCCCTACAGAAGGCCTAGTGGACGTCCATCGGCTGATATGATGATAATAATGAAAAATATTAGCTCTAACTAGATTCAATTTTATCAACTCAAGAAATTAAAAAATATTTCATGCTACCTACCCAAATGTTTAAAGAAATATTTTTCCAACTTATACGAATTTTTGATTACTATAAGTATAACAATTATTATTGTAAGTAGAAAAAGTGAGAAAATTAAGTAATTTTTTTTATGTAACGTAATATTGTAGTTATTCTTTTAATTTTAAAAACAAATTACCCATATCTTTTGTTAATTGACTATAATATTCGTATAGAATTTCTCAAACATGCGTGCCCAAGAGAGAACCCTGACCTCCGGGCCATTGAAATGATGAAATCATAACCTAAGGTACACTATGGCTTAGGTAATAATAGTAAGTTAACCAATTACTTTCACCAGAGAGTTTTCTTAATTTTCTGCGTGTGTGAAGTCTGCCAATCCGCAGTGGGCCAGCGTTATTGGCCTAACCCCTCTCATTCTGAGAGGAGACTCGAGCTCAGCAGTGAATCAATCATCATCATTAATGTAAATAAAAAACAGAGGGATACGAAAATGTAACGCGTGTAGACCCAGATAATAACCAACTTCATTTTTACAATAGGCCTCATTTTATCTCAGTACAAAGGATCGCAAAGTTGACGTCCTTTATGAAAAAAAAAATTAAAAATCTTTGGATAAAAAAAAATAAAAAGCGGGGCCTAATGGCCGCTCGCCTGTGACAGCTGTCATATGCAAATATCCGGGGCGCTCGAATTAATGCTTAATGTGACGTCACAACGGAATGATGGGACTTTTTGTAATTATGTACGTATGGACCACAGAGTAAAGATCACACAGAGTGAGTCTTTGCAAGCAGCGTGGTGAAGCCGCTGAAACCCATAAAAAAAAGTCACACGTCTCCTTGACATCCGCATATACAAACTTTTTACCTAATTTGTATTTTTAACCGACTTCCAAAAAGGAGGAGGTTCTACGTTCGGCTGTATATTTTTTTTATGTATGTCCAGCGATAATTCCGTCATTTATGGACCGATTTAAAAAAAATCTTTTTTTGTTTTGAAGGGTTTGACTCCAGGGTGGTCCCATTTTTTATGTTAGGATCTGATAATGGCATCCTGGAGAAATCAAGGGGAACTTTCGAAAATCGTAAAGACGGCTAGTACGTTTGTTAGTGCTTCCATAAGGTATTTTAAACCACTACAGTTACAGTTTTATGAAGGTCTGGAGTTGGTCTGATGATGGAGCCGAAACACAGACAATAGAACTCGTCAACGATTCACAGCAGTTACCTTTTGTTTGGGCTTGATTAATTTGTATTGATGAGAACTTTCCACCTAGATGGGTTGTGACTGTATTAAGGGTCTGGTGATGAAGACGAGGGACAGTTAAGAGAACTCCTCAACGGTTCGCAGTAGCTACCTTGTGTTTGGACTTAATAAATTTGTATTGATGAGAACTTTCCACTGATACACTCAGGCCAAAACACCCTTCCCGAACGGTTTTCTAAGCCGAGGTCCGAGTCTCAGAGGAGACGCCCTTAGAGAGTCGTTCCGCCCATCTACTCTGCATCTCTAGTTGTAAGTAACAACTCAATGATATAGAAATCGCTATCGGTATATAATCGACGTAATCTAACCGAGGCAATATCCCGGGAGCCCGCGTATAGCTCACAGTCCACAGCGAGAATTGAACGATGAGGAATCGCGCTAAGACATTTATTTCCGCCGCAGTCCTTGCGCGATATTCCGGGATTGCAGCCGGGATTGTGCACGACTCGGACGCATTGGTCTGTTACACGCTCGACCAGGGAATTTTCAATATCATTATCACAAGTGAAGACGGTAAAATATGTCCATCACTTTCATTTGTTTTCATCATTCGTCTACTACTTTTACACATTTTCCTCTTTCACACACTTCTTCTAGGTAAAAAGTAATTAATTGTTTGGTGAAACCATAAGTAGCAATATATAATTATGTATCTCATATACATCAAAATAACATAAATGCAAAAAAAATTCTAAGGTACGTTCATAATATAACAAAAAGTACTAATAAAGTTGGAAAAAGTTCTGCTATCTAAATCTGATGATGATGAAAAACAATATACTTCCTAGTAGATTATTCTTCTCATCCCCTAATTCATGGGGCGAATTAACGATTCCTTCAAAATAAAAATAACATGAATAGTTTAAAAAACTAAAAAACACGGTTGATACCCATATAAATGCAACCCCATGGTGTATTTTGAATAGCCTGTCCGCCATCTTGGACGTCCGCCATATTGAATTTGTAATGACATTTCTTAGTTAGTCATGTATTGTCATCAGAACTCAGAGCGTGTGTAAAACTTCATCCTAATCGAAGACCAAAATGGGTCAAATTAAGATTCCAATTTTTTTTTACAATATATAGTAGTTACAATTGAAGCTAACATAAACATAATAAGAAACATAAACATAAACATAAACATAAACGTTAATAAGAAGCCAGATATATTAGCAATGGCCCTTCTACAAGTATACCTATTGGATGTTAAGTTAAATAAGTGACGTTTGCTTAATACAATAGCAATAAAAAAACAAATTGAAAATCTATACTAATATTATAAAGATGAAGAGTTTGTTTGATTGATTGAACGCGCTAATCTCGAAACTACTGGTCCGATTTGAAAAATTCATTCAGTGTTAAATAGCCCATTTATCGAGAAAGGCTATAGGCTATATATATTATCCTCGTATCCCTACGGAAACAGGAACCACGCGGGTTAAACCGTGCTGCGTAAGCTAGTGTGTTATACATATCGAGTGTACCAAAAGTGTCCTCCGAGAAATAAATGATGTCCGAACGTGCACGACACCGCCGGATCGGCGCAATTTGTGTCGTAATTGACGGCTCTAGTCAACCCGGGCTTTGTGCGGAATACACCGGGATTTGCCCGGAGTGGTTCAACCAGCGAGCGGTGCCTGTCACTGTTCTCAAAAGGATTGGTTTTTCAAAAATCTGAGCTAGATTCACGTTATCCCGACTTGGAACTGAATTTGACTAACTTTGAAATTTAACTCTTTCTCCGAATCGTTTATTTCATCGCGGATAATGCCTCGACTGGTGACAGAAGGGCTGGCTCATTTTTTGCGTAAAGGATCAGCCTGGAAGCGCGGAAATACAGCCAGTATTCTTTTTTTATTATTCTTTATAAATTAGCCTTTCTTTGATCGCAATCGTACCTGATGGTAAGTGATGATTCAATCTAAGATGGAAGCGTCCAAACTTGCTAGGAGTAGGATAAAATTCACACCTCTTTCAGTTTCTACACGACATCGTACAAGAACGCGTAATCGCTTGGCGGTCTTTGCCGGTAAGGTGGTTAAAAACTATTTCAGTGTTAGATAGCCCATTTATCGAGGAAGGCTATAGACTATATATAATCCCCGTATTCCTATAAAGGCCATTCTTTCTTTGCCGAGACAAAAATGACATTTAATGTGTTGCCTGTTCTTTATGACTAGTAAACATAACGAAAACAATACTTACCGATAAATATTTTTAATATTTTACGGTTATTTGATAAAAAGAAAGGTTCCTTATCTCCAATACTTTCAGGTTTCGACACGTTATCACGGCGCATTCTCAGGTGAAGCTAATTACACCTCAATCATAAAAGACCGAATGTTAATTATCATTCATCACTTAAAAGATTATATAGCCGGTAACTTTGACGGCAGATCAACTGACACGGTCGGGTTCTGTCTTTAAGTGCTGATTATTGTATATCGGTAGAGATTATATACATACTCATCCATATAAATAATAATAATAATCAGTATGCATAATTAATGGTTTATCTACTAATTAAGTTGTAAAGTTTGGTATTTTTATAGTTACCTCGAAACGAAAAACAGAACCCTTATATGATCGCCTTGTTGTCTTGTCTGTCTGTCTGTCTGCTAAGACCGCAAGAAGGTATCGAGAAATTAAAAGCATGCCTACTCTAGATATACAATAGTGAAAAATCAAACTTCTAAGTTAGTAAGTTGAGTTAAAAAAAACCGGATACGGCCACAAAAAACGTATACTTTGACACTCAATATTCAAAAATAGGGTGCATACTTACTATACGTTTATTCACTAATTCACAAAGTGGTGGTCGTGAGCGCGGTGCATCGCTACAAAGTCATCAGACTTTCCCAAAAACTTTGGGAACGTCTGATCTAGATTCTAGAACTATGTTTACAAAAGTAATACAATCTTATAAAACAAGACATCATTTGTAATTAAATAAAAAAAAACAGGTCTTTATGTAAGTAACGACGATCCGAATTTCAAATATCAAATTGATAATAAGCATAGGGGTATGAAAAGGTTGTCATATAATAGATAAGTGTATAGTTTTCAATTTATGATGACGGGACACTCGGTGGGTGATTTTTTTTAAATAGACTCTTTGTCTAATTGACCATTTGGTAATTAATACCAAGTTATTTGAAATCAATTATTTTTTTTGCTAAAAACATTTTATTTATAAGAAAAACTATTTAAACCCACCCTATATACAACCCCGTGTGTCACTAAGGCAGGAAGAGTGTTAATATGAAAAAAAAAACTTTCTTAAAATATAGTTGCCACGGGGCGATATTTTATTTACCTACCCTACGCTTGACATTTGACGCGGGTCCGACAAGACGTTCCCGTTTCACTTGTCACCGCTACTTCGATATATAAAACCAATATAACACTTAATATTACCTTTTTAACCAACCTTTTTTTTGATACATTAACACATTTGCTGCGGTACGAGGTCAATTGACCTCGTGCGTCGAGCGTCTTCAAGAGTTACGAGGTCGATTGACCTCGTAACGGACTACATAAAGTTCTTGTATGAGGTCAAAATACCTCGTACCGCACCAGAGAAAAGTACAGAAAAAAAAGTCCCGCAGCGAATGTGAAATCACTAAACATATAAACTAGCGGTCAGCCGTGCCTTAATATAAGTGGGAATTTATTTTTACCCTTTTGGCCTAAGGGCGGGTTTATAGGCTTCACCTACCACTATGCCATCACTATCAGATGTTATTGATAACCGACCGATGGCTTAAATTGGTCATCATCATATTTAACAACCCATAATCGGCTCACTGTTGAGCACGAGTATCCACTGAGAATGAGATGGGTTAAGCTTTAACCAAAGCGGATTGGCAGACTTCACACACGTAGAGAATTATGAAAATTCTCAGGATATTTATCCTTTATCGTTCGAGACACGTGATATTTAATTTCTAAAAATGCACATACATAACTGAAAAGTTGGTTTTTTTTTTTAAAGAATATTTGCCATATTTTTTATAATATGACCAATATTCCCATTCCCCTCCAACTAGTCGGGAAAGACCGTGCTAGGAGTGGGTACGACAATAGACCAACGGGGCGGGGATCGAACCACCACCCTTCGGTGATGAGTCTGTTCTCAGGGTGTTTATCCTTCATCGTTCGAGACACGTGATATTTAGTTTCTAAAAATGCACATACATAACTGAAAAGTTGGTATTGCATGCGACAGAAGGGATTCGAATTCACGACCGCGGAATCTAAGGCAGAGGTAATATATACTGGGCTATCACGGCTCTCAAAGAGGTCACCGGGGTACATAAGACACCGTCAGAAATACTATATTTATATATAAAATATATATATATATATATATATTCAAGTATATGCAATATATACTATAAATATATATAGTATTTGTGATAGATATTCATAGATAAACACATCCCAACTTGGGATTCGAACCAGGACCAAATTATCCATAGCCACACAAACGACAGACCAATGCGACAGTTTTGTGCTGCAAAATATAAGGGTAAGTAAATAATCATTTGCTGAAAAATAATAACTCAATTCCCCCGTTCCAAGAGATTCTAAACACGATGTCCAAACACAATTCGATTGCGCCGACTTGATTGTCGCCGATGAAATTGACAAGAAAAACAAAATTTCCACGGTCCGGGGCGACGGGCGCGCTATATTTCTTGAAAAAACATTTTATTTTAAAGGAAAACTCTATTTGCGTTGATACAATTTTTCCATTTTAAGCGTAACGCCCAGTTGAGTCACAAAATAAGCGTGATTAACGTTAGAGCCGTGGTAGCCCAGTGGATATACCCTCTGCCTCCGATTCCGGAGGGTGTGGGTTCGAATCCGGTCCCGGGCATGCACCTCCAACTTTTCAGTTGTGTGCATTTTAAATAAAATATCACGTGTCTCAATCGGTGAAGGAAAACATCATGAGGAAACCTGCATACCAGAGAATTATCTTCATTCTCTGCGTGTGTGAAGTCTGCCAATCCGCATTGGGCCAGCGTGGTGGACTATTGGCCTAACCCCTCTCATTCTGAGAGGAGACTCGAGCTCAGCAGTGAGCCGAATATGGGTTGATGACGACGAAGCGTAACGCCCAGTTGAGTAACAAAATAGGCGTGATTAAAGTTTTTAAGTTAGAGCCGTGATAGCCCAGTGGATATGACCTCTGCCTCCGATTCCGGAGGGTGTAGGTGCGAATCCGAATGCTCGTTCAACTTTTGAGTTATGTGCATTTTAAGAAATTAAATATCAAGTGTCTCATACAGTGAAGGATAGATATCGTAGTGTGAAGTCTGCCAATCCGCATTAGGCCAGCGTGGTGGACTATCGTCCTAACCCCTCTCATTCTGAGAGAGACTCGAGCTCAGCAGTGAGCCGAATGTTGGTTAATAATGATGATGATGCATCATTTAAGCGACATTTAGTGTGTTTCAACCAACTTCAAAAAAAGAAGGGTTTTTTATAACTTCGTGGTCTATTAACCAATTTGGAAAATATTTTTTGTTTGAAAGATTTGTAATTTCAGATTGATCCCATTTCATTTTCATGAAAATCGGTTGAGTAATTTTGTGTTTGTATCAGCCTTAGGGCTGTCAAATATAACTATAAAAACTTCGTTCCATCAATTAATAGTACACAAAATGTGTTAAGGACGCTTATTTTATTAGTCAACTGGTCGACAAGCTTAAAAATGGAAAATTTGCATCAGCGTAAACGGAACTTTCCTTTAAAATAAAATGTTACATTAATTAGGTATAATAGATAAATAAATAAATTAAATTAAATAAGTAAAGTTTAGGCGAATAGACAACCCAAATTAAGTCGTATTCTTATTCTGGTGTTTGACCTGCTAAAAAAATGTAAAAACACCAAACCACAAATTCAACAAACAGATAAGAAAAAAAACCTGGGAAATTTCGCGCTCAAAATACAGGTTCCGCGTTCAGAGTCATTCGCGCGAAATAAATATAAGCGAAACAACATTATTATATCGCTAGAGTTTCGCCGAGCTAAACTTTCACTGGCGCAGTAAAACGGCGGGAATGGGGGATGTAAAAACAGTAAAAACAATAAATCCGAGTCGCGCTGGAGCGGCGCGCAGAAAAACTGCCAACTCGCAACCGGCGGACATCTGTAGGGTTGACTGCTGTCAATTTTTTGTAAAGCTATGGTCTCTTGAACGCGCCGTACGCCGCTGCGGTCTGCGGCATGCGGCGTCGGCCACATAATCGTGTGATAAACATCAAGAGTGGTCTTTTGTTCCGTCGTCGAAACGATCGCTGCGGCGCACCGCACACCGCAGCGGCGCAAGATGATCAAGAGACCGTATCTTAAGAGAGAAAATGTAAATAAATATGTCAGTTATACTCTATGACGAGACAAATAACCAAAATAAATAACGAAAATTTTTCAACACAAAAGTAAACTTACTTCATTAAACCATGAAATATTTTATAATTTGATTCATTTTTAAAATATAAAATTGAAAAATTGTAAAATCCGGCTAATTTACTCGTACCTCACGACTTTAGCAAAGTGCCAAAGACACATTTTTTTCGTTTCGTTTTCGTAATATATTGAAATCAAATGCTTACTTTAAGCGAACAAAACAAATTCTTCATAAATAAAACAATTTTTTTTTTACTTTGACTCTAATTTGTCTGTCATTGGCAACCCTATATTTTAATATGAAAGAGATGCAAGCGAGCTCGTTGCTGATTTGCTCCCGCCAGCCCTGCGCGGACGGACAAACGGATTGTCCTGACTTTTTTATACCTGATTAAGTTTTAGAAAAAGACATTACTTACAAATGCAGGCTGGAGGAATAAAATTATTCCGAGCTACGTCGATTTTTTTTGTGATTGTGAATTTTGTTGCACTCTTCTAAAGGACTGCAGCAGCGTCAGGAATGAAAAACCGATTAAGGGCATTTTTACATATTCTACATCGCAAACGACACATATTATAGTCACACCCTTAACTGTTGAATTTGTCACCGGTTCTTATCAGCAGCACTTGCTTTTCGAATCGATGATAGAGTCTATAAGAGTCTTATCGTACTTACGTAAGCTAAGAATATGGATTGAAAAGCATTCAGCAAAATAACGTATAAACACATTACAGATGTGATTAAAATAAATAAGCTTTTTAAAATAAAGGTATACAGGTGCGTTAGCGTCGCCAAAACAATTATTCATCTAAAATGAACCTTCTCCTTCGGAAGTCAGATAAAGACTAAATAACAATAAGCAGTCTACTAAAAATCACTGAGCGCTGAACATCGCATTTTAAATTTCGAACCAGCGTTCGAAACTCAAACAGAACTGCGAGTAAACAGGATCCTAAACGCTGACTACCGCATTTAGTTTAGAGCCAAATCACACTCCTTGAACTACTCGTAAAATGGAGGGTATCTCTATTTATTTGTTGTTTTATCTTTGCAAATAAACCCGCCCAACGGAAACTAATTTCCAACTGCTCTTTCTTTGAATGAAATGTTAAATAATTTTAACGTCTAGCTGGTATTTGTATAACTAGACATATCTTAATATACAGGAAGAAAATTTTTTTAGTGCGGATATTTTTATATTTTGTACATAAACAAAATTTAATGATCACGTATTTTTTCTTTTTTTTTTTAACTCAAAAATAACAAAATTATCGTTAGCTAAAGTTATTTACTTTTGAACAGAATTTTAGGGTCACCCTATTGTGCGTTTATTTTATTTTCGTTTGATACCTAAAGAACGTCACCAGATCACTTTTAAGCTGAATATATCTTGTTTAGTAATAATATGTACATTATTTTGTTATTTTAGAGACATAAATTAAAAAAAAAAATTACATAAAATGTATCGAACTGTTTGTAGATTTATATTCTATTAATGATACAGAACCACGAAAAAAAATATCCGCACTAAAGACCGAATCACTCTGTATAAATGCGAAAGGTCACGTAATCTCGAAAACCGCTTGATAGTTTATAGTTAGTAGGTATCCACTAAGAACGGATTTTGTGATAGGGCCGGATTAAAAAGGTCTAAGGGCAAATGAAGTCGCGGGCGTCCGCTAGTTATGCTTAGGTACCATGGCCTAGCCAGTCATATTTTTTCAAATAACAACCACCTTCAAAGCGCCTTGGTGCGAGACTACTACAAACTTTAACTCTTTAAAATACTAGTATTAGTATGCACGCCATTGACGATCAATTATTCACACGTTTCTGCAGCACCCACGACTATAACTGATCGTGTATTGGTCGCTGCGTGGATGAGGGCTCGACTTATGAAACGTCTTTGCTGCCGTTTGCGCTGCAAAAACGTGAGAATAATTGACTGTCAATGGCTGAATGTATAGATAGCGCCTAGGTGAGCATGTAGATATCTGATATTAATTGTAACAAACGTGCAATTCAATCCGCCCGTCATGTTGTTTCCAATTCATTACATTTCGACGTAATGCAATTGACTCGGTTAATAAATTCCTTTATTGATGACCAATGCGCGTGTTACACCGAAAACCAACGTATTTATTTATAATAGTGGTTGTCTAATGGAGATAATATTAAAATAAAAAAAAACCTGAATATCAGTGTTGACATTTACTAATCACTTGTTATGTGCCTGTATGTAGTGTATAACGTTTATTTTAAAATGATTTTATATGCATTTTTTTTAATAAAAAGAATACTTACTTCTTCATAATAATTGTATCACACTTTCGCACAATTTTCGCAAAAATCTGAGAACTGATGGTTTTCACTGTACGAAACTTAGATATTAATATAAGTATGAATAAAAAATGACAAAATGAATATACTGATAATATTAACTACGAGTTTGTGAAAGTGGTTAGTGTTCGTACTCCTCCTAAAGGTAGGAGTAGCTTCATAAGTTGTTATGATTTTTTTTGTACATTAGCCCAGCCTAGGAAATGAATCCGAAGCCACATAATAACTGCTGGACCAACAAGGCGAACAATATATATATATACATATAATTATTGCGATTGTGTTACAACAATATTACACAACGGTGTGATAGGCATCCATATTTAATACCTCGGCAATAGTTCTATTCGTCCAATTTTCACTTTGGTTCGCGAATTTTGATATAATTTGATTGATGCTCGTAATAAAACGTTAGCAATGCGTGACTTGGCATTTTGTTAAAGTTAAATGTAGTAAGTAAATGTACAAACGACTTTGTAACAGGTTAAATACCTGTTACAAAGTCGTTTGTATAGCGGATTTAGGCATTTTAATCGAATTCCATAAAGTTGAAGATTCCATGTTCGGTCTATATTTTAACACGTTCGCTGCGGTACGAGGTCAATTAACCACGTACCACACCACAAAGTTTTAGTACGAGGTCAAAAAACCTCGTATTGCACCAGGATAAGTACTGAAAAATCAGTGCCGCAGCGGACGTGTTAAATAGTATTTACCATATATTTCTATTCACTATGGTGGCGGCAGATCGTTCATTTTACAGGTTGACTCGTATTAATTATTGTTTGATTTTCCTTGTTAATTTAGTTTCCCATAAATGTTAATTTTGTTATTTTATTACTCTGTTCGTTCTTGTTTCATTATTTTATTTTACTTTGTATTCATGTATAAGTTTTAAGTTAAGACACGTCACGTAGACACGTCCGTGAACTCACAAGGTTTCACCTGAAAACCAGCGCCACAGCTCGCTGTGAGCATTGTGCTGAGGTG